>NC_047116.1:32714405-33038363 GCF_902500255.1 Thalassophryne amazonica | reverse complement strand
GTGCTTTGCCATGAATTAACGACTCATATGAGTCAACAGGGTTCTAGCTACGATAAAATTTTTGCGTAGTGGTAATGTCGAGGGAGAAGTGATGGGGGGGTGCGGTAGGGGGGCAGCTTTTGAAAATTTAAGCTAAAAATTTGCCATTCTAGGGTACCCAAAGGAGAAAAGCCAGGTACGACAGCCCAAGTCCCTTCATCGTGTCCAGAAGGCTGGGGAAGCTTGGTGAGTGGGCAATCTCATTCTGGGTTTGCCAGTACATGGCTTTCAGTGAGGCAGTCGGAGTCCGTGGACATTTTTAAGTCAAGACTTAAAACATATTTATTCACTTTCTTATGAGTAGTTTTTATTTTATGTTTTATTCTTTTACTTCTGTTTTTAATTAGGTATTTTATTTTTTTTATTTAATTTAATTTAATTTTATGTTGAACTGTTCTGTGTGAGGCACCTTGAGACGGCTTTTGTTGTAATTTGGCACTTTATAAGCTAATTACATTGAAATTGAACGTTTTATTGAGTCTTAAAGTAAATAAATATGAAATTGGTTACTGGATCCTTAAACTCTGGACATAATAAACTCTACATGGTGGATCCTTGATCTCTGGACATAAACAGAAATAAAATCTGTTAGTTTTTGTCAAAAGCATTTCCTTTCAGACATTATTAGTGGCATGAATGTCTTTCCATACCTCTGAGCTGAGCTGTACAGCTCATAGACGTCTCATTTTGGGAGGAAAAAATGTTTTAGTCGATTGTAGTTTGTCTGTATTGCAACGTTTGTAAGAGGTGTCATTTTATTTAAAGCGGCGATTCGTTTTGAAGTTATTAATTCCGAGTGGACTCTGTCTCGGCAGAGAGCCACGCATCGTTTGAATCTGTGGCAATGGAATGGAGGACGATTCTCATTTGTTGACTGCAACAAGACAAGAGTCCCAGTTAATGACTTTAATACACACAAAAATGACTCATGATGTGTTAATGGCTTTGAGAGGGGTTAAGAAGCGGACTTACCCCTTCTGAAGAGCAGCGAATCAAAGCCATGAGCCATTGAATCGAAGCATTGCTTCAGTGATTCATGCTTCAAACTGGAGTCGCGCTGCAGAAACGGTTGATTACATGGTCCAAAATAAGCGTAACGGTCCAAAATTATATCGTAACGGGCCGTAATGCCTGTTTCACCCTCTTAGCAATAAACAAATGTTTTTCATGCTAGAAATAAGGTCTACACAACGTAGGCTTAATATAAAGTGTGACCGACGCAATGAAGCACATTTGACACATTACTACATAAACTGAGTTAATCAAACTGAGTTGAACTGAAACGGGAGAAATGTGGGGTGAATGCAATCGCAAAGTTATTACAAACAACATCCTTATAAACTTACTTGTATGCTTTTGTCAAGCCGATCAGTGCAGTGTGACGGCGAACTACGGGGGCGGTGATGAACACATTTAAGCAGGGGTGTAAGCAGCTCTCAGTTGAATGGAGTCAGAGCTCCATCTACTGGACAAACGGTGCAAGCACATTTTACATTGCCGAGACGAACATTATTTCAGTAACTGTTCTGTTTATGAGAAATTATCAGCTTTTATCTGCAAAATTTCGGCCGATGGTGAGTACTTTGAAAAGGGCTTATATCGGCCGATAATATCGGTCGGGCTCTAATCCAGATTTCTCTGGATTCTCGCCTCTGCCACCAAACTTGGAAATGTCCACAACTCATTGATGGACCACGGTGTGGTTTTGCATGAGTAAAGAAAAAAAACTGCCCAGAAACAAAACAAAAACACAGTCAGTTTAATGCTGTTACGACTGTTTAAAAATGGTGGGTTTGATTCTTGTTTCGGACGCAGGTAAGATGTTTATGACGACACTCTGACCAGTCAGTGGCCGGCAGCCTGTTGACGTCAAATTTTAGTATCGTTCAGCTCTTTGAACCTCATCTGAGCTCATACCAAAAAAAAAAGCGTCAGGTACTAGACACCAGGCACTATCCCTAATGGAAAAGCAAAAATATAACGCAATGCTAAAATACCCTCGTCTGTATGAGCCTTGTGTTCTTTATAATATGCAGTTGTTTAATAGTTAAGATCCTGTTGTCTTGCATACAATTTGTACATGCTCAATGAAGCCCCTCTATTAATCAGTCAATCAAAAACGTCATCATGTTAACATCCACGAAATAAGTTCATAGGTGTTATTAGGTTCCAAAAACGGCGTTTTCGGTTTTAGAAGTGTTTATGTCTCACTAGCTTTTACATAATGTATGAGAGACATGCAAATAAACACAAAGCAAAGCGGTTTTGAAGAGACCAGCCACTTGCATCATGGTGCAGCTCTACTCTGATTGGCTGTCATCCCCCACCACTCAAAAACAAAGCAGAACATCTTCAAACAGAATGTGACTTTTTAACTTACAATACCCGCCTGTATTCGTAACATTTTGCAACAGCAACTATCACAGTGTACTGTACAGTCAGGGCCATGAGTGCTTTGACCTTCGCTAAGTTGTTATTTTGACTATCACAGCATATTGCAAAGTGAATATTGGCTATGAACTCTGCAAGCATTCACCTTTAAAGTTAGGGTATTTATATCCAAATCTGGGAGTGATTACAGCACTTTTTTCATATTGCATTAGTGTCATGAAGTGCTTGTCAGATTGAGGAAAAGTACGAGTAATATATATGAAATTTTGATATCTCTTTTTGTTCTGTACAAGTCCTTTTCTGAATGAATGAATGAATGACTTTTTTTTCTTCAGCACGCACACAAACATACTTAACAAAAGAATCTCATTAACAAAACAAATCAGAAGAAAACAAAAGAAAATACAATAACTCATAAACAATTACCCAGTTAGGTGCGGCTGAAAGGGTGTGGGCTGAAGCAAAAGCTTAGAAACGGCCACCCCTTACACCAGTAACTACATACACATTTAAGTACACTCGTAACAACAAGTGCCAATCAGTAAAATAATGTAACTGAACACAACGGAACAATCAGTAGTACAATGTGCAGATAAAGAAAAGAACAGCCACAAAGTCAGTTCACCTAATTTTGCATACTGTAGTAAGAAATTTTGTTGTTTTCATAATGTCTTTTAAAGCCAGCCAATGTACCAGATTATTTAATACTATGGGAACAGTTATTCCAGATTTAACACCTTTTACAGAAACAGTGACTTTTAAAAGTACTTCAAATCTTTCTTCTAGATGATATCAGTGTTTCTCGCAGATGACAACAGGACTCCCTCAATTTAAACAACTCTTGAACATGTTGAGGCAAGAGTTTATTCTTAACTTTATCCATGGTCTGTATCATAAAATAATCAACCAAATCTCGAAATTTCAAAAAATGAAAACAAGCAAGCAATGGGTTAATTGGTTCATGATATGGTTTTTTACTTATAACTCTTATAGCTTTGTTTTGTAACAGAAATATTGGATCTGATTTTGTTTTACATGTGTTTCCCCAAACCTCAATGCAGTAGGTCATGTATGGGACAAGTATCATTCATTATCATTCATTACTTGTCCCATGTATGGGACAAGTAATGAATGATACAGCGTGACCAACAGTTGCTGGGAGAGGAAGTATTGTGCTTTGTACAGAATCACATTAACTTTTGAAATTTTAAATCTAGCATAATTTATGTGAGTTTTCCAACTTAGTTTATCATCAGTAAAAACTCCAAGAAATTTGGTTTCAGATACAATTCCGATTTCAGCATTGTTCAATGATAAGTTTCTACTTAAATTCCTGGGCTTATTTCTGAATACAGTACACTTTGTTTTACCAAGATGAAGTGATAATTTATTAGAGTCAATCCAATATTTAAAATTTTGTTATTCCCTCTCCATCATGTCCAAGAGTTGTCCCAAATTATCCCCACTACCGAACACAGTCCTGTCATCGGCAAACAAAATACAACTCACAGACTTTGACGCCAAACCTATATCATTAATATACAACTAAAACAGTAACAGCCAAAGGACTGACCCCTGGGGCACCCCACATGCAATCCTCAATAATTCTGAATTTATCCGACCAAAATGGACACACTATTACATAAATAACTAGCTATCCAGTCAAGGGCCAATCCTCTAATGTTGTACTTCTGTAGTTTGTCCAATAGTAAAGTATGATCTATGGTATCAAATGCTTTCTGCAAATCAGACAAAATCCCTACAGTGTATTGCTTCATCTCTATTGCATTAGTAACTTGTTCAGCAAAATCAATTAAAGCCAAAGAAGTAGTACAATTTTTTTTTTCTTTTCTAAAGCCATTCTGCTGTTCACTAAGTATGTGATGTTTAGTTATGAAGTCAATCGACCGCTTTACAAATACTTTCTCCGGAATTTTAGAAAACTGTGGTAACAATGAAATTAGCCTGTAGTTTGAAAAAAAACAAAACATGGTTTTCACCAGATTTAAACAGTGGTATCACTTTAGATATTTTCATATTAGAAGGAAATTTCCAGTCACTAGTGACAAATTACAGGTTTAATAATACAATCAATAATGTTTTTAATCAAAACCATATCAAAGTTATCACTGTTAGTTGATTTTTTTTTCCCTTTTAATTTGTGAACTATGTTGATGATTTCATTTTCATCTACTTCTCTAATATACATTGAATCCAGAATATTGTTAATGAATTTGCTGTTGTCCATAGAATGCATTTTAGAGGATACAATTGAATTTGATACATTTTTACCAACATTAACAAAGTAATTGTTGACGTGATCTGCAATAACTTTATTTTCTTTTATAATTTTGTCAGAATCTATATAAAAATAACATGGATAATCTTTAACTACTTTTTTCTTATTAATAATTTCATTTAAGAGCTTCCAGATGCCTTTAATGTTGGTTTTGTTTTTACCAATAAGTCACAGTAATACTGCTTCTTACACGATTGCATGATGTTCGTTAATTTGTTTTTGTATATCTTATATTTACTTTCAGCCTCATTAGTTCTGAGTTTTATAAACTGCTTGTAGAAAAGATTTTTCTTTTCACATGCATTCTGGAGTCCCTTTGTAACCCAAGGCTTGTCAGTTTTTTGTGTGTTTCCAATTTTTGCCACCAACGGACAGTGTTTAACATACAAATTAGAAATAATGGAAATAAATTATTAAATTTGTCAATGTCATCACTATAAATGTCACACCAATTTTGATGCATTAAGTCCCTTCTGAGATTCTCAATGGTAACATCTGTTACTCATTCACTACTTGTGTTCCTTGTCAGCTGGTGTCTGGCGAGTCAGTCTGAAAGTTTTGAGCATGCTCAAAACCTTGCACAGATATCAGGCAGAGAGCTTTCCCAGTGCCTGAATGTTTGTTTACCATTTGGTCCTCTACTTGTTTGTTACTTCTACGATACTTATGTATTCATATCCTGTGGCTGTCCAACGCATCAGACTGGGCTTCTGAGGGGAGATAGGACAGTTTGCTATGCAGCCACATGCAGCGTGGCTATTCATTTAACAAAGGTTAGTCTTAACTGAAGAAAAAGACAGCAAGGCTGTGTGTATTTTTAATCTGGACATCAGCGTGCACCTGGTGGATTTTCTTGGCAAGAAGGCATTGCAGAGAAAAAAGGTTGTTTGCTATCCTTGCTGTTGCAGCCACACTGAATGTTACAGTGGAGAAGACTCTGTCAGTGGAGGAACGCAGTGGGGACATGTGACATCATGATTGATGAGTCAGCCCTATTCTATCCATATTTGCTTTCAGACCTCGATGAAGCCCGCTCAAATCCGGCTCCCCCCCAGCACGCATACATGCCTTTAAACTGTTAAAATCATTCTGGTGAATGCGGCTCTTTGTGTTGTCAGAGGAAATGTGATGTCATCTCCCCATCAGAGCCCTAAAATCACCAGAGAACAGATTAAGCGATATGTGCCACCGAACAAATTATTTCGATCTATCACTAACTGGTTAACTCAATCAGTCATAGTGTGACAACACCTTTAGGATTAGTGTGTATGGTTGCAGTGCAGTCTGCTTGCCATGTGGTCTTCGCTTTCTTTTGGGCCTGGTTGCAGACATAAGAGGACAGTCTGTGGAAGTGTATTGGATGTGATGTGTATGTAGTCCCAGAGCTGATGCTCATTGTGATGGCAAATAACAGCATTAAAGTCCTTGTTTGTACAGAAAGGCCACCCAACCACCATCTCCTTCTTCCGCACAGATTCTCAGCAATGCCGGGTTCACACTGGATAAGTACAGACCACGTCTAATTGTTGTTACTGCTGTGCTCGGCCTGACAATGATGGACCATTATGCTGAATAGATGTGTCCAATTCTGTGTGAGAGCCAAGCATGGTAAATCCAATGATTTTAGCAGCTCACTGAGAACAGAGCCATCACTTTACATGGCTCACTTATGAGCTGTCATCTTTGTCCAAATTTCAGCAGACCAGAGCTCATTTTGGCACTTATCCCTGTGTTACGGCAAGCTAATTATGCATGCTCTAGGTCCGTATTCATCATGAGCCTTACAGTAGTCTTAATGAGGTATTCAGTTAAAGGAAAAAATAAAAATTCTGTTAATGTGTGAGACTGCAAGAAAACTTTTTCTTTTTAATGAAAAGTCTAAGAACACAGCTAAAGCCATTATCTCATACCGCAACCGTAGCTTGCAGGCGTAGATTTTATGCATAAAGTCATTTACACCCATTTAAAAAAGTTTTAACGGTTTAAATATTTCAAAGATATGATGCAGGCTCTTCTTTGTCGCTTTAAAATGCATCTATGCAAAGGAGATTCAAGGATTCTTTGTCTTTCTAGCCATGTAAAACACAACAAAATTAAGTACTCGGGTGTCGACGGTCATGATCATAATTAATTCCCCGGGCGCCTAATGGCGACTTCTGCTCCTACTGGCAATTAGGATGGGTTAAATGCAGTAGACACATTTCATTGTGCAGGGAACATGTTCTTCTGTGCATATGACAATAAAATTCCCTTGAATCCTTGAATAATAATGAATAGGATAATATAAATAATGCACTGCACACAGGCATAGTATAAACATTTAAGTAATAATAGTTGTCTAGGAAACCTGGTAGCTTCCTTCACTGGTCTCTAACTTACATGGTCACTCCTTACGTATTTACTATCGAGTGCCGTACCATTTGTAGTTTTTAAAGACCGACGTAAATGAAGGGACTTAGAAATGTTAATGTATTCATTTTGTCTGAAAAAAATGTCTGTAAAAGTGATATATGTATGTATGTGTGTGTGTGTGTATGTGTATATATATATATATATATATATATATATAATTCATTTCTTTTTGGTATGTGGTGGCGGGAAGCTTATACAGGTGAGCCCTGTTAATTCGCTCGAGGTGGGGTCCACAAAATCGGACTGCAAGTTATCTTAAACCGCAAATTAATAAATTAGACCAAAAAAACTTTATCTCTCTCTCTCTCTCTCTCTCTCTTTGTTTAGCATGGCAAGTGCATGTATCCGGCCCAATCTGAGCCGATGTTGTGCGGCGGTAGCGTGTGTAAACAACGTCTTCTCCTGGACCAGTGAAGCGGAAACTTGATGTGCATGTTCCTATCCATAAGGGCACCAAACTTTGTTTGAGACTTTTTGATCCAATTTCAAATATGGCCTCTGACATCATCTTCTCCAAAACTGCTGAGTCAGTAAGGTGGGTTTCCCCAATTTTCTCAGGTTAATGTGTAAGTTGTGGGGAGCGAACTCAGAAGACTCAAAAACAGCTAGGAAACGGACTTTAATTTTAGATGTTGTATTGAAAGATCCCTTCACTAAACAGAAAAGGTGCTACAGACAGCTTGCAAGATGATCACACAGCATTCTGCCTCTCTTCTGCCTGCTCTCCAGCTCCGCACCTAGATGGGCGGGCCATTGCCCTCAGTGTGGATCAGTAAAGTTATGTGATTGGTTGAAAAAGGTTGCATTTGACTGCTCGCGTTGTATATAAACGATATGTGTAAAAGTAAAACTTGTCTGTGTAGCGTGGTCAGCAAAAGAATAGTATTCATCATGGCGTTCCAGAAGGGATATGAAATGGCCATGAGACATACTGCCCAACAACATAAATTTTCCATCCTATAAGGACACCAAAATTTGTTTGAGGCATTACAATCTGATATCAAACATGGCAGCCATTTTGAAAATGCCACCAAGAGCCATTGGTCAGCAGTTTTTAAAGATTTTGAACTGAAATTTGGTAAAAGGGTAGCTAGTAAGTAGCTCCAAAATGTATTTGACCGTTTTTAAGATTTTTTTAATTATGACCTTTATACGACCTTTGACGTTTGGCCATGCCCACTTTTCTAGCAGAAACTCTGAAGTCTTCTATCATCCAGGTGAGCTACAGTTCCTGTGGCACTATTTTTTTCTTTAATTTGCATCTCAAAAACTCCCTCCACCTTCATAACATACTCTTCCCTTGTCAGCACATTTATATCTATCTACATCATTTATCACCTTCACCTGCTGCATGCATTTTTTTCCACCTTAGTCTCTCTGTCTGGTCATTTGGTACAAGTCCCTTTCTCCTTTCTTTGTGTCCAACTTCACATAGAACTCAACATGTGATTTTTATTTTTTTTCTTCACCACCTTGTTCTTCACCTTGCCCCACATCTCCTGGTACTCCTGTCTACTTTCTTCATCTCTCTGAATATCCCCACTTTTCCACCACCACATCTCCTTGTCCTGCTTCCTAGCTGTCTCCCTCACCACTTCTGCAGCAAAAGCCAAGTCATACAGCATCTTTTCCACTGTCTCCCAGTGCCTCTCACCTTCTCTCTGAATTTTGCAAGAGTCTTCCTCCTTCAGCTTCCACCACCTGACCCTTTGTTCAGCCCTCATTCTTGCCCTCTTCTTGACCTTTGAAGTCATCCGACAACCACCATCTAGCTATACCCTCCTCTGTCACTATATTATAATCTCTAATCATTTTCAGGTTGCATCATCTCCTGTCCACTTGTGGGCATGTTCCTCTCTTAAGCGTCACTCTGTGCTGCTCTTTTTTTATTAAAATAGATAATTTCCATCCTTTTGAGAAAATCCACTTCCTCTCCTTTATACTGTACCTACCAATCACATCCTCATTACCTTTTTTTTTACCTTCACAAACAATTGCTACTCTTTTTTCCTCCGTTGCACTCTCCACCACCTCATTTAAGTCACTCCAGAAATCTTCTTTCTCCTTCACCTCACATCCCACTTATGGGCATATGCAAGTAGGGTGATTTCCTGCCTCACACTCTTCACTGTGTCAGGCATTGTCATCACCTCCAATACAATAATAATACAGTAAAAAAGGCATATAATAGATTCAGATGGACCAGCAAAATTTGTTCATTATAATCTAAATATGCCATGTATAAAACAGAGAAAATCTGCTATATGTATAAAACGGACAAAATCTGCTATATGCATACAAAGGACGAAATCTGCCATATGCATACAAAGGACGTAATCTGCCATATGCATACAAAGGACGTAATCTGCCGTATGCATACGACGGACGTAATCTGCCGTATGCATACGACGGACGTAATCTGCCGTATGCATACGACGGACGTAATCTGCCGTATGCATACGACGGACGTAATCTGCCGTATGCATACGACGGACGAAATCTGCCGTATGCAAACGACGGACGAAATCTGCCGTATGCATAAGACGGACGAAATCTGCCGTATGTATAAAATGGACGAAATCAGTTACATGTATGTACAACCCCAATTCCAATGAAGTTGGGGCATTGTGTAAAATGTAAATAAAAACAGAATACAGTGATTTGCAAATCCTCTTCAACCTATATTCAGTTGAATACACCACAAAGACAAGATATTTAATGTTCAAACTGATAAACTTTATTGTGTTTGTGCACATATTTGCTCATTTTGAAATGGATGCCTGCAACACGTTTCAACAAAGCTGGGACAGTGGTATGTTGGGTCTCTGTTATCATATTTTGCGCTTCATAATGTGCCACACATTTTCAATGGGTGACAGGTCTGGACTGCAGGCAGGTCAGTCTAGTACCCGCACTCTTTTACTACAAAGCCATGCTGTTGTAACACATGCAGAATATGGCTTGGCATTGTCTTGCTGAAATAAGCAGGGATGTCCCTGAAAAAAACATTGCTTGGATGATAGCATGTGTTGCTCCAAAACCTGGATGTACCTTTCAGCATTGATGGTGCCATCACAGGTGTGTAAGTTGCCTATGCCATGGGCACTAACACACCCCCATACCATCACAGATGCTGGCTTTTGAACTTTGTGCTGGTAACAATCTGGATGGTATTTTTCCTCTTTAGTCTGGAGGACACAATGTCCATGAGTTCCAAAAACAATTTGAAATGTGGACTCATCAGACCACAGCACACTTTTCCACTTTGTGTCTGTCCATTTCAAATGAGCTCGGGCCCAGAAAAGGCGGCGACGTTTCTGGATGTTGTTGATGTATGGTTTTCGCTTTGCATCGTAGAGTTTATCTTGCACTTGTAGATGTAGCGACGAACTGTGTTAACTGACAGTGGTTGTCTGAAGTGTTCCTGAGCCCACGCGGTAAGATCCTTTACACAGTGATGTCGGTTTTTAATACAGTGTCACCTGAGGGATCGAAGGTCACAGGCATTCAGTGTTGGTTTTCGGCTTTGCCGCTTACGTGTAGAAAGTTCTCCAGATTCTCTGAATCTTCTGATTATATTATGGACTGTAGATGATGGAATCCCTAAATTCCTTGCAATTGAATGTTGGGAAACATTGTTCTTAAACTGTTCGACTATTTTTTTTTTTCTCGCAGTTGTTCACAAAGTGGTGATCCTTGCCCCATCTTTGCTTGTGAATGGCTGAGCCTTTTGAGGATGCTCCTTTTATACCAATCATGACACTCATCTGTTTCCAGTTAACCTATTCACCTGTGGAATATTCCAAACAGATGTTCTTTGAGCATTCATCAACTTTCCCAGTCTTTTGTTGCCACTGTCCCAGCTTTTTTGAAACATGTTGCAGGCATCCATTTCAAAATGAGCAAATATTTGTACAAAAACAATAAAGTTTATCAGTTTGAACATTAAATATCTTGTCTTTGTGGTGTATTCAATTGAATATAGGTTCAAGAGGATTTGCAAATCACTGTATTCTGTTTTTATTTACATTACTCACAATGTCCCAACTTCATTGGAATTGGGGTTGTAACAGATTAGTTACAGTCACAAGGCACCAAACGATATACGGGGAATCACCACCACCAGTTAAGCTAGTGTATTTTCTTGATTAAATTCCTGACCTTGAATAAGGGCCTGCCTCAAAACTTTGTCTGAAAAAAATAAACGCCTGCCTTAAAAAAGCACCAGTCATTACGTGCATTAAAAAGACTACATTTGGTCGAGTCACCCTTTTTTCTAAATCCGCTATGGAGTGGTACCATAAAATCCTAAACCTTGATTTATGCTTCAACAACTCCGTAACTCTGTGGCCACGCAATAATATTGAGGTGCGCGTGACCCGTTTAAAGTTCTCTGTGTTGGTGGGTGTCTTATTGTCATTTACAGCAGGAACAGTGTCTTTTTCTGGATCAGTTTTTCCCTCAACGGCCTCCACTTCTTTATACAACCATCCGCCTCCAAATCAGTGGTACGGTACGTGCCATTTCCCTCCATGAATTGCGTGTCATTTGAGTGTCTTTGTAGTTTTTAGACTGTGTTGCAAAATCGGTCAGATTTGCGGACTTTTCTGCCAAACGTATTTGATCCATGATCGAAATGTAATCAGTGGGAACCCTGCAAAAACTATTAAAATATGATGGGAGAGGAAAGACTGAAAACGTAAAAGTAAACAATCACAAGCTTTCAGTCATTTGGCAGGTGCACGTCAGGCTACAGAGAGCGGGTGTGCAGCCACACAGAGGGCTCTGATCTAAAGTGGTTGTCTTTGGTTCGACACACCCAGGGATATGTATTAGGGTGGTTCAAAAAAATAAAAGTTGGAAATTCATTACTCTCACCCCTTCATTTTATGATGCTTTGGGAAAAAAGAAAGCCTGCCAAATATTTTTGTCATACATTAATATTTAGAGGTAGCACATCATAGCTGAAGGTTGTAAATATATCAATTATCGCTGCCCGAGTGCCCGTGCAATAGGTTATCCATTATCCAGTATCTAATCACATCACTTATAAAGAGGATAGAAGTTAACCACCTGAGTGTAACTAAAGATAATTTTATATTCAATTTAAAACTATACCTGGGTTTACATATTTCTCACAAACAACATACTTTCAAAAATGTTATTTTAGGCTACAAGCTGAAAATTTTGCTTCAATTCACAGCTTCTTTTCTTTCAGATCTTTGGTGATGGTGAATCTAACATGAGATAAATGTAAAAAGAGACACTTGCTGACTTAACATGCTTAACCATTAACTGGAAACTTCAGTAAAACATGTCAGCTACTAGAAGTAGAACATTTGTATACCTTATTGGTTCCACTGACTGAAATAAAGGGAAACAAATTGCCCTCAAATGGGCAAATACTCAAGGTATTTTTCTTCAAACACACTGATTTGAAGAAAACTGTCCATGATGCTGCTGTGACCTCTATAGACATGGCAATTCCTTTTTGGGAGAGAGCTAGAATCCCACTGAGGGCAAAGCAGCATCTGATCACAAAGTTAGAAAAAGTGTTCGGAAAATGGAAAACATTGAAAAAGACCAAGAATCGCAATACAGACAAGCAGAAGAAAGATGAAAAAGTGTTTTGTGAATCTTTGGAGGACTTGTTTGATATGGCACATCAGGATGTCCTAACAATGATAAAGTTTGAAGATGACAGACAGTTCCTACTTGCTCAGCAAGAGAAAGGTAGAGGATGCATGACAGGCATAGATAAAATACAAACTGCCAAAGAACAAAGAGCAGAAAAAAGGAAAGCTGCAGAAGCAAAATACAAAGAGAAACTGGAGGAGCCTGGGCCATCTAATGTCTCACTACCTGACACTGTCTCCAGCCAGAGTGAAGAGAACACAGAAAGTCCAGATGATGCCAGTGCCACAAAAAGCCAGTAAAATTAAAGCTGTTGTAACACCAGGACTTGCAGCAGCATTGGATAGGACCAAAACAACAGACAGAAGTGCCACCTATATTCTGACTGAAACGGCAGCAAGTCTTGGTCATGATGCAAGCAACTTAAATATCATTATCATGTAAAGGATGTTCTCTTATGTTACACAGCTGTATAACTGGTTCTTGTGCTGATTCATACATTTTTGAATATTAAGTACTGCAAGGCATAAAGAATATTATTGTTTGGAGCTAGATCAAAATATATGTGGAAATATATAAATCATAGACTTATTTAAATTTATCAATAATGAAACAGTATTTCATCAATAAAATGAAAATGCAATGTTTGATTGTTACAAAATCTTCGCTATCCCAGTATGTAGGTATTGTAGGAGCATGATACATGTACGAGAAGAACTGCATCTCACAATTCATGTTTTAGTGTTAACTATTTTATGGGATATGAAAAGATTTGATTTTCCAATGTATTGCCATAATTTCTGTCCTGACATATCAATATTAAACTGACAGAAATAATTTGGAAATATCTGGAAATGACCATACTATATGACAAAGTTATTGCGAGCAAAATCTTTAAGGGCTGTGTGCTACCAGTAAAAATTATTAAAGTTTTATGAAATTGTACATGTGTTTTTATGTTAGGTACAACAAATTTAGAGGGTGAGACTTGAAGTTTTTGGAAAAAAAAATTTTGACCATTTTTATGGACCACCCTAATATGTATGATACTTAACGCCATACTACAGTGCAGGCAGCGTGCAGCATTTTTTAAAATAATCTCCGCGCTTGAATAAAGGCTTTATATTTTGATGCACCCTAGTATCCGATTTATACAATGACTGTTTAGGTGGGTTTTACTGTATACAATAAACTCTTCATTCAGGATGAATGCTACATCTTTCTCCTCCCAACCACACCATGGCAGAACACTTTGAACCCACATACCTGTACTTTTCTTCCAGTTGGTGTCTTCTACACACAGTCAGTCTGTCTTTCTCCTCTCAATCTTATCAGCAACCTCTCTTCCACAGTGTCTGTGGTCAAACTTCCTCGTCTCCTGCTGCCTGCGGGCATGCCTTCCAATTGTCCTCTTTCTTCTTCTAACACTACCATAGTTTCCCTCATTTGTCCTTCTAACAGTGCACTGGTTTGTGCACTCCCCAGCGGCTGAGTTAAATACCAACACAAATTTATACTGCATAATTGTCAAAATTTTGCAAATTGTAATTTGGCAGTGTGACCGTGTGACTGCAGTATTGAACCGTGAAGGCAATTTAATGGACTATGTGCTCGAGCTTCGTAAAATTTCCAGCATACCTTAAACACAAGCTACTCATTGTCCTTTCAGATACGATACCAGCAAGTACACTTAAGAGCAAATGAACGACATAAAGAACTCTTAATGAGGCATGACAATAATCATTGACATCTGAGAGGGTTGTAAACTCAACATGGCATGGTTCATGGATTTTTAAAGTTTAAAACCCGGGGCATCAGTGCATATGTTATTTCACAATCTTTTTATGATAGGAACACATATCGCTATTCGGCAGTAAATATTAGCGAGGCATGTCCAGTACTCATTCTTTGGACTAAAGGGTTAAAGGCAAATTGTAGACTGTGTGTAGACGGTCCACCTGAGTCTTCTTGTTGATTTTGAAACATTTAACCATTCTCACTAATGGAACTTGTTCTCCAGACATCATACATTTGAAAAAGTAACAGTTCATCTTGGAAAACCAAATGAATGCATACGAGTGCTTATGCTGAACTCATAGGGCATTGACGGAGCCTCCACTTGAGAGCAGAGCTGCTGCCAGTGTGTGAGAGACAGGAAATGCCTGTAGGGTATAATGCCAAGCAGGAAGCTTTGGACTGCCTCCATGCCTCTCCACCATAAGGAGAAGGCGGGACTCGAGCAGGCCTGCAAACAGGACACCTCTCTGTAAGAATGGATTAGCAGCTCCGACCATCAGCACTGACAGAAACCTCTGTGTGTTGTGGCTACAGCTCACCACCTCATTATGATGGGTTTGGTCAAAATTAAAGTCCATGTTTCCAATCACGATGTTGGTGACCAGATACTGATACTTTTTTTTTTTGAAGATATAAAACCCTTGGAAAGTAACAGACAGAAAAATTAGATTATGATCTTAAGGGCATGGAGGAACAGAAATGACAGGACAAGAACAGTGACATTTACATTAGGAGGCTGTTTCTATTCTCTTTCAAGCTGAAAACTAAATGGCTTGATTTGTTAATGTATGTCTTTAACAGTTTGTCTTGTGAATATGCTACAGGTACATAAATATCTGGAAAATGACAGTTTTTGAAATTTTTCCTCTCTGTACCAGTGCAATGGAGTTGAAATGATGCTGTCAAGATGGAAGTATAGACACTCAGCTTTAAATGAAGTGGTTTAACAAAATGTTGCATTAACCAAAAGGAAATAGTCATTTGTACAGGCTGTTCTCCTTTTTCTGAGGTCATAAGTATTTGAACAAACTTAATATCAAGTGTTTTGCTAATACAAATCATCAGGATATGGATATATGAACATTACCAAGTCACTGAATATGTCTTGGAGTCCATTTATAGCAATCATTAAAAAGTACAAATAATGTGGTCCTATATGGGAAATCTGTGTTACGTCGGCAGATCTCAAAAACTGAGTGACTGTAGAAGAAGATGAGTGAGGGAAGCCACCAAGATACCCAGATATGGATGTGATTTGAGAAACTAGGGATAGAGTATAGATCTGAAATCAAAATCTCGTATTTGACATTAGCAATGTAGAAATCACAAATGCAATTGGAAAAACAGACTTTGTATATTATGTTTATCCCAGGCCCTGGGTTTTTTATATTTTTAAAATAGAAGTTTATCAATGAATTGTAAATTTTGTCAATATGTGGTATAATTGGTTATAAGGTTGGTAATGTAGTTGCTCCTGTCAGGTTGTCTCATTACTTTTGGGGCACCAGGAGGTCATCCTGGCAGATCTCAGAAGGAATTTAATCCAGTAATTAAAAGCTCAAGACATATTTAGTAGGGATGTGAATTGTTCAACAACTCACGATTCAATTCGATTCCGATTCTTGGGGTGACGATTCGATTCAGAATCGATTTTCGATTCAAAGAGCTCTGAGAAATAGTTATATTACTTAAAAACGTTTATGTTTAAGAAAATGCAGCTTTACAAGGTTAATCAAGTGATTCTAGATGTGAATTTACTTATCTGCTTTGCTTGTTCTGAGTTGGCTGGCAGTTTAGCGAAGCGCTGGTCAGTAGTTGGCAGATACCGCTGCTCCACTGTTTTAGCTCCGGGTGATGGCGTAGCATGTGGGCTTGCGCATTTGAAGTGTTTCCGAAGTACTTGACTTTCATTTTGCAGATTTTGCACACTGCATAAGTCATGTCAAGCTCCTTCTTACGCAGCAAATAATAAAATCCAAAATGCACCCAAACATTTGCCTTCAGCAAAGACGGTGCTGGCTGAATTAGCTTTTCGTCCGCCATGCTAAGCTACAGCCACTGAACTCTGCAGCTCACAAGTGTTTGAAGCACGCCGGAAGCCCCGACCCCCCCCTTGCGGGGACGCTGTAGTACGGAAACCGTTGCCTGACAAACAGTACACGCAGCGAGTAAGCAAGAAATTGTTTAAAAAAATGCTTTTTAAAAATCGATTCTTGGACATTTTGGATCGATTCAGAATGGTAATAAATAAGAATCGCGATTCGGACGTGAATCGATTTTTTTTCCGACACCCCTAATATTTAGTAACTTGGACATGATCATGTATTCATCCCCTGACTTGTCTAAAAAAAAAAAGCTGGCTGCATAAGGGATGATTTGTATTCATGATACTTAAATTCTGTTTGTCCAATTACTCATGGCCTTTGAAATTGAACGCCTAGACTGTACTTCACGTGTTACTGTATTTCAGCATGTGCATTCTGTTACGCATTGGCCTCTTGCGTAATGTCTCCAATTTATTACAGTTGTAAGTTCGTTGTTAAAAATTTCCACACTTCTCCCTATACTGTCAAAAAATTGTACATTTTCATGCAAATTCTCCCTATCTGTCTTTCACCGCTTGTTCTCTGTCTCACACCTTGGCAGACTTTTACTGGAATGAATTTCTTTTTCCTGCATGTGCTGTACGTGGTTTATCCCTCTTGTCAGTTCCACTCACTGTTCACTGTCTCACACATTGACGGCCTTCACTGTTATCTGTTGTTTCCTATGTAATGTCATTTTATTATTATAGCACTGTAAATCCACACCAGCTCAAGGTTTTTGTGCTTGTGTATTTTGTGTTAATCGATGTCTGTTTCCTGCCTTCTCTTGAAGAAAGCCTCCAACTCTTTTAGCAGCCATGAACTGTCACCCTGCAGTACATCACTTACGCGAGTTCAATCCGGTGATTGTTCGAGAGAGCAGTTCATATTGATGCTGACTGTCACTGGGTTTTCATAGATTGGGGGGACGGCACTCATATACTTCAAAAGACTTACGAGTTTATCTGTGAAAGCTTCTTTTAACACTGCATTTATACAGTCCTTAAGCAGTTGGTTCTTACTCTGCCATATGCCCCAAGGGAGCACAGAATGTCCACAAGTTGCTGTTACTCAGTGAGTAATGGGACTGGAAGTACCACTGCTTGGATTCCCAGTGCTGATGTATCAGAGTTCTTGGAGAGAAGATTTGACAGTGATTGTTTTTAATTAAAATACAATGCAGAATTAAGAAGTAGATGGTCAATTGGTTCCACTAACATCTTTCTGTCATACTTGTGCTAATAAGCTGGGGAGATGTTGTGCCAACAGCAACAAAAGTGTTGAATGAAAATAAACAAAAGCTGAGCCGCCACGTGCTGCCCTGAGGAGTTTAAAATCAGCCTTCATATTTTCATACAGGAAACATTTGTGGTTGATGGATGGATCAGTAGAAAAGTCAAAAGACATTGTTCTGTTTGGTAGCCCTGCACAAGTAACACTGAAAGAACAACAATTTGGGGGCTGAGTCATGAAACATCTTACAAAGCAGAGGTAAGAGTTTTGATCTAAATAATCAGCCCTGCCAAACTGTGCACAATTTTTGTACCAGGCACACATTTTTACATCAAGTTACTCTGGTGCAATTTGTCACTTAAAGGGCATATCACACTCAACTCAGCACTATCTTAAAAAAAAATTATATACCGTATTATGAATCATAACTTCCAACTCTTTAACTTGTGCGAGTCCTGATGTAGCAGATAAAAATAAAATTATCCATTCAGCGTCTGAAAAATGCACGCATATTTAGAATTATTTTTAGCCATAAAAGTGATGTAACATCAGGTGCTACTTGAAGGTCACTCCACCTGTATTCAGACAGTCAATCTGGATTGGTATTGTCTCCAAATGTAATATGGTGTTAATATGTTTTTTTTTTGGGGGGGAGGGGGGTACCAGCCGATAGGCTGCTATCCCTATGTCGTGGCGCAGTGTCTATTGTAGTTGTCTACATTGTCGTCAGTTTATTGCGGTATCTCAAAACTGATAACTTTTTTTTTTAATTTGGCAAGGACATAATATGGGTCATTGATATTGTTCCCGTCTAAAAATAATACTTATAGATTTGTTTGTTTGGAAATGGTGTCCAGTTTAATGCAGAAAATAGCCGTTTTGAGCACTTAAAGAAAGTTTTCTCAAAAACTCTCTGATAACTTTTTTCTAATTTGTCAAAAGTGTAATATGGGTTATGATATATTTAACATTAAAAAATTATAGTCATAGATTCGTTCATTTGGAAATGGTGACCAATTTGCATATTTGGACCCAATTTTCTCCAGAACTGATAGCATTTCTTTTAATTTAACAAGGGCATAATATTGGTCATTATCATTGTGCCCATCTCACAATTATTTGCATATATTTGTTCGTTTGGAAATGGTGGCTTTTTTTTTTCTTTTTTTTTTTCTTTTTTTTTTCCAGAAAATGACCATTTTGCCTTGGGCTTTAATTGAGCCGGTAACCCACAGGCTTTCAAATCTAATTCTTATATTTTACAGTCAACATATATTCTTTTTCTGCCTCTTTGTAACCTGCGGTGTATTCAGAAAAAATCTAAATGACAACATTGCATATGTCTCAAAAAGACAGAATAATAATAATTACATATCGTGAAAGTGGTGTCTCTGATTTCACTCCTGCTGTGTTCACACTCAAAGCCATGTAGAATTATTGTTCGGCTGCGTGGTGCTGTCTTTTGTCCACAGAAAAACAATGTCCCACCGTCAGTCGTCTTCTTCAGATTTGACACTGACCTCGGGGCTCCCGGTTGAGCTTCATGTAGCCATTGGTTTACTTCAGCTTGTAACAACCAATAACTCAAAGGGCTGTGAGTTGGTCTATGCTACAGCTGTCTTACTTTATTTTCTGTTACAAAGCCATAAATGAGTTTTCCCTCAAGGCTGTGCTTATCAAACATCATTCAGTCAACCTTTTTTTTGGTTTGGTTTGAGCTACTGTAAGCAGTTCACTTTTTATATTAACATACACAGTTGCACAGATTTCTGACAATAAGTAAATTGGTTATTCAAAATATACAGCGGGGGGTCTGTCCCAATTTTTTTGTTGTTGGATGTGCACAGGTACTTGAACTGAAACCACCAACCGCGGTATGGAAAATTAATCACTTTTATTTCTATCAAGTACTTTCTTGAAATGTACATTGTGCTAAAAGCAGCACAAAAATAAAATGAGCAACATTGCCGTTAGTGGCCACAGAAACCTATTATTAGCAACAAAGCTTCATAAATCACATGCAAACAAAATATCTACTTTACACGTGCCTGCCTGAACAAGCCCGCTGTGCCAGCATTCTTATTTAAACTAATGTAAATTCCTTCACAGTTTCTCCCTTTACTCTCAGGATCACTACAGTGGATCTGTTTGTTGGTTTGGCACATGCTTTTGCCAGATGCCCGTTGTGATGCAACTCCACAATACATGGAGCATGTGCATAGGTTGGCTTGAACCTGTAACCTTCTGTATTGGAAGCAAGTGCCTGAACTAATATATAAATGAATGGCTATACATTACGCTGAAAGATACCTACATGGTTCAAAATATGAGGCTCACTGGTCCTCACCTGTGTCAATAAGAATTCAAAATGACACAGCTGACAATGTAGTAGTTTTTATGAAGTTATGGATATTTTGCTGGTCCATTGATGCACTGACTGACTCATTGACTCCATTAATCCTATGTTTGGCCTTGTAATTCTAGGTAATTTGTCCTTAACTGCTTTTGTTGCTGAATGCTGCATTTGTGCATTTTGACCACATATACAGACCTATGTGTTGCGCTCCAGAATAAGCAGAAAGGACAAGAAGAATGGTTGTTGGTTGGATTGAAGGTTTAAAATTGGCTGTCTGGAATCAGGGCTGGGGGACCCTGTGTGCCCAGAAGGAACCTATCCCGTTCTCAACGCCTGGGAGGAGTGGCACATGATGTGCTTGGCACCACTCTCTGTGGAAGCCATTGAGGATTTATTCTTATTTGTCTTTATGGTAGTTGTGCTTCTGCTGTCAGGATTATGCGCTGCCCTGATCTACCGGAAAATTGGCAAGGCGGCTGCCACCAAAACCATAACCCCACGTCTGTCCGTCATGATTATTGAGGTTGGCAAGGCTGTACAGTCTCAGACTGCTTTGACTCTTGAACTGAAATGCAAGTTGGAATGCATCTCGGAGCAGCCGTCTGCCCTGCAAAGGTATTGATGTTGGAGACCAGTGAATATTCATTTACACAATTGGATATGGACAGTTAAAAGAAGCTGCATTTGGCTCTGTGCTTCTCTGCCTAACCCAAACACGGCAGCCTTATCAGCTACTGAAGGTCAAAATGCCCTGCTTGTTTTTCCTCCAGAAGATTTCAGCGGCCCTGGTGATGCACATGGCTCCCTTTCTCATCTGCTCTTCCTCACAGACTCTACGCACACACAGACAGTGACTGATATGAACCACCTGCGCACAAGGACGCACGCTCCCCCCACCCCTCCTTGTGTTTCTGCATGGTAATCAGTCACCCACACACAGATTACTTAGCTTGTTATTCTTAGCTCGCATAGTGACTTCGAAATAGGTCGATATGTTCTGGCATCATTTGTCCTACTCCGGTCATGCCAGTAGTTTTGCCAAAGCTTCACCCCTTTACCCATTTATAGGTTGGGCAGGAGTTTGGCAGAGTCACACACTGCCTAGATGATGACATGCAGAACCAACTTTTTTGCGCTTCATGCGCACTCCTCAGAAAACCTGTGGGTGATGTTACAGATGGCTTGTCGATTGGGTTACAATCTGACCTAGTCATTATTGCATTACTAATATTAAGGAAACGGGACAGAGGCGAATTTGTGACTCTCCTGTCTGAATCAAAACAGGTGAGAGGAGTTTATAGAGGTGTATGGTGCAGGAGTTGGGGGACGGTGGGACTATGTTCTGCCTCAGTATGGAGGGAAAATGCCTGCCTGTGGAGCCTGCGGGAACATTGGAGGATAGGTGTGAAAAGAAGGCTGTCCAGTGGGCCAAAGCTGAATTTCCTCAAAATGGGTACAGAACAAATTGAGAGGTATTTGACTGTTTGTGTTAATGCAGCTGCCTGTGAATAATCGCAGTGATGCAGATTAGATGGGGCAGCTAAGGATAACATTGCATGGATCTGAATGTCAGTGCATCGGGCTATGTGAGTGAGGCTGTTTAAATTGAGCAAAGAAGCATTGATACTGGGAAACACATACTCTGGAATGTGGGAGTGTGGCTGTATAATGGTTTTTCGCAGCATGCAAATTCATGTGCATTCATCATTTTTCTTTTCTGTGTTCATATGACCCTGTGCATATCCTATATATGTCATGATGTAGAGCTACAGCTCTGCAGAATTAATAGCCTGAGTCAGCCTAGATAATTAGTCCGAAGCTGATTTCTACACAGCTCCCGTAAGAACGGTCTGTGCCACCAAGGCTAAATATCAGCCACTAAACTGGTGCTTATGTCTTTGTGTGGGCTGCATAAAATGTCAGTCCCACGGTCTGTGCATGGATGTAGACGTGTATGGGGATGTACATAGACTTTTTAGTTTTGCCATGCCAAGTAATCATTTCACCATGGTGCTTCATTCATTTTGACTTTTTTTTTTCCTTTTTTCTTTTTTTTTTTTTGTCTTATGTACCCGAAGGTCATTCTGGTCAGATTCTATTCATGACCTTCAGACCCTTGTCTTTTCTGCTGTGTCTATGCAGGAGCTCCAGTTCGAGCGGCTAACCAGGGAGCTGGAAGTAGAGAGACAGATTGTGGCCAATCAGCTGGAAAGATGCAGACTTGGGGCTGAATCACCAGGGGCTGGTAGCAGCAGGTAATGAGAAGAATGAGCACTCAAATGTGCATACATAGTCAGACACATACACAGTGCCACAAGCCGACACACGGCTTCTTCATCCTTCACAGCAGAAGCCATATTCCACAGTGTAGCCTTATGCTGTAGTGATAGAAGAACCCTGTGACCAGACTGCAAATTTGGAAATGGATTCCCCTCCCCCTGAACTCACTGTTTCGAAAGGAACGGAACAGACACACGGTCACGTCTAGGTTTCTGTCTTGTCTCACTGGCTCATGTTATGGAGTTCATGTGAAATTAGCTGAGTGTATTAGTAAGGGGTTGTGCATTTTTATCCACGACAGCTTGTGGTACTAGATGTGATACAAAGATGTTGATTCAGTGAAGCACTGCTGTCAGCGGAAAAGCTTCAAAATTTGTACTTGATCCCACCTCAGTGGTTATGATGCTAGGCTATGTGATCATCACTTCTAACCTTAAATTCATTAGTGTATAATCTGCAACTACGAATTAAGCTTAGAATGAGCCCTTCATATATTCATGGCCGTGGGCCCCCTCGTGGAGGCCACCATCTTGCACTTCCATTTTGATACAGCAGGATAAAAAGGGAAGGCTGCTCCCTTATTTTCACTTAGGGTCGCCACAACAAATCCATTGTGGATTTGCATGTTGAATTGGCACAGTTCTCCAATTTCTCCAATTACATGGAGAAATGTGGCAGGGGTGGGGTTTGAACCGGGAACCTTATGCACTGAAACCAAGTTCTAACCACTTGGCCACCACCCCCTGCCAGCTAACAAGTTTGAAAACCCTCATTTTTTTGAACTGGAAGGCCATGAATATTGCTTAACACAAGAAAAAGCAAGGGAGCCAAAGAATGGAAAACGTGAAGGGAAATAACATTGTGATCGGTGGCAGCAAAATGCAGCTTCACCACTAGATGATGCTAAATCATACACACTGTAGCTTTACAGATTATAAAACATGGGGAGGTATGTGTACTGCTGGCCACTACTGATAGTAACTTTAATAATTCACAACAGTACTGACTAAAATTTTTTTGCCTGATATTTTCCAAATGTGCAGTTGGCATTATTGTGCTTATTTTTGTTTTTGGAGAATGTAATTTAATACATTTATCACCGACTGCTGAAAATCTGTTCTGTCTTGTGTACGTCTGACCCAGTTAAATCTAAAGTCTAAGTCACACTGTGACAGACTGAGGAAACGTATGGGTAATGGATACAAAATTTTATATCCATTTGTGTCCATTTTTGTTCTGTACAAATCATTTTCTCATTTGTTAAATGCGTTCTTTGTCATCTGATGTCCGCTAATGTCCAACGACTCCAAAGGAAAGTTTTGGGCATGCTCAAAACTTTGGGCGGGCATCAGACATGGACCAGTGGATTAGGTGATTTTTGCCATTGGACAAATTATTTTAATCTGTCACTAATCAGTTTACTCAATCTGTCACAGTGTGACTGCATCTTAAGAAGCTAAGTAGGGCCTCTTAGATAGACTAGTGGGTGTTTAAGAAGCTGAAGCCCCAGTCACAGTGGCGTATTCGTAGAGCTGCTCATTGCAGCGTTGTTTCATTTAAATATGCCCGAAATATGCGCGTACTCAGCCTTTAACAGTGTTCGTTCATACTTGCAGCTGCGTGTGTTCGCGTTTTAATGTGTGCACACAGTCGCGTGTGCCGTGCCGCACCAGTTTCAGTGCTATTTTCTGCCTCTGTGGAAGTGCGCTCTGTTCTCTATGGTGTGCATGGTGTGGTTCGGCTCAAAAACAAGTAATTTAACATTATTATTATTATTATTATTATTATTATTTTTATGCAGCGAGTGCGAGTTTATTTTAGAGTCACAGCTCTTTTCAGCTTTGATCAGACTGATCGATTAGGGGAGGTGATGGTCTAGTGGTTAAGGTGTTGGGCTTGAGTCCAGAAGATCATGGGTTCAAATCCCCACCTGACTGGAAAATCACTAAGGGCCCTTGGGCAAGGCCTTTAATCCCCTATTGCTCCCGGTGTGTAGTGAATGCCTTGTATGGCAGCACCCTGACATCGGGGTGAATGTGAGGCATAATTGTAAAGCGCTTTGAGCGTCTGATGCAGCTGGAAAAGCGCTATATAAATGCAGTCCATTTACCATTTATTGATCAGGGCGTTTGATGAGCGCACCGACATGCAGCGAGTGCGCGTTTATTTTAAAGAGTCACAGCTCTGATTAGACACAGAGAGAGAGAGAGGGAGGGAGAGCACGCGAGAGAGCGCTTTTATTTAATTTTATTTTAAGGAGTCTGAGGAGAGAGAGCGGTTTTATTTTAAGGATACTCAGACTGCTCAAAATGAGAGAGAGAGAGAGAGAGAGAGAGAGAGAGAGAGAGAGAGAGAGAGAGAGAGAGAGAGAGAGAGAGAGAGAGAGAGAGAGAGAGAGAGAGAGAGAGAGAGAGAGAGAGAGAGAGAGAGAGAGAGAGAGAGAGAGAGAGAGAGAGAGAGAGAGAGAGAGAGAGAGAGAGAGAGAGAGAGAGAGAGAGAGAGAGAGAGAGAGAGAGAGAGAGAGAGAGAGAGAGAGAGAGAGAGAGAGCTTTTATGAAACGATGTGACACAGTGAAACACTCATATAATGAGTCCAGTATGATAAAGTGAAGCAATGATCTTGCAGTATTTATAGCTCCAGAAGAACAACAGGGAGATGTGAAGTGGCGCGCAGTACCGTGTTGAAGCGTGGGTGGGCTCACAGTAGCGGACAGTAGCACGGCGCTGCGTGTTCTCGCGTGAAGGCTCCATGCTGTGCTGTATGCCAAAGAAAATTAAACAGGTTTAATTTCTTCCGTCCTACGCATGTAGCCCTCAACATACTGCTGCGTATTGAGAAAAAACTCTTCATGAAGTGGGCGGAGAGCTGCTCATTACAGCGTAGACGATACGCTGTAATGAGCAGCTCTACGAATGTGCCACTGTGACAGGCCCTTAAGTAGGGCCTCTTAGATAGACTAGTGGGTGTTTCTCCAGGTAAAATTGGAGTTCCTTCAGGAAAGCAAAACAAAAAGTGGCAGCCGAAATACAATTATCGCCTGCAGAATAAAAGCATCACAGTCAGAAATACACTCGCATTACTTCAAAATGGATATTTGTATTGGCTGATATGGGGCTCAGAATGCTGATTATTATTTTTTTTTTTTTTCTTGAGATTGGAGAAATATTCATTTTTTCATCTCATAGTTTTTCAGTTGCTTTCATTAATCATTATGCAGTATGTTGACAACATTTTAAGTCTGGTTAAAATTTAGCTTTCTTAAAATACCAAGGAGCTACTGAACTGTGATATTGAAGAATTTGTTTCACGGCCATGTTTTTTGTGCACTTTGAACAGGATGGTTTTTACTTGTTTGCATGTTGCTTTCAGAGTAGCAACAATGAGAACTACTGATGGTGCAGCTATACAATGTGTTATGTTGTTCCTTGCACTAAAGTGAAATATGTTTACTTGTGTTTATGATTGCATATGAGGTTGTTAATGTAAGGATGATGGCTATTAAACATTAAGATATATTAAAGGGTATACACTGTGATTCCATTACAAAAAGTGTTGACTGGCTGGACTCCACTTACTGGAGCTGTGTTTTGAGATGGTCAGGAACTGATTGATTTTGCATAAGTTTGCTTAGACCAGTGGTGGACACAGCTAACCAAAAAGTTAGCCTTGATAACTGTTAATCCGCTAACTGAAAAGTTAACTTTTATAAAGGTAAACCAATCAACCCCTAAAAAAGTTTGCGGAAGTTACAGCTAAACTGATAACTTTTAGTATTAACTCCAGTACACTGGCAGCGGCTGATACTTCTGAGTAAATTCAAAGGCAATCACAAACAAGAACGAGTCAGTGCTTCTGAATTAGATCAGCCTTCTCTGTAAAAGAGACCTGGCGACTAGAGAAGGAAAAGAGGGAATAAGGAAAGAAAAGAAGAAGAAAAAACCATTTATTTTCATAGCCATACAGTCTTGCAGATGCAGAAGACATCCAAAGCAAGGCCATTTTGACTTATGGTTAAAATTGTAAACAATCTAATTCTGGAGAGGTTATTGAAATTAATGTCACCACTGTCGTTTTTACAAAGTGAAAATATCAGCTATATGTTTTAGTTTTATAGTAATATACTAATTCTTTAGGTTTGAGCATTTACAGCCACACATGCCAAAAGGCATTATGGGAAAATGAGCCTTATGCATTCAGTGGTTGGTCGGTTTATGTATTTGTAAAAACCAAATCACAAGTTATTGTAACGTGTTTTGTTTTTTTACAAATAAATCTGTATTTTTAAATGTCAATTTTGTTCATTTGTAAAAAGGCAGTTTGAAAACTGAAAATTCTGTTTGTGATTCAGCACGTATAGCGAATGTGTGGCAGTTGATATTCACACTCCCATCCAGTAGAAGGCAGTGTTCTATACATCGTTGTATACATTTTGACTTAAAATGCATAGAACACTGCCCAAATGTGGCCGTGCTGGTTTACATTTGGATAAATTACACAAATACACTATTTACACAGCAAGCAGCTACTTAATTGCCCCTTGTGGGATTAATAGAGTTGTTTGATTTATTGAAAAGCTGCCATCGTGCACCCTGCCCAAAACCAGCCTGATGCAGAGTGGTTAGCACTTGCGTGGGCATAGACAGCTTCCTGGCTCCCCGTCGTATTGCTTTCTGGGCCGGCCGCATTTCCGCGTGCAACTCCAGTATCAGTGGCCTTGGTAATCAAAATCAGTTTATGAGCCAATTATTGTGATTTGCAAGAAAATCCTCGTGTTCCCTGAATACACACTCACATCAGATTGCACCATTTGCAGGGTCCTCTGACACTAATGCAGCAACTGCTAGTGCCATTTTACGCATCACTTTGTGCATGGTTTTATATCCATCCATATAATTGTAATCACGTAAGTGTGTTAAATGTTCATTAGTGTGTTTCTGATGTGCACATCACTGTGATGACTTCTTGTTTTCACACTATTAATGGTTCCCAGCATCACCTTTACATGTTCGCAGTGGAACAATGGCTGTAGAAATGTCTGTATGTCAGACAGGATTTTTTCGTGACGCACCACACATTTCCTCAGATACATCTGAACGTTGGCATGGAGACGGATGTACGCCATGATTTTGTCCAGAAGCACACTTTGCGCATGAGGCCCCAGGTCTCCTCTGCTGCCAGAGTATTGAGCTGTACCTCTCATAGCTATCTGTCTGCTACAAAACAAGTAACAGGAACTAAAATGTATGACTTTAGGCTTTACAAATGTTTTTAACTGTTAAGCTTTATTCACTATGCCTGCAAAAAGATGTTAGCGGTCTAAAAGTTATCGGAACTAAATTTAGCGGCAGTTAATTGGTCCGATGCTGGTTTTCAAAGTTAGCTGAAAAGCTAATCAGTTAACAAAAAGTTAGCTTTCCTAATTAGCGGTTAGCGGATTAGCAGAACTTTGGACACATACTTCTGTAGTTTTTGGTCCATGAGCTAATAGTTTCAGAAGTAGAGGCAAATGTGGTTCTATCTGATTGTGTGCAGAATGTATTTACGAAGGTCAGTGATAAGCATTCTGATGGTAGATGGCAGCTGATATTTGTATCATTTGAGCATTTGTAATCATTAGGACATATGTGGATACATAATACTTGGTCTGAAAAAGACCCATCATGGAGCCCTGTCCTCTTCTGACAGTGATCAGCCCAGCCCTCCTACATGAAGTATTCTTGTCGGCGTACTTGTAAATAACATCTGTCTCTTACCAGCACAGTGCAGCGCTCTGGACTACAAGTATCCATTTCCCCTCTCTTCATGTTTGGAGAGGTAAAAGTACAGAGCAGGTTCAAGTGCTGCCAGAGGGATTTTGACAGCATTTCTCTGAAATGCTACAGCTGCAGGTTTATGTTGAGTTGTTCCTTAAGGGGTATTTTCAAACTTAATTTTTAGTGAATCCAGATAGGCTGTTGAGCAAGTAGCTCAGTGGGATAAGGAGTTTTGGGGTATGTAAGCTAAGCTTGATTTGTGGTCACGCTGCCTGTCTGTCCTTTTGAAAAGACCTGTAATCTACATGGTCTCAGTCCACACAGCTGGTGGTGGGTACTGGCCTTGAGTGGGGAAGTTATCGGCATTGGACTAACAAGCTGTCTTTTCAGAGCTCCGCCCGCATCCCGAGCAGTCTGCTTCAAATGGCAAGCAAAGACCTAGTATCTTTACAGCATAGATAAAACGGTGCACACACTCGGTTATGGTTATTTGAGACTGGCTGCGTCCAACACGCTCTATTCATGTAACCACACAGCTGTATCTCCCCATCTCAAAACATGTCAGTGACAGTAAATGTATATTTAACACCATTATGAAAACTTTACAATTAGTCCGTGGTTCATATGCTTGCCTGATAGTGGGGGGCAGGGGTGGGGGGGGAGCACTGACGGACCGGATCAACTGATCAACTGATCACGGATCAACTGTAATCTGTTACTCTATTAAAAGTGACCATCAAATTTGGAAAATAGCTTGAACATTACGACTTCCAGTGGTAGTTATTGAAGCCCCTGCTCCACGCTGGTCGAATGGCCCCAAAGCTTCAGCTCACAGTTATGAAGGTATGCAACTAAAATATACAAAATTGTATGGCCTACACTGAGATATTTGTCAAAAAGTTAGGCTAATGCCCAGTGGTTAACCAATTTCAGTTGCGTGTGTGTGACTGTCACACTTTAGCTGCATTCATTTGTTGACGGTTTCGAAAAATCTGTCATATTGGTCATTATTGCAGAATTACTGGCATCTGTGGCAGCAGACAGTGGATGATGAGGTGAGATGCAATCATTTTGCAGTGTTACTGAGAAGGATAATAATTTACTAAATCGAAAGCTGCCACAGTTTTAAGCAATGTTAAAATAAAAGCTCTTTGCTTCAAAAATCAACTATTTGTGGTTTTACAGATTAATGTCGCTATAATGTCAAACATTATTCCTGTTTATCTGAGATTAAACCAGTTATCTCTGCACAAACATAATTAATCCCTCGCTGTCTGTCTTTCACCCTCATTAAAGAAAATTCAACGTCCTCTTTGCCTTTGTCACTGTGTCAAGTCAAAAAAGTTGTTAAATTTCAAACTTTTGACAGCATGTATCATCACAGAATGCATGTGCCACTCCCACCGCCACCGGTAACAGAATATTTCCATCTTTTTCTCATTGTAAACAATGGAACATCGGGTTTACCATCTGCCACACGCCATTAATCTAACATAGCAGTGTTGAGCTGCGCGGCTATTGACGCTGTTTACCATTTTAGCAGTCATTATGCATAGAAAAAAAATACTTTTCACCAAACCTCATTATTTATTTATTTATTTATTTGTTTACTTATTTATTGCCCTGTCATCGTAGTGTGGGAGAGAAGAATTGGGAAAATACAAATCACAAACAATAAATGGTTTTATTTATTTATTGCCCTACACAGATACTTTTTCCTTCCCCTCTGGCTCCTCCTGTTAATTGGCACACTGGATCCATCTGTGGTACGGAACTCCAATTTTTATGATCTGCATATTGATTTAGCCCAAGTTGTTTTCTTATTTTAAGCCAGATGTCCTCCCTGATATATAACTCCATATCTACAAGGAAGAAGAACATAATATGCATGTTTTAATTGAGTGAGGGAGCCAGAGTACAGAATAGAAGAAGAGTACAAGGAAACAGAAACTTTACAAAGAAAGAAACTAGCTATTCATGTGGCTGCTAGTAGTTATTTGTAAAATCCAAATATTAATATTGGGGGTGGGTTCTTTTATTTTTTGATTGCTCCTTTTTGAACCCTCTGGAATCTATTGACGTGCCTCCGCGTGAAAAGTCACATGACCTAATTAAGCAGACATAGTACACAATCCGCTCCACTCTAAGTATCTGTTTGAATGCATGTTGAACATGTGGAATTCATCCTGCACACCACTTTTTAAATTTTGTTAATAGGCCAAGTATAACTTGAATTATGATTAATAATTTACACAAGTTTTTTTGAGGGATGATATTCTCATATTTGCAGTTTTGCAGACGCAGCAAAAACGACTCCTTTCCTCATTCTGCTGCAGAAAAGAGAGGGCTGGAAAGAAATATGACTCCCTCATCTTCAGCAGGAGAAAGGGCTGTTTACCATTGGTGGAAAACTCAGGAACTAACCAGTCATACTCACCAACCCCACGTGGGTTTGATGACAACCCACAGACTGTGTGTGTGTCTGTGTGTGTGCGTGCACACGTGTGTGCACGTGTGCACATGCGTTTTGCGAACGTCACTTTTCTTCCGTCTGTCTGCGACAGCAAACGAATAAAATAAAAAAATACACAAATTTTTCATTATCATGAGTGTAAAATACGAGGTCTGTCCAAAAAGTAAGACCTTTTTATTTTTTGCAAAAACCATATGGATTTGAATCACGTGTGATTGCATCAGCCAAGCTTGAACCTTCGTGCGCATGCGGGAGTTTTTTCACGCCTGTCGGTTGCGTCATTCGCTTGTGAGCAGGCTTTGTGTGAGCAGTGGTCCACCCCCCTTGTCGGATTTTTATTGCGAATAAATGTCTGAACGATTTGGAGCTTTGCTGCATCAATTTTTTTTCCTGAAACTGTGAGAGACTTCCAGGTAGACACCATTCGGAAAATTAATATGGCTTTCAGGGACGATTTTATGGGGATTACACAGATTAAGGAGTGCTCCAGACGGTTTAAAGACCGCCCACAGCGGCTGAGAGCTCGCCGCGCTCCAAGCGCCGATCGACAGGCTCAAACCCCGCTGAAACAACCAGATCATTTCCAACGTGAAGGCTTTGTTGATCCGGGACGTCGTCTGACTTTCACAAAAAGGCAGAAGGCATGGACATCAGCACTTTTTCGGCACATTCTACTGTTACAGGAGGTTTTTTCATGGAAAAAGAAGGTGGAGGATTGCGCCACCGTGCCGCTCATGGCGCGGGACAAAACCACGTCTGTGTTGGTCTCACAGGACAGCTTTCAGGTGGCTTTCAGACGGCTTCCGGTTGCTTTTCAGTCGTGTGAATATCCGAGAAAATGAGCATGAGCTGGACATGCCCCAACATGTCCTGTGAGACTTCATCATGGCGTTGCTTTGCGCCATGCGGCTTTGCCGCGGCGCGCGGAATTCCTCCGCTCCTCTTTCCATGACAAAAACTCCTGTAACAGTGGAATGTGCCGTTCATTTCTAAACTGGATGCTGTCTTGATCCGGTATGTCGTCTGACTAGCACAGGAATTGCGGAAGACGTGGACATCAGCACTTTTTCGGCACATTGAGACAGACGTGCGGAGGATGGAGCCGCATGGCGCAAAGCAACGCCATGATCAAGCTTCACAGGACATGTTGGGGCATGTCCAGCTCATGCTCAATTTCTTGGATATTCACACGACTGAAAAGCAACCAGAAGCCGTCTGAAATCCGTCCTGTGAGACCAACACGGAGGTGGTTTTGTCCCGCGCCATGAGCGGCACGGTGGGGCAATCCTCCGCTTCTTTTTCGATGAAAAAAACTCAGTACACAGTAGAATGTGCCGAAAAAGTGCTGATGTCCACGCCTTCTGCCTTTTTGTGAAAGTCAGACGACGTCCCGGATCAACAAAGCCTGCACGTTGGAAATGATCTGGTTGTTTCAGCGGGGTTTCAGCCTTTCGATCGGCACCCGGAGGGCGCTGCGCTCTCAGCAGCTGTGGGCGGTCTTTAAACCAGCTGGAGCACTCCTTAATCTGTGTAATCCCCATAAAATCGTCCCTGAAAGCCATATTAATTTTCCGAATGGTTACCACCTGGAGGTCTCTCACAGTTTCTGGAAAAAATTGATGCAGCAAAGCTCCAAATCGTTCAGACATTTATTCGCAATAAAAATCCGACGAGAGGGGTGGACCACTGCTCACCCAAAGCCTGCTCACAGGCGAATGACGCAACCGACAGGCGTGAAAAACCTCACGCATGCGCACGAAGGTTCAAGCTTGGCTGATGCAATCACACGTGATTCAAATCCATATGGTTTTTGCAAAAAATAAAAAGGTCCAATACTTTCTGGACAGAGCTCGTATATTACCTAATAAACAATGATCCCCAATCCACGTAATTTGGTTGCTGAGCGAAGGGAAATTGGGGTTTCATGCAGAGCAAAAAGCAGAAAGTGATCAATTTTGAAAGTTGTGTGATATTTGCTGTGCTTGGAGTGTGTTTTTAGTGTGTGCTTTGTGTAGTGTAGTTATTTTATTTTAGTGCATCAAAATAATCAGGCGTGTAGTGTAGCTATTTTATTTATTTAGTGCATCAAAATAATCAGGCGTCTTTCTCTCTCTCTCTCTCTCTCTCTCTCAACTGTGTGAAGACAGTTGCAGCGTGGAGTGCGTCATTAGAATATGAACCAGAGCGTGATCAATCTGATGATGAAGTGGACTTTATTGTTCTGGTCTGGATGAACACGAGAGCTGGTGGATTCACAGATGTGCACACAGATCAGCACAGTGGATCGGGCCGCGTGCTTCTTGTGCCACCTTCTCCAGGACTCAGGCACTACAGAGCTCTCCTCCAGCGCTGAGTCCTGGAACACAGAACAGGGTGGAGACACACACTTCCCCAGCAGTCAGCAGGCTCCAGGGGCAGAGAAAACAGGAGTCCAGTTAGAGACCCCCCCCCCTCTCCCCCCCCCAAAAAAAGTCCAAAACACCTTTTTCTGTTATGTTGTTTTTTTTTCTTAGCCGCTAACAGCCAGGACAGTCTGTACCAACACCAATAAAAATGCTACCAAAACAAGGAATTATGGAAAAATACACATGGATATTGAGGTGGAATATCTGTACAAATTTTGGGGGCTTCTGGTGTGCATTGGACAGGAATCGTTTTTCTGAGTGGGACAAATATAATTTATGTGGCATCTCATTGCATGGAAATAGCCACAAAAAAAATGCCTGAAGCATTTTCTGCATTTTAATGTGAATTTTTGTATATAATTTTGTTTATGCTACATTTTTACATATATTTTTGAAATTTACAATTTATATTTACATTCTAAGTTCTAAAAATGATTTTGGGTTATTTTTTTCCATCTTGTCAAATTTTCTTTTTAAAATGCAACAACACAAATTGCCCCGTCCCACCAAAAACGTAATGGTCATTCCCAAATGGATACATCCCAGTTAGATGTGTAGAAATGTACATGCAATTCATGAAAAATATACAGACGCAAATAGGTCAAAATCAGAAGTTAGGAAAACAACTGCCGGTTTATAGTATCTGAGAACGAATGCCTCCAAGTATCTGAGAACGAATGCCTCCCAGTTAATGGTGTCTGACTTATCCAAGCAGAAACACACGTTCACCTGAATAAATATTTTAGTGGATAAAATTATTTTGGAAGAATGTCAGAATGCATACATGGAAGATGTGAAACATTCATTATGTTGTTGAATAAAACTAGGGATGGGACGAGTCATCGTAATAGTCAAGTATGACTAGCTAACATCCACCTAGTTGACTATTTTTTATCAGTCAACCAGTCGAAAATCGTTTAAGTTCATTAAACCCTTAAAAGAATAGACCTGCTGGAGCTGCCACCACTCAGTGAAGAAGGTGTGTGAACCCTGGCAGGTGAATTAGTCAGCTCAAACGGGTAGTCTATGCCTAGTAAATGAGTGCAGGTATTGTCTTCATACTAATGTTGTTTTTTGTATTGGGGATTTTGTGCTTATATTTGTTAAAATAAATGTCACATTTGAATTTTACCATGAAGATTCGAAATTGGCTTAATTCATTCAATGTCAAATATAGGCGTCGACTTGTCAATGACTAATGGTACCGACTAGTCAAGGAGTGATTTTCAGTGGTCATCCCAAACCTTATTAAAACTACTCAAAGTGGATCAGTTTTCAGCTTTTGCCCACTATAATGGCAAATATGACAAGCTCTGTACCTTACCAACTAAATATGCACATGAATCCACCAAATACAAGTCCATTTAGGGTCCATCTGACCAGGATGTGTGTCGCTGGACTGAAACGGTCTTAATTAATCTGTCAAAGCTTTTCTGCCCTCACAGTTTGTTTACTTGGTTAGAGCTGAGTTTCCACATACAACATTTGCATTCCATGTACGGTCAGTTGTATCTGTGATGCATATATGGAGCTGATAGACACCACTCAAATGAATGCTTCCTTTGCCATAAGCTCCACAGCAGTATGTTTCAGTTGCAGTAGAATGTACCACTACACAACAAATAGGTAACAGGTCTGTTTTTGATTGATGTCTGAGCTGAAATGCAGTGGCCAATCAGATCGTCAGTCATCACATCGTCATGTCCTGTTATCATGAATATTAACAGCACAGCACATTTAATCATTGTAGAAAAGACAAAACAAAACAAAAAAAGATGTGGGGGGGCATATCTGGCAAACAACACAATGCAGGTGTTTCTTTATTTAATAAATAATGGTACATTTTACAGTGATTTTCTGCGTATAATCCCTGCTGCACTCTTTCTTTACTCCAAAAATCATCAGTGTCTCACTCTGCTCGCGCGCACACACACACACACGTGCTTTCAGTGTCAGTCTTGAATTTCTTTCTTCTCTCTTTTTCTGTCTCTTCCCAAGCGATTCTCCATACTTATTGCAGCAAACACATATGTAGGATGGACCAAAAATGCAACAAAGACGTGGTGTGTATATGAACCAACGCAAAGTGTGTGGAATTGTGGCATAAATCCAGCCATCCATGGAAGATGAGATGAGGCTCTCCACATAGCATTGACACACCTACACTGACCAAAAGGAAATATAACTTAAATCGTTCTTCTTATTTAGAAACACAAGAAAATTAGGTTATTTGGACACATTCTGATCAAGTGCAATTTGCGTACATATTTAAATCATATAAATCCAACAGACTTTTTTTTGTTCCTTCTTCTTTTTCAGTGTAACACAAAAGGTGAAATATGCCAGAATTATTTTCATTGTATATACTGCAGCTCCAACACTGTTGTGTCCAGCAGGCTGGTCACCAAACCCCTTGACCTGGGTTTTAGCCGCTCTCTCAGCAGGTGGGTCAAGGGGTCACTTTGTCTACTCCTTATATACATATAACTGCATCTCAGCACACCCTTCAAATAAAGACGTTTGCAGGTGACACAACAGTGGTGGGCATAATCTCAAATAGAAATGAGATCATTTATGGAGACGAAGTCTGCGAGTTAACATGTTGGAGAACAACCAGCCATCCAACATTAAAAAAAAAAAAAGTTAAATAACTGGTTATACAGTGCATCTGGAAAGTATCCACAGCGCTTCACTTTTTCCACATTCTGTTATGGTACAGCCTTGTTTCAAAATGGAGTAAATTCATTTTGTCCTTCATACTTCTACTCATAACACCCCATGACAACATGAAAGAACCTTTTTTTTTTTTTTACAAATTGATTAAAAATAAAAACCTAAGGAATCACGTCACAGTTGGTTATATGGTCGCAATTTAGAGCTTTTAGAAAGGCGTTTTACAGAGATGTGTTAGCGGAGCCATAAAATGGCTATTTGCAACCGTATAACAGCATGAGCATCCGCAAATCATCAGACACAAGGGGCTTATTCCTATTCTAATTCAATTCCATTGTTTGCATGGTTTATTTGTCTGTAGGTAATTCGGTCGGTGAGGCTTACCGTTGAGCCAAGGCAGCATCGTTCCAACAGCGGTCAAGGCGCGGCGTATGATATGATATATATGATATGACATGAGATTTATTGTCATTGTCATTACACGAGTGCAACAACAACGAAATTATGTTTACACTCCAATTACCTCAGACAAGATACAGCAATTAATCCATAGTTATTACTTGTTTACCATAATAATGGCACACATCAGAATTAAAGACAACACATATACATTTGACAGTGTTTATGTGCACTAAACTTGAAGCAGTCCCTCACCCGAATTGAGGCAAAGTGGGTGAAGGCTGTAGCAGGAGGGGCCCGCGCCACCCAGCTTGGGGGGTTGAAGGCTGCAGCAGTAAAAACCACGCTGCCTTCGAGGTAGCAGGGAGGAAGCCAGGGTGAGGGTGGTGGAGAGACACGGGGGGGGGTGTAATAGAGATGGAGGGAGGGAGACGTGTCGTGTGCAGATGAGTTAAGTTTCTGTCAGTTTCTGTCTGTGTGTGTAAAGTCTGACATTGCTAGGCAACAGCGGCGGGGGGGGGGGTAGATCCTTCTGGGGGAAGAACATGGTATTTGGCCTTCAGGAGCCAATAAGGCTGCCATGTTGATGTTAGGCGGAGAGATACAGAATTCCATTTACTGCACCGCTGACCATCTAGAGTCCAGATTTATGAAGAATATTCTCCAGTCCTCAGCAGAACATTCCTTTGCAATGCAGCGTATATGCTCCAAGATGGTCTCCATTTTGCGTTTGAGTTCAAGAGTTCACGCAGTCTGAGATTACACAGTATTGCCCAACTTATTAATCATGATGGACTGACGAGGGGGTGAGATTCTGGGTAGGTTCCATCAGGGCACGCAGGGTCCCCCAGTCCTGATTTCCTTGCCAAAAAAAAAAAAATGGTGTCAATAACATTGAGAGACCAGCTGATCAATTCCATGGTTAATCCAAATCTTAATTTGAAGAATTCACAGTCTGGTGAAGCTGGGACTTTGAAGGTCGGAGCAGAGATAGAGAAAAGGAAAAGGAGGAGAGGGGAGGAATGCGACCGTCCTTGCCGGAGTCCCAAGCTGAGTAATCAACAAACGTGAAAATCCATCAAATCTATCAAATATGAAACGGTAGTTCTGTATCAGAATCCACATCAATGCTTTCGTAGGGTATCTTAAATTCACCCATTTCGGTGGCGGTCGAGCCCAGGCAGTGTCGCTCCAACAGCGGTCAGGGCGCGGGGTAATCCATCAAACGTGAGAATCTATCAAATGTGAAATGGTAATTCTGTATCAGAATCCACATCAATACTTTCGTATGGTTGCTTAAATTCACCCATTTCGGCGGCGGCTTCGATATGCGCTTTTCTCTCACTCTTGCGCTCAGCTAACAGCGCTAACAGTGCGTCTTGTCACATAAATCGACAGTTCCATGTCCTGACTATATTGCGCATTGCATGTGCACTTGCGCGGAGGACAGGAATGACTTTGAACAGGAATGACACCTCGTCAGAACACTGGTCAGGGCGCGGAGTAATACAGTAGTGTTCAGAATACAGTAGTGTTCAGAATAATAATAACACCCCCTTTTCTACTTTTTTTTTTTTTTTTACTAATAGCCCAATTTTATAGCCTTAAGAGTGTGCATATCATAAATGCTTGGTCTTGTTGGATTTGTGAGAATCTACTGAATCTACTGGTACCTTGTTTCCCATGTAACAATAAGAAATATACTCAAAACCTGAATTAATCTTTTTAGTCACATAGCACTATTATTATTCTGAACACTACTGTACATCTAAATGTGAAACGGTTGAATATTTCGCCACCATTACCCCAATATTATAGAGTCTGAAATCTCACACACTTAACCAATCACATTCGTGGATAAAATGTAATTGGATTAGAATGTATATTTACTTGTGTACTAATGTGAGTGTATCATGCTAAATGTTGAATGTAACTTAAAATGCAATGACAATATAGACATTCCATTCCATCCCCGTCACGTGATTTCACAACCTGAATGTGAACACTTCCTGAAGAAAACTCAAATCTATAGCAAATTGATGCTGTTGTTAGATGGAATCATCTGCAAGAGGAACTGTAGTGAAACTTTCCCCGTCATTTTTTTCCCCATCTTGAAATTCACACATTAAAAAGTTTTATAAACTTAGTTTAGGGTTTGCAGCAGACACCTGCCTGTCATTGGCAAGTTTATCATAATCCTCAACCTGATAAGAGTCCAGGTGTTCCCCGTGTACTGTATTTAAGAAACTAGCTTGCTGCTGCAAGCATGAATCAGATTATTCACACACATTTAGATTCAGTCACGTTTCCCAGTCGGGGATTAGCTACCATCTAGCACTTCCTAAGCATTTTATAAAGTGTGTAACACTATTTCCTCACGTTTTATAAACTAAAGAATGGGATGTATGAAATGGCTCTTTGCTGGACATTTGTGTATGAATAGAGATTAGTGTTAGCAGCGTAGGTCACACTGCTTTGCTCAGTAGCTCAGTGGGAGAAACGGCAGAGGTGAAAGTACACGGAGTATTCTCATGGTAGTCATTACATTTCGTGACACCTTCCGAGGTGACCACCCCATTTATTTCTATGAACACATGGGGCAGTCATCAAAATTGACTTCTGTGAAGGCTCTTAAAAATATGCAACCTCCCACAGGGTCTCTTATTAGCCAACGGGAATTATGAGAAACAAACTGTCTGGTCAGCATTGGATTTGTATGTCAGTACTGGCAGGTTGACAGCTGTGTATACTACTTTCAACTAATCAGTCAGCATGAAGCATGCATGGTGCATTGACCTCTGGAAAGGCTCTTAAAAACAGGCAGCCTCCTGCCAGGTCCCTTAATACAATGGGAATCATGGGGTTACAAAAAGTCTGGTCAGTGTTGTTCTTGGATGTCAGCATTGGCAGGTTTACGGCCATTTATACTACTTTCAACCAGTCAGTCAGCATAAAGAGTGCATGGTGAACTATCATTACAGTAACCATTCTTGAACTTCATGTGCCATGGTTCATTGGAGCACAAGGTCTTTTTAATTGGCTGTGCACTTGTGAGAAATGTTAATGCTGCGTTTACACATAGGCAGGATGTCATATTTGATATTTTTCCTGATATTCTTAACGTGACTTAACTCATCTGAATAGGTTTCTTAATAGTGCGTGTGTGTGTGTGACATTCGTGATTTTTGTGGAGCATGTTTTTGGCTGTCAAAAAATCTTCCACGAATGTCACGCACCACCCTCATTTCGCCTCATGTCATGAAGGTCACAACTGATCAATCTTGATTAGTGGTGATCCTTAATAGAGCGTGACAGCGTTCTTCTCTGACGTGCGCACAATTAAACCCTGCTGCACCGCATTCAGTTTCATTGCTGCAGTATGCTGAAGATGGACAGTGATGCCAAGTCGGCTGAAAGTCTTGTTCCAATGCTCATCAGCGCACTCCTACAAGTGTTCCACCTGCTGCTGCTGTGCCTGATGTTTGGGAAAATGAATGAGACCAGAGCCGTGTGGAGCCACACATGTGGCTCTCTCCATCTCCTCCTCTCTGTGCCACTCCATGGCACAGAACCCAACTAAGCATGCAATCGCAAAGTTCTTCTGCTGTGGATTAATCTAGATTTTGAGGAGCAAATTGGAGAGATCTGAATTGTTCAGCAGCTGATGGAAGAATATGGGTGTGTATGTGTGTGTGTGTGGAGACAATTCGCCTCATTCACAACGTGACAGAACGTAACGATGTGCTGTTACGTGCAATAGCACAGAACAGCACGGAACATTATTCTTGACAGTGCGTAATGGTTCCTGATAATTCACCAGCAACACGTGCCATTAATCGTAACACGCGGTAACAGGTTGCAGCAGTTCCCGAGGACACGTGATGTCTCTGCCTCAAATCATCACGTTTGTGACTTGTCGTCATTATGTGTAAACGCAGCATAAAGCTTACTGAGTGGAAAAATCAGCGGAGTGGTAACATCAGAGACTTGATTGTAGTTACCAGAAAATGCTGTAGAGGGGAGCAGTTCCATGGGATATAAATAATTACCTTTGAGACAAGATTCCAAACACATTCTCCACATGACACGCATGAGACAATCTGGAGTTGTAGATAATTTTTCTGTGATTCCGGGAGTGATGAGAGAATGGTTTTATCAGCTGCATTGTGAGAGCAAGTGTATCATTGGCAACGAAATGATTATTTTAGCGTGGCATCAAGCAGGACAAAGTGGGACGCATTGGCACAACGAAATGTGCGGCAGTCCCGGGATCAAATTTGTGAAAGCCTAAAGAAGAAATAAAAACAAATATTGTATGTCCGTCACAGTTTCTTTATTTTTGAATTTCTGATGTTAACAGTCTGTCAAAGCCAAACTTGCTTTCAAAGTCAAAATAATGTAGTTCAAACTGCATTGCTTTATTTTTAAATATAAATTGTCAAGAGACCCACACTATCACCCACACCCACACTATCCACTGTGTCCACCATTCTACTACTTTTGAAAAATATTTTTTCTAATATTTTTTTCAAACTTTAAAAAATGTTTTTGCCAAAGCAATGTGTGCAATGTTTATTATTTTATAACGGCTGAGTGGATCCTCATCATTTGATTGGTGCTTTGTATGTCACATGACATGGATTATTCATCCCATTTGTGTTGCATTACATGTAGAGTGCGCTGTGGTTCCATTTAGAGTGCAAATTTTGTTCCATACGTTTGGTACCATTGCAGTCTGCGCACACACACGCACGCGTCCATACATGCACATACAGGTGTGGGCGCCCGTGTGCACACACACGCACACGTCCATACATGCACGTGCAAGTGTGGGCGCCCGTGTGCACACACACGCACACGTCCATACATGCACATGCAAGTGTGGGCGCCCGTGTGCACACACACACAAAACGAGCGCGCGCATACGCACACAAAACTAATCCACTGCACTGTAAGCCATCTGGAGGCTGTTAGCAGGAAGTTAGAATGAAAAGTTGGACTTTTTTTTTTTTTTTTTTTGCTGCACTGAGGAAATGCGCTGTCCTTTTTTTGGTAGTACATGTGCGCTCAAGCGCATCCCTTTTGTGTGAGCGCACGATGACAATTTAATTGAGCTAACTGACGGTGCTAGTTTCTCAGTCCAGCCAAAAATCACATCACCTTTTCATTTTAACAGCTCTTCATGCACCCAGACGGCTTACTGCGGAGTGGATTTGGTGTGTGTGTGTGTGTGTGTGTGTGTGCGCGCGCATTACAACAAGTCTTTTTTTTGCGAGGGGGGGGGGGTACGAAGTCATTGGACTACACGTCACAATTTGGACTCCTATATAAAGTTTGTGTTGGACTTTAGCAGCAGTGGAACACCAAAATGTAAGTCCCTTTTCTATTGTTTATAAATTAATAAAATATCAAATGACAAGGATCCATTTTAGCTGTTATATTAAACAAATAATGAATGGTTTTACATTCTTTCAATGGTACCAATATTTAATTTGGTGAAAGCTGGAACATACCATTCAACTCAGCTTCACCTCTTTGAATGGGAGGTTCCAGCTTTCACCTCATGAAATATTCATACCATTGAACTCGTAAACATTCATTATTTGTATATTATTAATATGTATATGTTGTGGACATGAACGAGCGAAGCTTTTCAGCATCTCACAATGTTATTTAGGTCCTTCAGACATGTTTTTCAGTAAATGCTTCTGGGGAGCATTAGCATGGCTATAAACCTTCAGCTTCACCCCCAGACCTCCCAACTACAGCCCTCTTATCTCCCTGCCATTTTAAGCATCTTTATTTATTTGTGTCTCACATGCCCGGAAAGTCCTCACTGTGTCGTTGAGGTCCTTCACACTTTATTCTCAGTAAATGCTTCTGGGCAGCATTAGCATGGCTAAAAATGTTCAGCTTGTCGGATGCTTCACCCCCCGACCCCACCCCAACTAGTGCCCTCTTAGCCCCCCACTATTTTAATAATTTTTCTTTATTTGCATCTCACATGCCTGGAAAGACCTCACGATCTCATTTCAGTCCTTCACACTTTATTTTCAGTAAATGCTTCTGGGCAGCATTTGCATAGCTAAAAAAATCTTCATGCAGTTTACACACTAAATAGTCACTGACTCATCTTATGGCGCTCTGCCTCTCACTTTAGCATTCACGAATTCCGTGTCGACTCAACATTTAGCATTTCCTGTTTCAGTGTCGACTGTGCACTGAAGTGCCGTGAGATCTCTATTCACGCGAGATCTCCTCTTGCTATTTTTTAATTTATTTTTTTTTAAATTGAGACAAACAAAAAGTTACACAAAACCCTTACAGAGGATAAACATAGCAGCGCAGAAACAGCGTAATAAGGTTAATATCCTCTGCTGTAGCTCCAGGAAGTGTTAAACATTTGACATTTCCTGTTTCACTGTGTGCTCAAAATTTGGCACTTCCTATTTCAGTGTCAATTTGCCACTGAATTCCCGTGAGATCCCATGAGATCTCATCAATTGTCAATCCAGGAAGTGTCCAACATTTGACATTTCTTTTTTTTTTCCCCGTGGACTCAAAATTTGGCACTTCCTGTTTGGGACTTTCTGTACCATGTTCAAGCTTGCACTGCTTCACTCATTATTATTATTATTATTATTATTATTATTATTATTATTATTATTATTATTATGGTTTTATGTGCAAAAAATGGCTTTAAACTGCCTTTTTAGTGAATCACGTTTAATTTATCCCATACTGACCAATCAAAAACACATTTATCGGGCCGATTCCGATCGGATTCTATCAGAATGGCACATCCATAGTTTAATTATATGTGCACTTCTGATCTATGTGACAACAGGGTTGAGCAATGCAGATTTTGAGGAAATTAATGCAGAAAAGCCAGACTCTGCACCCCCAGAAACAGCACTGTTCATACACTATGAATCTAATTCTATAATTGAATTTACCCTATTTCCAGCCATGCTCTTGTTGTTTATTGTCCTTCTCATGTATTGTAAACATATGTAGCAGAACACAGTTTGGTTATTAAAGTGTAATTAGTAGTGTTGATGTGCCAACTGGACTGTGCTACTGTATGGAGTCAAGTTTTTGAGCTGACCAGCAAACAAGTGGAAACACCATGTTAAGGTCATCTACTTGGCCACGTTTTGTAATAGTTGGATTTTGTGATGCAGGTTTTAATATTATAGAACTGCTACACACATATCTCTTGTTTTGTAAGTTGGCCTCTCCTGACATGTTCAGATCAGCTGTGATCACCCCCATGTCACTATGTCCATCTGAAAAATGTATAGACTTTGTGCTACAGTAGACACTGAATGTCTGGTTTTTGTCATGATGTCAGGGCTATGTCTAAGTGTACTTTATGACTTATTCCAGTGCTATATTTATTCCAGGAGCTTCTTGTACTGTTTCAGTTCTCAACAGGGGGAGATCTAATTCTCTGAGCTTTTGTATTATTTGACTTGGTGTGCTTATTAGTCAAAGCTATGGGTGAAAAATGACAGACCATAAATCTGATCTCGTATATAGCTTTGTTATTGTTGGTGCTGTGGATCCTCCAACTGCAGCCATTACCAAAAGCAGCTTTAGAGCTCGGTAAACACACACAAAAGGAACAGACGTGTACATCTAAGTTGTAAATATTAAATCTGTATATTCTTCACATCTGTTAATCTAACATTAAATTTAAGTGCTGTGTCTCCTGTTTTTTTAATGTGTGTGTTCACCCTTTTAACCTCCTGTTTTATTCTATACAGCTCATCTGAGAAGTCCCTGCCTTGGAGAACTGCAGGTATGTTCACTCGGCATGAACATTTACCTGTTTCGGGAACTGCTTATCTTGTACAGTGTTGATTTTGAACAAGTGGAGCTCTTTAGTCTTCAGTAACTATGTCAAAAGATGCAGGTTAATTGTGAGCAGACGACCATTTTGTTTGCACCAATCATAAAACACTTGGATAAAATAAAATTTAACCTTTAAAAAGTTTTTTAAAGGTTTGAATATTCCAAACCTTGAAAGTACCTTAAAGGTACCACTATACTTAAGATGTAGGGCAGATGGAATAAGAACCAATTAACTCCCTGCTGTCACTCCCTGCTGCTTCACTGTCTCTGCAGTGGCTCTTGACATCAGAAAACACTGCACAGAACATTCAATGGCTTCTTCATCTTTTTCTGCTTCTTTTCTTTATATTTGTTTGTGGTCTATGAAGCTTTGACATTCTTGGAGAGCAGTGGCTTTCTTGGGTCCTTGTCACACCATAACAATTTAGCCAAAGTATGAAAAATGCGCCGAACATGCTGGATATGTCGAATACATTATACAGCTGTGCACCATGTCAATTTAGCCAGCATATGCTGACAGCCCTCTTTCCACTGAACGGTCCGGGTCAGAACAGTTAAGTCTAGCTTGGTTTGCGTTTCCACTGCTAGCAAAACCCTTTTGTTTGCCATGCGGAACACATAAATATTGGCAAGCACGTCATCAATCAATCAATCAATCAACTTTTTTCTTATATAGCGCCAAATCACAACAAACAGTTGCCCCAAGGCGCTCCATATTGCAAGGCAAGGCCACACAAAAACCATGAAAAACCCCAACGGTCAAAATGACCCCCTATGAGCAAGCACTTGGCCACAGTGGGAAGGAAAAACTCCCTTTTAACAGGAAGAAACCTCCAGCAGAACCAGGCTCAGGGAGGGGCAGTCTTCTGCTGAGACTGGTTGGGGCTGAGGGAAAGAACCAGGAAAAAGACATGCCGAGAAGGGGGGCAGAGATCGATCACTAATGATTAAATGCAGAGTGATGCATACGGAGCAAAAAAAGAAAGAAACAGTGCATCATGGGAACCCCCCCACAGTCTACGTCTAAAGCAACATAACCAAGGGATGGTCCAGGGTCACCCGATCCAGCCCTAACTATAAGCCTTAGCGAAAAGGAAAGTTTTAAGCCTAATCTTAAAAGTAGAGAGGGTATCTGTCTCCCTGATCTGAATTGGGAGCTGGTTCCACAGGAGAGGAGCCTGAAAGCTGAAGGCTCTGCCTCCCATTCTACTCTTACAAACCCTAGGAACTACAAGTAAGCCTGCAGTCTGAGAGCGAAGCGCTCTAATGGGGTAATATGGTACTACGAGGTCCCTAAGATAGGATGGGACCTGATTATTCAAAACCTTATAAGTAAGAAGAAGAATTTTAAATTCTATTCTAGAATTAACAGGAATGAAGAGAGGCCAACACGGGTGAGATATGCTCTCTCCTGCTAGTCCCCGTCAGTACTCTAGCTGCAGCATTCTGAACCAACTGAAGGCTTTTTAGGGAACTTTTAGGGCAACCTGATAATAATGAATTACAATAGTCCAGCCTAGAGGAAATAAATGCATGAATTAGTTTTTCAGCATCACTCTGAGACAAGACCTTTCTGATTTTAGAGATATTGCGTAAATGCAAAAAGGCAGTCCTACATATTTGTTTAATATGCGCTTTGAATGACATATCCTGATCAAAAATAACTCCAAGATTTCTCACAGTATTACTAGAGATCAGGGAAATGCCATCCAGAGTAACGATCTGGTTAGACACCATGCTTCTAAGATTTGTGGGGCCAAGTACAATAACTTCAGTTTTATCTGAGTTTAAAAGCAGGAAATTAGAGGTCATCCATGTCTTTATGTCTGTAAGACAATCCTGCAGTTTAGCTAATTGGTGTGTATCCTCTGGCTTCATGGATAGATAAAGCTGGGTATCATCTGCGTAACAATGAAAATTTAAGCAATACCGTCTAATAATACTGCCCAAGGGAAGCATGTATAAAGTGAATAAAATTGGTCCTAGCACAGAACCTTGTGGAACTCCATAATTAACTTTAGTCTGTGAAGAAGATTCCCCATTTACATGAACAAACTGTAATCTATTAGACAAATATGATTCAAACCACCGCAGCGCAGTGCCTTTAATACCTATGACATGCTCTAATCTCTGTAATAAAATTTTATGGTCAACAGTATCAAAAGCAGCACTGAGGTCCAACAGAACAAGCACAGAGATAAGTCCACTGTCCGAAGCCATAAGAAGATCATTTGTAACCTTCACTAATGCTGTTTCTGTACTATGATGAATTCTAAAACCTGACTGAAACTCTTCAAATAGACCATTCCTCTGCAGGTGATCAGTTAGCTGTTTTACAACTACCCTCTCAAGAATCTTTGAGAGAAAAGGAAGGTTGGAGATTGGCCTATAATTAGCTAAGATAGCTGGGTCAAGTGATGGCTTTTTAAGTAATGGTTTAATTACTGCCACCTTAAAGGCCTGTGGTCAAGCACGCATATGCTGTCGCCCGGCCTCTCCACTCCACACGAAGGCCAAACAGAGTAATTTTGTTGTGTGGGCCGCCAGAAGAGGAGGTACTGCTGGCCCACCACCAGAGGGCGCCCTGCCTGAAGTGCGGGCTTCAGGCACGAGAGGGCGCTGCCGCCATGGACACAGCGGGGGGTGACAGCTGTCGCTCATTACCTCTTGACAGCTGTCACCCATCTACTCAACATCATCTCACTCCATAAAGACCAGACGTCATCTCCACCTCGTTGCCGAGATATCATACTTCATTGGAGGTAATATCCTCAGCCGTTTTGTAATTGCAATATTTGTATATTGTGAGTGTTTGCAGGAGTACCAGTTCCTCCGTCGGTGGAAGCTGTGAGAGCGCTGAAGGCACTCTTTTCCCCTGAGGAATCTACAGTACTCTGCAAGTTATTGAGTGAGAGGTGGAGGTGGCATTCTCACCGTTGTTGTTACTGGGTGTACACACACCCACACTTGACTGTCTTTGTTCTTCGCCAGCAGTACCAGATCCGACAGTCGGGGACGGTGATCACCTGGGAATTCGGGACTTGGCGGCTCCAGTATTCACCAGGTTCTGGGGCGGCGGAAATCGTGTGGTTCCGGCTCTTCTTAGGACAGACGTCTTCTATCCTCGAGCCTGCCCACACGTCACCTTTGTGTATTGACTGTTATGATATTCTGAGATTGTCTGTATATTCGTTGTGCACATTCACAACATTAAATTGTTATATTTTGGCTCATCTATTGACCGTTCATTTGCGCCCCCTGTTGTGGGTCCGTGTCACTACACTTTCCCAACAGGATATCTCGGCCAGCGTCATGGACTCCGAGGGGCGTCACCCGGCTGTTGAACGACCAATGGGAGAGCAGGGAGCGCAGGTGTCTGCAGGAGACGTGATTGGTGAGCTGCAGCACATTCTCACCGCCTTTACGGCTCGGTTGGATCAAATGACTGAGCAAAACATCCTCCTGAACCGCAGGGTGGAGGCTCTCTCCGCACAGATGGCGGCGAGCGCTCAGGGCGCTGCTGCAGCTCGTCCTCCTGCCGACCCTGTGCAGGATATAAACGTTCCAGTGGTGGTTCAACAACCCCTCCCACCATCCCCTGAAGCATACATAAGCCCTCCTGAGCCGTACGGAGGTTGTGTGGAGACGTGCGCGGATTTTCTTATGCAGTGTTCGCTCGTCTTCGCACAACGTCCCGTCATGTACGCGTCAGATGCTAGTAAAATAGCTTATGTGATTGCTCTGCTTTGGGGTAAAGCACGCGCCTGGGCTACGGCGCTCTGGGAACAGAACTCACGGTTGTTATCAGCATACACTGGGTTTGTGGGGGAGTTCAGAACAGTGTTTGATCACCCTAACAGAGGAGAGACCGCTTCAACCGTGCTGCTGTCAATGAGACAGGGACGCGAGAGCGCAGCCGCTTATGCAGTCGACTTCCGCATCGCGGCTGCGAGGTCCGGCTGGAATAACGTTGCGCTCCGCGCCGCCTTCGTAAACGGACTGTCGTTGGTTCTGAAGGAGCAGCTGGTAGCTAAGGAGGAACCGCGGGATTTAGATGGGCTTATCGATCTCGTTATACGGTTAGACAATCGGTTGGAGGAACGCCGTTGGGAGCGAGGCGAAGGACGTGACCGGATACGCGCCGCCCCTCTCCCTTCCGGGTTCGAAAAGGGGCCGCCCTCCCCACGCTCCACAGCCGCAGCGCTTTGTGGGGCAACAGCTCCCCCTGCTGACGTTGTTAGGGAAACGCACAGGGCCAAAATGGGGAGGCTGATCTGTGGAGAGTGTTTTCTCTGCAGCTCAACTGAGCACACACAGAGAAACTGCCCCAAACGGCCAAAACGACAACACTCGCCCTTAGAGACTGGGCTAAGGGGGGGTTAAAACATTCAAGTGAGACACACACAAATTGCCACACGACTCCCAGTCACAATCCTGAGCGGGGATTTAACCCTTCAAGCCCGAGCATTGGTGGACACGGGGTCAGAAGGGAATCTGCTAGACAGCAGATGGGCAAGGGAGGTAGGGCTCCCTCTGGTGGCGCTTCCTTCGCCGTTGCAGGTGCGGGCACTAGATGGCACCCTCCTCCCTTTACTCATACACAAGACACCACCAGTAACTCTGGTGGTGTCTGGAAACCACCGGGAGGAGATTGAGTTTTTTGTAACTCCTTCTACCTCCCGTGTGATTTTGGGCATCCCATGGATGTTGAAGCACAATCCCCGGATTGATTGGCCGTCTGGGGTGGTGGTTCAGTGGAGCGAAACCTGCCATCAGGGGTGTTTAGGATCCTCGGTTCCTCCCGGTTCACAGGCTAAGGAGGAGGTCAAAGTCCCTCCCAATCTGACGGCAGTGCCGGTTGAGTACCACGATCTTGCTGACGTCTTCAGTAAGGATCTGGCACTCACCCTTCCCCCGCACCGTCCGTACGATTGTGCCATTGATTTGGTTCCAGGCGCTGAGTTCCCGTCCAGCAGGCTGTACAACCTCTCACGACCTGAGCGCGAATCAATGGAGACCTACATCCGGGACTCATTAGCTGCCGGGCTGATCCGGAACTCCACCTCCCCGATGGGGGCAGGTTTCTTTTTTGTGGGCAAGAAAGATGGCGGACTTCGTCCATGTATTGATTACAGGGGGCTGAATGAGATTACGGTTCGCAACCGATACCCGTTGCCATTGTTAGATTCCGTGTTCACCCCCCTGCATGGAGCCAAAATCTTTACTAAGCTGGATCTTAGAAATGCGTATCACCTGGTTCGGATCCGGAAGGGAGATGAATGGAAGACGGCATTTAACACCCCATTAGGTCACTTTGAGTACCTGGTCATGCCGTTCGGCCTCACCAACGCCCCAGCGACGTTCCAAGCCTTGGTTAATGACGTCTTGCGGGACTTCCTGCACCTATTCGTCTTCGTATATCTGGACGATATTCTCATCTTTTCTCCGGATCCTGAGACCCATGTCCAGCATGTACGTCAGGTCCTGCAGCGGTTGTTAGAGAACCGACTGTTTGTGAAGGGCGAGAAGTGCGGGTTTCACCGCACGTCTTTGTCCTTCCTGGGGTTTATCATCTCCTCTAACTCCGTCGCCCCTGATCCGGCCAAGGTTGCGGCGGTGAGAGATTGGCCCCAACCAACAAGCCGTAGGAAGCTGCAACAGTTCCTCGGCTTCGCTAATTTCTATAGGAGGTTCATTAAGGGCTGCAGTCAGGTAGTTAGCCCCCTGACAGCCCTGACCTCTCCAAAAGTCCCCTTCACCTGGTCGGATCGGTGCGAAGCCACGTTCAAGGAGCTGAAACGACGGTTCTCTACTGCGCCAGTTTTGGTGCAGCCCGACCCTAGCCGCCAGTTCATGGTTGAAGTGGACGCCTCTGACTCAGGGATAGGAGCCGTGCTGTCCCAGAGCGGAGAGACCGATAAGGTTCTTCACCCGTGTGCCACTTTTCATGCAGGTTGACCCTGGCTGAACGGAACTATGACGTTGGCAATCGAGAACTCCTTGCGGTGAAAGAGGCTCTTGAGGAGTGGAGACACCTGTTGGAGGGAGCGTCTGTGCCATTCACGGTTTTCACTGACCATCGGAACCTGGAGTATATCAGGACCACCAAGCGGCTGAACCCCAGGCAAGCCCGCTGGTCACTGTTCTTCAGGCGTTTTGACTTCCGGATCACCTATCGCCCTGGGACCAAGAACCAGAGGTCAGATGCCTTGTCCCGGGTACACGAAGAGGAGGTCAAAACTGCACTGTCGGATCCACCGGAGCCCATCCTGCCTGAGTCCACTATCGTGGCCACCCTCACCTGGGACGTGGAGAAGACCGTCCGGGAGGCCCTGGCACGGAGCCCGGACCCAGGAACAGGTGCTAAGAACCGTCTGTACGTCCCGCCAGAGCTGCAGTCTTGGACTTCTGTCATGGTTCCAAGCTCTCCTGTCATCCAGGGGTGCGAAGGACCGTGGCAGTTGTCCGGCAGCGCTTCTGGTGGGCGTCTATGGAGGCAGACGTCTGGGAATATATCCAGGCCTGCACCACCTGTGCCAGGGGCAAGGCAGTACACACAAAGGCCCAAGGACTCCTCCAGCCGCTGCCGGTGCCTCATCGCCCCTGGTCCCACATCGGCCTGGATTTCGTCACGGGCCTCCCGCCATCCCAGGGCAACACCACCATCTTCACGATAGTGGACCGTTTCTCCAAGGCGGCCCACTTCGTGGCCCTCCCGAAGCTCCCAACAGCCCATGAGACAGAAGACCTCCTGGTCCACCACGTTGTCCGTCTGCATGGGATACCCTCCGACATCGTCTCAGATCGTGGTCCCCAGTTCTCCTCACACGTCTGGAGGAGCTTCTGCAGGGAACTGGGGGCCACCGTGAGCCTCTCGTCCGGGTACCATCCACAGACGAACGGACAGGCAGAGCGGGTCAACCAGGAACTGGAACAGACCCTCCGCTGCGTCACAGCCGCGAACCCGACGGCCTGGAGTAACCATCTGGCCTGGATCGAGTATGCACATAACAGCCAGGTGTCTTCGGCCACCGGCCTCTCCCCATTTGAGGTCTGTTTGGGGTATCAGCCCCCGTTGTTTCCCGTGGTGGAGGGAGAGGTCGATGTGCCCTCGGTCCAGGCCCACCTGTGGAAGTGCCGTCGGGTGTGGCGCTCCGCCCGCTCTGCCTTGTTGAAGGCCCGGACGAGGGCGAAGACCCATGCAGACCGCCGGCGAACCCCGACCCCTGCTTACCAGCCCGGGCAGGAGGTGTGGCTTTCCACGAAGGACATCCCCCTCCAGGTGGACTCCCCGAAACTCCAGGACAGGTACATTGGCCCCTTCAGAATCCTCAAAGTCCTCAGTCCTGCCGCAGTGAAGCTCCAACTCCCGGCTTCACTGCGGATCCATCCGGTTTTCCACGTGTCACGTGTCAAACCTCATCACACCTCACCCCTCTGTGCTCCCGGACTGGCGCCCCCTCCTGCTCGGATCATCGACGGGGGGCCGGCTTGGACGGTGCGCCGGCTCCTGGACGTCCGTCGGATGGGTCGGGGGTTCCAATATCTGGTGGACTGGGAGGGGTATGGACCCGAAGAACGCTCCTGGGTGAAGAGGAGCTTCATCCTGGATCCGGCCCTCCTGGCCGACTTCTACCGCCAACACCCCGACAAACCTGGTCGGGCGCCAGGAGGCGCCCGTTGAGGGGGGGGTCCTGTTGTGTGGGCCGCCAGAAGAGGAGGTACTGCTGGCCCACCACCAGAGGGCGCCCTGCCAGAAGTGCGGGCTTCAGGCACGAGAGGGCGCTGCCGCCATGGACACAGCCGGGGGTGACAGCTGTCGCTCATTACCTCTTGACAGCTGTCACCCATCTACTCAACATCATCTCACTCCATAAAGACCAGACGTCATCTCCACCTCGTTGCCGAGATATCATACTTCATTGGAGGTAATATTCTCAGCCGTTTTGTAATTGCAATATTTGTATATTGTGAGTGTTTGCAGGAGTACCAGTTCCTCCGTCGGTGGAAGCTGTGAGAGCGCTGAAGGCACTCTTTTCCCCTGAGGAATCTACAGTACTCTGCAAGTTATTGAGTGAGAGGTGGAGGTGGCATTCCCACCGTTGTTGTTACTGGGTGTACACACACCCACACTTGACTGTCTTTGTTCTTCGCCAGCAGTACCAGATCCGACAGTCGGGGACGGTGATCACCTGGGAATTCGGGACTTGGCGGCTCCAGTATTCACCAGGTTCTGGGGCGGCGGAAATCGTGTGGTTCCGGCTCTTCTTAGGACAGACGTCTTCTATCCTCGAGCCTGCCCACACGTCACCTTTGTGTATTGACTGTTATGATATTCTGAGATTGTCTGTATGTTCGTTGTGCACATTCACAACATTAAATTGTTATATTTTGGCTCATCTATTGACCGTTCATTTGCGCCCCCTGTTGTGGGTCCGTGTCACTACACTTTCCCAACAAATTTAATGTTTTTAAATTTCATTTTATTTTATTTTTGTCAAGGTGGATCATAGCATTTATTTTCATTGCGTACAGAATGCTGAAGAATCGATTGATGCCTGTGGTAAACGCCGATGTGAATGAATGAGGCACTGTGACTCTTTCAACTTTTAAAATAAGTTCATTTTCTTGTTGTGGCACAAAGCACCGGCATTCTCTGGTTCAGGCTGAGAAAGGCGTAAAACACAGTGGGACTTTTAAAATGCTGCGATTCTTCAGCCACGACAAGGAATTAAAGTATTTTCAGATGTTACCTTCCAAAATCAGTATGCTTTACTTGGATACGTTTTCATCGCTTACCTAAAATTTGATACGCTTACCTAAAACTTACTTCCTGCGTATGCGGGATGTATCAGTCGTATGCCTGCGTACACCAAAAAATTTTGGGCATGTACAATATTTTCGACGTACTCGCCGTATTACGATGTATATAAACTAGGGGTGCAACGGTTCTCGGTTTAAAACCGAACCGTATGGTTCGCTATGCACGGTTCAACATGCCGTTATGAACTGCAATTTTTCGGTCATGCCGGAGATTGCTACATCACACTCTGGCTGTTTCCACAACCCAAAAAAAGTTCAGTGATCGCAATCTTGAATTTGCATTGCGTGAACCACAAAAAAGTTTTAAAAGACAGCAGTAGAACGATTCTCCCATCACCCTGCTGGGAGATACTTTTTTCGGCTACTTTTCAGGGTGATGCCGCCCGAGGGAGGACTGGCGACTTGGTGGGATATTGATCGAACCACGACAGCGGGCTGACCTGAACGGAGAAGCCGCAGTTCGGGCATCATCCCTGGGCAGAGCGAGGCAGGCAGCCGGGGGGATGGAGCAGACCCACTCAGTCCGAAATCTCCCACTTTTTGGATATATGCAAAGTCCCAGTTTGACCAAAGGAGTTTAGTTCTGCAGCTTTATCGAGGTGAGAAGAATATAAAAGTAAAACGTCATGTTTACTGCACTGCTGTGAAGGTTCAATGATCGGCTAACGTTAGCTTAGCCTTTTAGCACAGTTGATCTGAGTGAACACTTTAATTTGTAAGTGGTTCAGTCTTTTTTTATTTTTACCAAATAAAGCTACAGCTTTTTTCGGAGACCACAAAAGCTCAACTTTAACTTTTTTCTGTGAATATATATGTGTGTGTGTGTGTGTGTGTGTGTGTGTGTGTGTATACGAGGTCTGTTAGAAAAGTAACGGACCTTTTTATTTTTTGCAAAAACCATATGGATTTGAATCACGTGTGATTGCATCAGCCAAGCTTGAACCTTCGTGCGCATGTGTGAGTTTTTTCACGCCTGTCGGTTGCGTCATTCGCCTGTGAGCACGCTTTGGATCAAGACAGCGTCCAGTTTAGAAATGAACGGCACATTTCACTGTTACAGGAGTTTTTGTCATGGAAAGAGGAACAAAGGCGGAGGAATTCCGCGCGTTGCGGCGGAGCTGCATGGTGAAAAGAAACACTGTGATGAAGCCTCACAGGACATGTTCTTTCATGTCCAGCTCATGCACAATCACAATCGGAATCTGTCTGAAATCCACCTTTAAGCCGTCCTGTGAGACCAACACCGAGGTGGTTTTGTCCCGCGTAATGAACGGCTCCGTGGCGCGTCCCTCGGCTTCTTTTTCCATGAAAAAAAAACTCCTGTAACGGTGGAATGTGCCGGAAAAAGTGCTGATGTCCACATCTTCTGCCTTTTTGTGAAAGTCAGACGAGGTCCTGGATCAACAAAGCTTTCACGTTGGAAATGATCTGGTTGTTTGTGCGGGGTGTCAGCTGCGCTCTCAGCAGTTGTGGGCCGTCCTTAAAGGGGCAGTAACACCCCGTAATCTGTTTAATCCCCATAAAATCGTCCCTGAAAGCCATATTAATTTTTCGAACGGTGTCCACCTGGAGGTCTCTTACAGTTTCTGGAAAAAAATTGATGCAGCAAAGATCCAAATCGTTCAGACATTTATTCGCAATAAAAAAATAGACGAGAGGGGTGGACCACACCTCACTCAAAGCCTGCTCACAGGCGAATGAAGCAACCGACAGGCATGAAAAAACTCACGCATGCGCACGAGGGTTCAAGCTTGGCTGACGCAATCACACGTGATTCAAATCCATATGGTTTTTGGAAAAAATAATAAGGTTTGATACTTTTCTAACAGAACGTGTGTGTGTGTGTATATGTGTGTGTATGTATGTATGTGTGTGTGTATAATATATATATATATATATATATATATATATATATATATATATATATATCAATCAATCAATCAATCAATCAATTTTTTTATATAGCGCCAAATCACAACAAACAGTTGCCCCAAGGCGCTTTATATTGTAAGGCAAGGCCATATAATAATTATGTAAAACCCCAACGGTCAAAACGACCCCCTGTGAGCAAGCACTTGGCTACAGTGGGAAGGAAAAACTCCCTTTTAACAGGAAGAAACCTCCAGCAGAACCAAGCTCAGGGAGGGGCAGTCTTCTGCTGGGACTGGTTGGGGCTGAGGGAGAGAACCAGGAAAAAGACATGCTGTGGAGGGGAGCAGAGATCGATCACTAATGATTAAATGCAGAGTGGTGCATACAGAGCAAAAAGAGAAAGAAACAGTGCATCATGGGAACCCCCCAGCAGTCTACGTCTATAGCAGCATAACTAAGGGATGGTTCAGGGTCACCTGATCCAGCCCTAACTATAAGCTTTAGCAAAAAGGAAAGTTTTAAGCCTAATCTTAAAAGTAGAGAGGGTGTCTGTCTCCCTGATCTGAATTGGGAGCTGGTTCCACAGGAGAGGAGCCTGAAAGCTGAAGGCTCTGCCTCCCATTCTACTCTTACAAACCCTAGGATCTACAAGTAAGCCTGCAGTCTGAGAGTGAAGCGCTCTATTGGGGTGATATGGTACTACGAGGTCCCTAAGATAAGATGGGACCTGATTATTCAAAACCTTATAAGTAAGAAGAAGAATTTTAAATTCTATTCTAGAATTAACAGGAAGCCAATGAAGAGAGGCCAATATGGGTGAGATATGCTGTCTCCTTCTACTCCCCGTCAGTACTCTAGCTGCAGCATTTTGAATTAACTGAAGGCTTTTTAGGGAACTTTTAGGACAACCTGATAATAATGAATTACAATAGTCCAGCCTTGAGGAAATAAATGCATGAATTAGTTTTTCAGCATCACTCTGAGACAAGACCTTTCTGATTTTAGAGATATTGCGTAAATGCAAAAAAGCAGTCCTACATATTTGTTTAATATGTGCTTTGAATGACATATCCTGATCAAAAATGACTCCAAGATTTCTCACAGTATTACTAGAGGTCAGGGTAATGCCATCCACAGTAAGGATCTGGTTAGACACCATGTTTCTAAGATTTGTGGGGCCAAGTACAATAACTTCAGTTTTATCTGAGTTTAAAAGCAGGAAATTAGAGGTCATCCATGTCTTTATGTCTGTAAGACAATCCTGCAGTTTAGCTAATTGGTGTGTGTCCTCTGGCTTCATGGATAGATAAAGCTGGGTATCATCTGCGTAACAATGAAAATTTAAGCAATACCGTCTAATAATACTGCCTAAGGGAAGCATGTATAAAGTGAATAAAATTGGTCCTAGCACAGAACCTTGTGGAACTCCATAATTAACTTTAGTCTGTGAAGAAGATTCCCCATTTACATGAACAAATTGTAATCTATTAGACAAATATGATTCAAACCACCGCAGCGCAGTGCCTTTAATACCTATGGCATGCTCTAATCTCTGTAATAAAATTTTATGGTCAACAGTATCAAAAGCAGCACTGAGGTCTAACAGAACAAGCACAGAGATGAGTCCACTGTCCGAGGCCATAAGAAGATCATTTGTAACCTTCACTAATGCTGTTTCTGTACTATGATGAATTCTAAAACCTGACTGAAACTCTTCAAATAGACCATTCCTCTGCAGATGATCAGTTAGCTGTTTTACAACTACCCTTTCAAGAATTTTTGAGAGAAAAGGAAGGTTGGAGATTGGCCTATAATTAGCTAAGATAGCTGGGTCAAGTGATGGCTTTTTAAGTAATGGTTTAATTACTGCCACCTTAAAAGCCTGTGGTACATAGCCAACTAACAAAGATAGATTGATCATATTTAAGATCGAAGCATTAAATAATGGTAGGGCTTCCTTGAGCAGCCTGGTAGGAATGGGGTCTAATAAACATGTTGATGGTTTGGATGAAGTAACTAATGAAAATAACTCAGACAGAACAATCGGAGAGAAAGAGTCTAACCAAATACAGGCATCACTGAAAGCAGCCAAAGATAACGATACGTCTTTGGGATGGTTATGAGTAATTATTTCTCTAATAGTTAAAATTTTGTTAGCAAAGAAAGTCATGAAGTCATTACTAGTTAAAGTTAATGGAATACTCAGCTCAATAGAGCTCAATATATATATATATATATATACACACAATGACCAGACCATCGCGACGCTCCTGAAGGAGAAGCATGCTGCATTTGTCAAGTGGCAAAATGATATCTCCTCTGTCGCAAAACAAGATGGCTTTAAAAATCTGCAGAGTGAAGTTCAAAGGGAGCTACGCAAAATGCAAGACGCCTGGTGGGACAACAAAGCCGATGAGGTTCAACACCATGTTGACACAAACAACTCCAAAGAGCTGTATAGATCGCTAAAAGCAGTATGCGGTCCTCAGAGGCCAACTACCACCCCATTACTCATGTCTGATGGTACAGCCCTACTCAAGGACAGTGAAAGTATCACGGAGCGTTGGAGAGAGCACTTTGCGAACCTCCTAAACAGGCCTTCTACCGTCGACTCCACTGCTCTTGATAGAATCCCACAGAAACCCATTCTGGCAGAGCTAGACCTTCCCCCATCCTTTCAGGAAATGAAGAAGGCGGTGGAGGAGACCAGTGTTAGACGAGCTGCTGGTGCAGACAACATTCCAGCTGAGCTCTTTAAGTCCGCAGGCCCAGAGGCGTTGATTGCATTCCATGGTGTATTAACTAGCATCTGGGTGGAATAAACTATGCCTGAAGAGTTCCGTGATGCCACCATTATATCACTTTTCAAAAACAAAGGCAGCAAAGCAGACTGTGAGAACTATCGTGGAATCTGGCTCCTGTCAATCGCCGGTAAGATACTTGCCCGGATCATTTTAAATTGTCTAATTACCACCATATCTGAAGAGACACTTCCTGAAACACAATGTGGTTTTAGGCCTAACCGAAGTACCGTGGACATGATCTTCTCGATAAGACAGATACAGGAGAAATGCACCAAGCAGCACCTTGACCTGTACATGGTCTTCATTGACCTTACTAAAGCATTCGACACTGTCAGCAGAGAAGCCCTTTGGCTAATCCTGGAGAATCTCGGCTGCCCGAACAAGATTATCCGCATCATTTGCCTCTTTCATGATGGCATGGTCGGCTCTGTTTTAACCAGAGGCGGTACCTCAGCCCCGTTCGCAATATCTAACAGGGTAAAGCAGGGCTGTGTCCTTCCCCCAGTGCTGTTTAACCTCTTCTTCTCCTGCGTTTTGAACCGCGCCCTCTGTGATCTCAATAATGGGGTGTATCTAAGGTACAGGTTGGATGGATCCCTCTTCAATTTATGAAGACTGGCGGCCAGCATGAAGACTACTACCAAGCTGATCCAAGAAGCCCTCTTTGCGGATGACTGCGCTTTGATGGCGCATACAGAATCAGACCTACAAACCCTAACTGAGAGCTTCTCCCAGGCTGCATGCCTGTTTGGTCTAACCGTCAGCCTTTCCAAGACCGAAGCTCTTCACCAACCTGCGCCCGGATCGACATCCCCTTCACTGATAATCACCATTGATGGCCATAAACTAAAGGCTGTCGACCAGTTTACATACCTAGGGAGTGTAATCTCAGCTGATGGATCCCTAGATAAGGAAATAGCGGCCAGAATCAGCAAGGCCAGTCAGTCCTTCAGACACCTTCGAACCCGTGTGTTAGCCAACCGAAACATTAAAATGCACACCAAAATCAAAGTGTACAGTGCTGTCATCCTATCCAGTCTCATGTATGGTTGTGAGTCCTGGACCCTCTGCAAGAGGCACCTGAAGCACCTTGAGCGATTCCATATGAAATTGTTGCGAACTCTGCTTGGAGTAAAATGGCAAGACAAAGTGACCAACCTTGAAGTCCTGGAACGGACCGGCCTCGTCAGTATTGAGGCCATGGTCCTTAAGGCTCAGCTCCGCTGGACAGGCCACGTCCTCCAAATGGACAGCTCACAGCTTCCACGCCAGCTTCTTTATGGTGAGCTTGCGCAAGGAACACGATCAGTCGGACGCCCAAAGAAACGGTTTAAGGACACCGTAAAGGACAACCTGAAACTGTGCGGCCTGGCTCCAAATGAACTCGAAGCCTATGCTTCAAATAGAACTGAATGGAGGTCCTTTGTAGAGAGGGCCCATGCAAACTTTGAGACTGCACGACGGTACCGTATCGCCAGCGCCAGGAGTAGGCGAAAAGCAGGGATTCTTAGACCTGACTCTCAACTGTTCCAATGCCCTTTGTGCTCTAGAGTCTGTGCATCAAGAATCGACCTGAACAGCCACACCAGGGCCCACCAGAGAAAGCAGCAGAACTGACATCATCGATGACGATGGTCAACGGACCATATCAAATCAAATCAAATCAAATTAATTTTATTTATATAGCGCCAAATCACAACAAACTGTTGCCCCAAGGCGCTTTATATTGTAAGGCAAAAGCCATACAGTAATTACAGAAAAACCCCAACGGTCAAAATGACCCCCTGTGAGCAAGCACTTGGCGACAGTGGGAAGGAAAAACTCCCTTTTAACAGGAAGAAACCTTCAGCAGAACCAGGCTCAGGGAGGGGCAGTCTTCTGCTGGGACTGGTTTGGGCTGAGGGGAGAGAATCAGGAAAAAGACATGCTGTGGAAGAGAGCACAGATCAATCACTAATGATTAAATGCAGAGTGGTGCATACAGAGCAAAAAGAGAAAGAAACACAGTGCATCATGGGAACCCCCCAGCAGTCTGTCTGTAGCAGCACAACTAAGGGATGGTTCAGGGTCACCTGATCCCGCCCTAACTATAAGCTTTAGCAAAAAGGAAAGTTTTAAGCCTAATCTTAAAAGTAGAGAGGGTGTCTGTCTCCCTGATCCAAATTGGGAGCTGGTTCCACAGCCTGAAAGCTGAAGGCTCTGCCTCCCATTCTACTCTTACAAACCCTAGGAACTACAAGTAAGCCTGCAGTCTGAGAGTGAAGCGCTCTGTTGGGGTGATATGGTACTATGAGGTCCCTAAGATAAGATGGGACCTGATTATTCAAAACCTTATAAGTAAGAAGAATAATTTTAAATTCTATTCTAGAATTAACAGGAAGCCAATGAAGAGAGGCCAATATGGGTGAAATATGCTCTCTCCTTCTAGTCCCCGTCAGTACTCTAGCTGCAGCATTTTGAATTAACTGAAGGCTTTTCAGGGAACTTTTAGGACAACCTGATAATAATGAATTACAATAGTCCAGCCTTGAGGAAATAAATGCATGAATTAGTTTTTCAGCATCACTCTGAGATAAGACCTTTCTAATTTTAGAGATATTGCGCAAATGCAAAAAGCAGTCCTACATATTTGCTTAATATGCGCATTGAAGGACATATCCTGATCATATATATATATATATATATATATATGAGGTCTGTGAGAAGAGTATCAGACCTTTTTATTTTTTTCAAAAACTATATGGATTTGAATCACGTGCGATTACATCAGACAAGCTTGAACCCTCGTGGGCATGCGAGAGTTTTTTTCACGTCTGTCGGTTACGTAATTCGCCTGTGGGCAGGCTTTGAGTGAGGAGTGGTCCACCCCTCCCGTCAGAATTCCTTTGTCTAACAACTTGCTGAGAGACTGGCGCTTTGCTTTATCAAAATTTTTTCAGAACCTGTGAGGCAGATCGAAGTGGACACCATTCGAGAAATTCAGCTGGTTTTCGGTGAAAATTTTAACCCCTGATGAGAGATTATGGAGTGTTACTGTCGCTTTAAGGACTTCCCACGGAGCGGGACGTCGCGCCGTGCTCTGAGGCGCCGTCGTCAGCCTGTTTCGAGCTGAAAACCTCCAAATTTAAGCCTCTGTTGACCCAGGACGTCGTGAGAGAACAGAGAACTTTCAGAAGAGCTCGGGATCAGCAGTTTATCCGGACATTCCACTGTTAAAGGAGATTTTGTAATGAAAGATGTGCGGACGGATTGACGTGTCGGCAGGCAGCCGGCGCGGCGCGCTGCCACAGGAAAGACACCTCCGTTGGAAGCCTTAAGGACAAGTTGGAACATGTCCAGCTGTTAAACAATTTCTCAGATACTCACTCTACTGAAAGCCATCAAAAGCCGCCTGGTTTTTACAAATGGTTATCAACACGGAGATGTTTTTAATTTCAAACACTTGAAATTTTATGTTTAACTTACACTTTATACAGTACATGTTTTACCACAGTCATAGCCTACTGGAATTTGTGTGATACAAAAAGTTGTATTTATTTTTCCTACGCGCAAAATAAAGGGAGTTAAAATAGAATTTTTTATTTATTTATTTAATTTTATTTTTTATTTTTGGAAAAATGCATACTGAAACCGAACCGAACCATGGGCTAACTGAACCGTCGCACCCCAAATATCAACATGCTGCAATGTGCTCTTAGCCTAGACTACACTTACCATAACTTATCAGATGTACGCCAGCGTATGCCAGAGTTTTTAATATGCTCGGCGTATGCTGGCTAAATTGTCAAGGTGTGACAGGGTTGTTAAGGAATCTTAGACAGCCACATTTGGGAGCAAACTCACTTGTGTTTCACTTAATTGTTCATTCTTTCTATACTAACACAGTCATGAGTCAAAGCACTGTGTCTTCACAAAACCTGGTAGCAGAAAAAAATACACCCTTCTTATTGCTTCCACTACACATAGTCAAACAATATAGGAGCCTGCAGCACCTGTCCAATTAGGAAAGTTATCAAGCGCTCTCTCTTGCATCTGTTTTTGTTGTTGAAACAAGGGCTTTTACCGTTTTTCAGTCATAACAGGCTGCCCAGAATGTGCTGTTTAGGTTGCCTCCCAATGATTCTTAAGGTTTCATTATCAAACCCTTATGGCAAAGAAATGTTCTTGATGACTTACACTTTAAAATGAACTTTTTTTAAACATATTTGCTTCATTTCCTATACCTGCTTACTCCAGTCGCTGGTCACGGGGTGTTGGAGCCTAGCCCAGAATTCATAGTGAGTGAGGCAGGGTACACCTTGGACAGGGTGGTATTCTATTGCAGGGCCACATATAGACAGACGAACACATTCACACTTGCACGCACATCTACGGTCAATTTAGAGTTACTATTTCACCTAACCTGGATGTCTTTGAAAGTGGGAAGAAGCCGGAGCACCTGGAGTGAACCCACGCGAGCACGTGGAGAGCATGCAAACTCCACACAGAAAGCACCAAATTGGAAGCAATCCCAGAACCTTGCTGTGAGGCAACAGTGCTAACCACTAAGCCATCCATTTGAAATATAATGTAAATTACAATTACTATAACAAACAACCAATGCTGCCTTAACACTGAAGGCACTTGAAGTGGGAGTTGTGATGTCTCATCACTCAACATTTGTATAAAAAGCCTTCTTGTCTACTTCGGCCCAGCCTAGCTAGCAGCATAGCCACCACTTTTCTCTTGTCACTGTTAAATATCTAGTCTGATTTAAAATGAATGGCAGCTGGTCTCTTTGCCTCTGTCTTTTGTAGCTGATGTGACCAGTCATGCTTGACTGCATTGTAAACATTGCTGTTGTTGAGCCCTCTGTAGGACAAACTATGTAATAACATAATTTCCATTAGCCTATGTGTTTTTCAACATTGTTTGAATTGTTTTGCCCGGCCCTAACACATAGCGAGGAAGCGTAAAGCAAAGTTTAACTTTTTGCACTGTTTCCGTTGTAGTAATGCATGACTTTATAATACTGTGACCAATCACAAACAAGCTGAGAGGCCATGAATGATAACCATTTGAGACATGAAAGATGTTGGAAGTACTCCTGTTTTTGAGCTTTCTCTTTTTTGAAATACATCCACACTTTAAGCTGTTCTCATTTGTGATAACCAGTAACCAATTTCTGGAGGTAAAGGTTTACAGACTTATCTGTAATTCTTCAAATGCAGCACCAGTACGCCAACCAATCTTCTCAGGGAGTGAACTGTCAAAAAAACTCTTATTCACAATTAGGTCCAACTACATAAGTCTCCTGTGTGTGAGAGCCAGATGTACATTATACACATCAATTACATTTACATTTCTTCACATCATATCAAATGCCCACCCTAAAATAAATTAATTTTGCGAGCCCAACACGTCATAAAAAGCAAAAAATAAGTTTCCAAAATGTTTTTCACGTCACTTCTGCGTCTTACCTGTGATGATGCCATCAATGTGTGCCAGTCTTTCCTGAGTTTCTTAATGTGTCGGGTGACCCGTAATAACCGCGGGTGTGTTATCATTCATTTTCCTCAGCATTTTAACAACTGGATACTGTTTTAATCTTTAACAATTACAAAAAAAAATGGTAAAAGATGGATTGTTGTTAAAGTTTTCAGCATTGCTGCTTGCTGTAGTGACAAGGACAAACTGGAAGCACAAAACTTTCAGACAGACTCACCAGACATCAGCTGACAAGGAACACATTTAATGAATGAGAAAAGGATTTGTACAGGACAAAAACAGACACAAATGGATGACTTATTTGTGATTTATTTTTATTTGTGATGAAATCAGACATTTTATTGAAATGGGAGCTCTGACAAATGTAATATTGGCCATGTACTTGCATCAGCCCATCCCCTCTTCAGGCAGAATTTCAAGCGGAACTCACTGGGCACTCTGACGCGCATATACAGAAAATGCTTTGGACCAAGCTTTGAGTTATTGGCAAATTTCTGTTATAACAGCATGTCTTTCTAAGCGAGCTGAGGGATTTTCTCAGGCTGCTTCAGTTTCTGTTTGTTCAGACCACAGCCTTGTAAGATCTTCAGACCAGAGAACAAATAATGAACTGAATTAACAATGTATTTCATGGCTTATTAATTACATAATAGAGCTTGTGAATTTATGCATCTGGTCATTAATCTTTCATTGTCGATCTTGTCTGAAGAGCCTATGGGGGTAATGGCAGTGCATACACTCTGGGAATTTTAATATTAGATACGGTAGGTTTTTTTTTTTCTCATTTGCTGTGTGCTCCAGGGTTCATTACTGAATGCATTTCATAAGTGTTGGAGGAGAGACAGCAACTAATCACCACTGCCGTTATGCTGTCAATTGATTTCTCACTGTGCTGTTAATGATAAATGTAGATTTTTTTTTTCCAACTCTAAAAAAAAAAAAAAAATAATGTCGAAATATACCAAGCGTAGTGAGCCAGGTGTGTCCGCCAGGCTTAGCCTCTTTTTTTTGTTGTTTTTTCTCTGTATGCCTTGCCTGTCTGAGAATTTGGTTTAGATGCATCTGTGGAAAGCAATCTTTTAGCTCCAGGGAATGATAATGCCTTCACGCCTCATGTACACTTCAAATAGATGAAAAACACAACAGAATACAACATTTTTCAATCTTTCTCATTATCAGTTCTGAAAATTGGGTCAAAAATCAAAATTCAATCCTCCAGTTTCACAGAATTACATTGAATAAGTGTGTGTGTGTGTGTGTGTACGTGTGTGTGTGCCCATGTGTGTACCTCGGTTTTGAGGTTGCGGTTCGGTTCATTTTCGGTACAGTATGGGAACAAAATGCAAAACCTAAATTTGCATATTGTTTAAACCAACAATTTATTGTAACATTGTACAAACAGGAAAATAAAATAATTGCAAAATGCTGCCTGGTAATAAGTTAAAAAAATGTTCTCAAACAACAAATACTGTATGTCAATTGATGCTGTCGATTTCCTGAAAGCTGCACTCCTCATGCGGTCTGAATTCACACACACAGTGTAAAGATATGGCCTTACCTGTGCGTTTTAGTGAAGAAAATTCGCTCTGTGGCACTTTGCGCTGTCAGATCAGTTAGCAGAGCGGAGTCTTCACCCCCCACCTTTCCACACCGGTTCGTCTTGGCGCAGTAAGTCGAAAAAGTCACAGCACCTCAATAACGTCTCATTTTGTCTAACATCTTTCTGTGTAAATATCTCATGTTACAACATGAAGACCTGTGGCTTATAGACAATTGAGGCTTATTCATGGACAATTTCTTTTTTCTTTTTAAAACTGGTGGGTGTGGCTAATATTCAGGTGAGCTCTATAGTCCAGAAATTACGGTAAACACATGCAACGTGAACTCACCCGTGCACAGCCCTGTACCGAACCGAACGTCCCGTACCGAAACGGTTCAGTACAAATACGTGTATCGTTACACCCTTAATATAAATGTGTGTGTCGCTCTCTCTCTCTCTATTATTTCAGTTCTTTAAACTCCTTCCTTTAAAAACTGAAATAAGTATCTTTCTCAAAGTTTTAAAGTTGTAATTCAGGTGTTTATATAGTGACCCAATTAAATCAAATGCTGAAATGGTAAGTTAATTGATTAATCAGTTACTGAATTATAAAATTATATAAACACAAATAGCAGCAATTTAAATGAATAAGTTATTGCACTGTGCCCTGCTGTGGACTGCGTGCAGATTCTATACCTTTCACTCTGTGGTTTGTATGTGAAGATCATATTCGTCATTATTCTGAAGTTTGCTTTAAATCGTAAAGCTCGTGCAGCATGCATTACTATGCTGAAAACGTACTTCAAGCTGTAGCTTGATTGTGATTTGTCATTTGTCATATATTTGTTTAAAAAAAGCTCGTAGAAAGTGCCATTTGCAATATTTAAATTTAGCGCTATGAACCTACATTATGTGATTTTTAATGAGGTTTTAAGGGCTGACGTGCAGAGGACCATGGCCACTTGAATCAGCCCCTGACCACAGCTCAGTATAAATTAATTAAAATGTCCCTGTGCCACATGCAGTATTAAGGAGCAGCAGAGTTCACAATCATCAGTTCATGTGACTTCACATTTCATGAAAGTAAGGCAGTTGTTTCAAAAGTTTATAGAAATGATTTAACCGTTTCAATTTAAATGATTCCTCCAGATTTTAATGTTGCTTTTAGCTTTAATGGAGCAGATTTAATAATGAAAGTATTCCTTATTAAATTCTTGATTAAATAAGATATTATTAAACATGATGTGCAAAATTAGTTTTTATTCTACCTATTATACCTTAATTCAATTCAGTTCAATTTATTATCATTATACAGTGCATGGAGCATGTACAACAAAAAAAAATCTTAGATTTGATTTTTACTGCAATAATTGTAGGAATGCTTGAACATTTCAAAAGTGGTTTTCTGATCACCCAGAGATGATGGCAGAAAAATCAGACATTGCTTTTGTTAAGCTTTGAAAGTTGTATGTTACCTATAACTATTGCTCCATTCACATCTTATCTCACATCCATTGTGCTTGGGAAGTGTGTGACAGTTGTCTCGATTAGTTTTCACTGCAGAATTTTTTACCCTGTTGCACTTAGTCAGAACTGGTTGACTGAGCTCAAGCCAAGCTCGCTGAACCTGTTTACACTGGAGGTTTTTCAATTTCTGCATGGAACATGGAGCTGTGATGTCAGACACAGATTATCAGAGTCTCATCTGAGAAAGCTTCCTTTTCCCTTCTGATTCCATTCATCACTTTTGTTGCATTGTTAATGTCCTCATATTTGTCATATACATATTTATTTGGTTATTTTGTCAGACAATTGATTTGAATGTGAAATATTACTTTGATCACACCTCATAATTTTTTTTTTTATCTAGGCAAAATTGCAGCAGCGCTCAGTCAAATGATGTTTGATTACAAAGATGTTTAGCAAGACAAATAGAATACAGTTTAATGACAGCTGCACTGTGATTGGCAGCATTCACATAAAAATAAAGCAATCTGTCTTCTTAATCATTCCAACCTCACAAAGCAGTTTTCTAAGCAGACAACAAAACAATTAGATAAGCACAGAATCTTTACAAGCGGGTGCATGGCCTACAATTTTAATACCCTGCAGTGCAAGATAACAGATTGTCACCAGTGTGGTAGCTTCATCATGCCATTCAACTCTCCCCAGAAATGTAGAGTATGATGGAGCTGTACCTCTGGAGAAGGTGCGGGAATATGGGGTTAAAAAGGAAGGAAGGGGGAAGCTCTCAGGTTTTGACTTTTTCAAATGCAAATGACAGCTATTTCCTGCAGCTTCAGCCTTATGTCTCATCAAAAATCACAAAAAAAGACTTGGAAAAATGTTCAACCCAAGTTCCATTTATATATGGCTACTATAGTTTATTGCACACTAAATCACATGACGACAACAGCAAATAATAGCTGCAAAAGCATGGTGTATTTCCAGAATCTGTATATGAATTTGTATGTATTAATAGGAATTTTCCCTTGAAAAGAGGGTTTTTAAACATGTCCATGATGTCTGACATTCCACCAATAAAGATGCTTGGTCAGCACGGTGGCTCAGTGGTTAGCACTGTTGCTTCACAGTAAGAAGGTCATGGGATCAATGGAGTTGGCTTTGTTCACCCTGTGTTTGCATGGGTTCCCTTAGGGTGCTCCGGCTTCCTCCCACATGTAAAGACATGCAGGTTAGGTGAATTGGAAACTTTAAAAAAAAATTGTCCAGGTCTCCCTTGTAAAAGAGATCTCAATCTCAATGTGAATAACCTGGTTAAATAAAGGTTAAAGAAAAATAAACGCCCTATTTTTGTATCATCAGAGGAAAATGACCAACTCAGTGCGAGGCTCTCATTGTAGAGATATCGCGAGATATACACAATCTTCACCGAACAGTGGTGTTGGGGCAGGGGGACTCCACACAGCTTAAAGTGGATATGACACTTAAAGACAACATAGTCTTATTACATGTAACAAAGGTTATATAATTCGGTCAACCTAAACGTTTTAGGAAAGTGTACGCGGTTCTCCCGTTATATATAACATTTGAACGTCCCGCCACTGAAAAATGTGCACACCCCGTGACCAGCTTCCCACTGAGCACCAAGCCTAAAATACGTCACTACATGTAGACCGTATCGGCTTGTGTGCCTGACGGCTGTTGTTTACACTTTGTTTAGCGGCAGAAACTTTGATTAAACACAGCTCTCAGGGACTTGTTTGTCGATATGCCTGACCAGTGTGTTGCAGCATATTGCACAAACACAAGGGCAAAAGGTTTTAGCCTTTTGAAGTCCAGGCAGATTGATTGAAAGCCGCGGTGTTGTGTGATGCACGAAATGTCCGGCTGCCGCTCGCTCTGCTCATACACACACATTTGCTCCCGACAGCAGACACTTTCCTCTACCATCTCCATGTTCTCACTGCTCACAGGAACACATAAAATGTCAACCCCAAATAATATGTTCACAATAATCTTGAAATGGTCAAGGAACTTACGTAATAAACACGGCGCCGGCACGTAAACACGGCGCCGGCACATTCACTGTTGTTTTCGGCGATCTTTTTCGAAACTTTCGCCGTTTATTTCCTATTCTTTCGTGAAAAAATAACGTAACTAAACACGGATGAATGCAATACCAGGCACTCGAAAACGGCAAAAACCCGAAGGTAATGACGGTGGTCCGCAAGTAACAGCTACACTATCACGGCTCCGGAACAATAACAAAGGCAGTAAACAGACACTCGAATCGAAAATGCTATACAGTAATTAGAGTGTTATAAACAGCAGCAACAAAAATCAAAGCCTCCCTTACCATTTCATATTCTGCAGCCTTTCAAAATCCATCAGAGTTGGCACGTCTCTTGCTTCTGCTTCGGCTCCGCCATAAACACCGTCGGCATTATTTTCGCTGCCAGAATGCTCCTGGTTTGAATGTTCGTCCGAAAGATACGGCTCCAGTCTGTAGGGTCTAATCACTGCTGCAACAATCTCAGGATCCGAGTCAGAAATAATCCACACTTGAAGAGTAGTCAGAAAAGTTCTTGATCTCGTCACTGTCCATGCTGAGGTCCATCTGTTCCTGTTGTCTATCGAACAGACAAAGATGGGACTCTCCATTCTGTGATGTCACGGCATCACATGACCACTGAAGGAGCGCTGCAAGCGCGCTTTCCAATAAACACACTTTTGAGAAGCTGTACAAACTTTATCTTTCAGTGATAATGAATAAAAACACTTTCAACTTACTATACTGTATGTATATTTTGCTATTTATATCAGTTTTTCCCTCATTTTTGAAGTGTCATCTCCACTTTAAAACCAGTGGATTTTGAGGAAGTTTTGGAAAATCACCAGGGAAAACAGGGAAGAACTTAACTGTGAACATCAGCACGATGGCGCAGTGCCATTGGTTCATCCTTTGAGGAGAGCCCTGCACATGCAGGTGAGACAAGCAAGACTAAAGAGAGCAGTGTTGGCCCTCTTGCTCCCCTGCACTCGCGGCTTATTGCTCTCCTGATTGCATGGTAACCCACTAACACTGGTCACGCTTAACTACATTGTGATTATGGTGAAGCCTTGTCTGTGAGTACATTAGAGAGCAAGTTTACCAACACACAGGTTGTTGTCCTGCACTAAAGGAGGGGAATGTGGCCAAATGTCCAAGGAAGTAAAATGATTTAGGTCATACCAGTATACAGTGTTACCGTCAATGCGTTGTCTGAATTACTAGCACACAACATGACAGCACACAAGCATGAAAGTAACCACAGTCATCTTTCTTTTTTTCTTTTTTGAACCCCTAAACATGGCTGTTTTGTTTCAAAAACGTTTTTTAACACAAAGCTTTTCTGTCAGACTGACTTTCTGTTCTGCGTTGTTTTCCCAGATGCTTCCACCTCAGGGGACACGAAGTCTCGGATGACTGACAGCACACATTCGCCCAGCTACCGCATCAGGACTGAGTCAGAGCAGGTGTCACTGTACTCCCCAGAGCAGTCCTCGCCCTATGAAAGTGAGGGTCTGTTATTGCTTTCTGCTTTCTGTTTTGCCTGAGCTCACTGACGGTAGCAGTTAAGGCGCTCTTCTATCGCATAGTTTTTCATTATTTTGCTTTATTGATAGTACACAAAGTCTCTTCCATTTTGAATCATTGCGTGGTTGACCTGATCTCCACCTGGTCTATCATTTGTTAGGGCCCCTTCACACATAGTACGAATAAGTACAACTCAGGGCGACTTGCGGTGAAACAGCTTATATGAGCAAACCACGCAAACATCTTGCTGACGAGCAGAAGTGCGCGATCCCAGTGCGACGGTTTGTGCACGTCTTTCAAGCAGCAAAACAGTGCGAGCAGCTGCACCACATCATGCAGCTGATGTAGAGAACAATAAAATAAAAAAACAGCTGTATAATTAGTGAATATCACTGGGTTGATATAAATAATACGTAAAAGGGGACGCGATACAGAACCCTGTGTTTAAATAACCCTGGTTAAAAAAAAATGTCACTCAGAGGATTCAACCCCATAAGCTCTGATTACCAGATGGAAACATTACCACTGCGCTACCATCGCTGGCCTGTGAGTGCGGAAAAATGCCTTAAATCAACAAAGACATGGAGGAGGTACATTTTGTCCGACTGCTGCAGCCCGGCGTAAAGGCGAAAGATGTTTTATATATTTCCACGTGAGGACAGCAGGCAGAGACACGCGCCTCACGGAGGAATGTTGTCAGTTCATTTCCTTCAAAACACAGAACATGTTCTCAAGCTGAGACGTCCAGGAGCAGAGATCTTTACACAAATTTCACATCCAGCTCGACAGTGATCATCTGCTGACTGTTGTCATGTTAATAGCGCAAATGGCCACACATTTTCTACGTGCCAAACGAGTGGTGTTAGATGTTTGTGTGTCAGCTGGAATTTGGCCAACATCTGCTGCGAGAGTGTTCGATGGGTTCGCACAGCGCACATTCTGTCTTTCAGCCGCTGGTGTGCACAAATAGTTGTAGTAACAGGTGTACGAGGTGTTGGAAGAAGCTATGATTTTACACTTTTTACATATGATTCCTGCTTCATGCGCAAATCGACCAAATTCGCATTATGTGTGAAGGCGCCCTTATTCATTAGTATTGCTCTTTGTGAAAAGGTGACATACGAGCGCAAAGCTACAGTGTGTATATAATATCAAATATTAAGTATTTATTTTAAGTATAAAATATAAAATTATAACATCACCAGGCACCATTTTGTTTCCCTTCATGTTTTTGCTTCTTTAGCAACAAGGATCCATGCTCCTTTGGTGTCTCTTGTGATAATCTGCTACTAAGTTTCTCAAAAATAAGGGTTCTCAAGGTGGTTAGCCTGCACTAGAAACTGTTATGCAGTGTACATTAAGGTTGGATATTGATAAGATTTTATCGATGCCATTATCGATTCCACTTATCAATCCGATTCCTTATCAATTCCCTTATCAATACCTCTTGTGAATTTTCTGTGTACTAAAAGTAGGCTTTACAGGTTTTCTATGTCAACAACATTTTAAATTGTTCACTGGATCCTTGATCTCTGGACATAAATAAAGATAAATAAAATCTGTAGTTTTTGTCAAAAGCATTTCCTTTCAGACATTTTGGCGTGAATGTCTCTCCGTACCTCTGAGCTGAGCTCAGCCGGCTGCTGCACATCAGTGCAGGGCGTCTCATTTTTGGAGGAGAAAAATGTTTTGATCGATTGCAGTTTGTTTGTATTACAACATTTGGAAAGAGGTGTCATTTGATTTAAACAGCGTTTCGTTTGGAATTTATTAATTCCGACTGGACTCTATTGTTCTAACTTGACTCGGCAGAGAGCTGCGCAGCGTTTGGAGCTGTGTGAACAGAACGGAGGATGATTCTCGTTTCTTTCTCGCAACAAGACAGAAATGAAAGTTACTAATCCGCACAAAAGTGACTCACGATTGACATATTCAGGGATGAAAGTGGTGAAAAACAAAAAAGCTGTAACCCAAAATTACCTCCCAACACCACCCGCATGAAAATGTTTGAATTCTAGAAGCTCTGAAATTGAATCTGGGGCCATTCCAGACAATAAATTGCAGTGAGTGCAGCATCCATTTTGGTGAGGAAAAAAAACCCAACTTTCCTTATTCAAATTTATTCAAGTAGTATTCTCCTCTTACTAGGATGTACCAGTTTTCTAGCTTGGCAGATAGTTCTGGAGGAAATTACTGAAGAAATTAACAAATTTAAAATATGGTTTGACCAAAACAAATTGTCATTAAACTTAAATAAGACAGGGCTGAAGTGGAGGTGTAAGAGTCACTAGATGTTCACAGGAAATATTTATTTCAATATTTATTTATTTATTTATTTATTTATGTTCATTGTTAATCAATCAACTCAGTCAACTTTTTTCTTATATAGCGCCAAATCACAACAAACAGTTGCCCCAAGGCGCTCCATATTGTAAGGCAAGGCCATACAATAATTATGAAAAACCCCAACGGTCAAAACGACCCCCTATGAGCAAGCACTTGGCAACAGTGGGAAGGAAAAACTCCCTTTTAACAGGAAGAAACCTCTAGCAGAACCAGGCTCAGGGAGGGGCAGTCTTCTGCTGAGACTGGTTGGGGCTGAGGGAAAAAACCAGGAAAAAGACATGCCGTGAAGGGGGGCAGAGATCGATCACTAATGATTAAATGCAGAGTGATGCATACGGAGCAAAAAGAGAAAGAAACAGTGCATCATGGGAACCCCCCACAATCTACGTCTAAAGCAGCATAACCAAGGGATGGTCCAGGGTCACCCGATCCAGCCCTAACTATAAGCCTTAGCGAAAAGGAAAGTTTTAAGCCTAATCTTAAAAGTAGAGAGGGTATCTGTCTCCCTGATCTGAATTGGGAGCTGGTTCCACAGGAGAGGAGCCTGAAAGCTGAAGGCTCTGCCTCCCATTCTACTCTTACGAACCCTAGGAACTACAAGTAAGCCCGCAGTCTGAGAGCGAAGCGCTCTAATGGGGTAATATGGTACTACGAGGTCCCTAAGATAAGATGGGACCTGATTATTCAAAACCTTATAAGTAAGAAGAAGAATTTTAAATTCTATTCTAGAATTAACAGGAAGCCAATGAAGAGAGGCCAACACGGGTGAGATATGCTCTCTCCTGCTAGTCCCCGTCAGTACTCTAGCTGCAGCATTCTGAACCAACTGAAGGCTTTTTAGGGAACTTTTAGGACAACCTGATAATAATGAATTACAATAGTCCAGCCTAGAGGAAATAAATGCATGAATTAGTTTTTCAGCATCACTCTGAGACAAGACCTTTCTGATTTTAGAGATATTGCGTAAATGCAAAAAGGCAGTCCTACATATTTGTTTAATATGCGCTTTGAATGACATATCCTGATCAAAAATGACTCCAAGATTTCTCACAGTATTACTAGAGATCAGGGAAATGCCATCCAGAGTAACGATCTGGTTAGACACCATGCTTCTAAGATTTGTGGGGCCAAGTACAATAACTTCAGTTTTATCTGAGTTTAAAAGCAGGAAATTAGAGGTCATCCATGTCTTTATGTCTGTAAGACAATCCTGCAGTTTAGCTAATTGGTGTGTATCCTCAGGCTTCATGGATAGATAAAGCTGGGTATCATCTGCGTAACAATGAAAATTTAAGCAATACCGTCTAATAATACTGCCTAAGGGAAGCATGTATAAAGTGAATAAAATTGGTCTTAGCACAGAACCTTGTGGAACTCCATAATTAACTTTAGTCTGTGAAGAAGATTCCCCATTTACATGAACAAACTGTAATCTATTAGACAAATATGATTCAAACCACCGCAGCGCAGTGCCTTTAATACCTATGACATGCTTTAATCTCTGTAATAAAATTTGTTAGTTGGTTTTATATTTTCTGTTGTGTTTTTAAATCAGGTTCTTTTTGTCTGTTTCTCTGAAATTGTATTGTAGCATTATTAGTTATTATTTCTATTATTGTTGTTGTTATTGCTATTATTAATATATAAATAAAATTTAATTAAAAAAAATTACAATTTGTAATACATTTGACTCTTTTATGACAACAAACGCTGAGCCATTAATTATTATGCAGAAAACAAATGCACACAAACGTGCTGAGATGCAAACAGCTTAATGCTAACTTTAACATTGAAAACGCCATAGACATGCTAACGCATTAGCATCGGTCCCATTTTTAGTTATAAAATACATCCATCAACTGTTTCCGAAGAACATAACAGGTCGGTTTAACATAAAAAAAAAGGTAAATATTACACACAGACATATGCTCTTTAGGGTTTTAGCGGGGAAAAATTAAGATGAAATTAAATAAAACAATAAACAAAGCAGCAGATCGAAGCACTGCTTTGATCTGCGAATCACTACTTCAATTGGTTCAAGGTTCAAAGCAAAGCAGCGCTGCAGAAAAGTTGATTACAGACCCGCTGCAGGTCTGTAATCAATGTAGAGAAATTATCATTTTCCTGACAAACACCCCCAAAAACAACGGCCACTCTGAAGGACCAATAAGGGAATCGTTAAGCAAAAAGGTTATTGATGTTGGTGGATCAAATAATTTCTTAACGATTCCCGAAAGGAACCAGTTCCCAATACCCATCCCTAGTGTACATACATTTTAGCAACCACTGACTGCTCATCTTTTTTCTTCAGTCTTCCAGCAACAGCAAAAAAATGTGCAAGTAGGAGTAAATATGTCCCCTTTGGGTTACTTTACCAATAGTGTTAATTTTGTCGCCCATTTTTCAATTTAGTCTTGGTCTTGTGTCAAAGTTCATTCTTAGTCTTAGTCACATTTAGTCATTCATGTATCATTTTTGTTAGTCATGTTTTAGTGGACTAAAAGTCTCAACATTTTAGCCTATTTTTAGTCAAACGAGAAATCAAGGTATTTTAGTTGAGTTTTAGTCAAAACATTTTAGTATTTTTCTATTTATTTCAGACAGAATTTTACTGTTTTCATTCCAGTTGATTGTGTACCACAGCTGAAATATTGATTGAATGTCTGGAATGACAAACATCTTGAATGAATTGAATTGAATGAATGAATCTTCAATGCAACTTTGCTAAAAGTGTCTTGTTTGTTGATTCAATACACATTTACAAATGATGCACTTGTTCTGATGTTTTATATTTATTAGAAACACCCACAAGATCAAATAAAATAAAAGCTGGCGTTAAGTAATATGACTCTTACAGCTAGACTCTTATGGCCGAGCAGATTCAAATCAAATCAATTTTATTTATATAGCGCCAAATCACAACAAACAGTTGCCCCAAGGCGCTTTATATTGTAAGGCAAAAGCCATACAATAATTACAGAAAAACCCCAACGGTCAAAACGACCCCCTATGAGCAAGCACTTGGTGACAGTGGGAAGGAAAAACTCCCTTTTAACAGGAAGAAACCTCCAGCAGAACCAGGCTCAGGGAGGGGCAGTCTTCTGCTGGGACTGGTTGGGGCTGAGGGGAGAGAATCAGGAAAAAGACATGCTGTGGAAGAGAGCAGAGATCAATCACCAGTGATTAAAAGCAGAGTGGTGCATACAGAGCAAAAAGAGGTGAATAAAAAGAAACACTGGGTGCATCATGGGAAACCCCCCAGCAGTCTAAGTCTATAGCAGCATAACTAATAGCATAACCTGATCCAGCCCTAACTATAAGCTTTTTCAAAAAGGAAAGTTTTAAGCTTAATCTTAAAAGTACAGAGGGTGTCTGTCTCCCTAATCCGAATTGGGAGCTGGTTCCACAGGAGAGGAGCCTGAAAGCGGAAGGCTCTGCCTCCCATTCTACTCTTACAAACCCTAGGAACTACAAGTAAGCCTGCAGTCTGAGAGCGAAGCGCTCTATTGGGGTGATATGGTACTATGAGGTCCCTAAGATAAGATGGGACGTGATTATTCAAAACCTTATAAGTAAGAAGAAGAATTTTAAATTCTGTTCTGGAATTAACAGGGAGCCAATGAAGAGAGGCCAATATGGGTGAAATATGCTCTCTCCTTCTAGTCCCTGTCAGTACTCTAGCTGCAGCATTTTGAATTAACTGAAGGCTTTTCAGGGAACTTTTAGGACAACCTGATAATAATGAATTACAGTAGTCCAGCCTAGAAGAAATAAATGTATGAATTAGCTTTTCAGCATCACTCTGAGACAAGACCTTTCTAATTTTAGAGATATTGCACAAATGCAAAAAAGCAGTCCTACATATTTGCTTAATATGTGCATTGAAGGACATATCCTGATCAAAAATGACTCCAGATTTCTCACAGTATTACTGGAGGTCAGGGTAATCCCATCCAGAGTAAGGATCTGGTTAGACACCATGTTTCTAAGATTTGTGGGGCCAAGTACAATAACTTCAGTTTTATCTGAATTTAAAAGCAGGAAATTAGAGGTCATCCATGTCTTTATGTCTGAAAGACATTCCTGCAGTTTAACTCATTGGTGTGTGTCCTCTGGCTTCATGGATAGATAAAGCTGGGCATCATCTGCGTAACATTGAAAATTTAAGCAATGCTTTCTAATAACACTGCCTAAGGGAAGCATGTATAACGTGAATAAAATTGGTCCTAGCACAGAACCTTGTGGAACTCCATAATTAACCTTAGTCTGTGAAGAAGACTCCCCATTTACATGAACAAATTGTAATCTATTAGATAAATATGATTCAAACCACCGCAGCACAGTGCCTTTAATACCTATGGCATGCTCTAATCTCTGTAATAAAATTTTATGGTCAACAGTATCAAAAGCTGCACTGAGGTCTAACAGGACAAGCACAGAGATGAGTCCACTGTCTGAGGCCATAAGAAGATCATTTGTAACCTTCACTAATGCCGTTTCTGTACTATGATGAATTCTGAAACCTGACTGAAACTCTTCAAATAGACCATTCCTCTGCAGATGATCAGTTAGCTCTTTTACAACTACCCTTTCAAGAATTTTTGAGAGAAAAAGTAAGGTTGGAGATTGGCCTATAATTAGCTAAGATAGCTGGGTCAAGTTATGGCTTTTTAAGTAATGGTTTAATTACTGCCACCTTAAAAGCCTGTGGTACATAGCCAACTAATAAAGATAGATTGATCATATTTAAGATCGAAGCATTAACTAATGGTAGGGCTTCCTTGAGGAGCCTGGTAGGAATGGGGTCTAATAGACATGTTGATGGTTTGGAGGAAGTAACTAATGAAAATAACTCAGACAGAACAATCGGAGAGAAAGAGTCTAGCCAAATACCAGCATTACTGAAGGCAGCCGAACATAAAGATATGTCTTTGGGATGGTTATGAATAATTTTTTCTCTAATAGTTAAAATTTTATTTGCAAAGAAAGTCATGAAGTCATTACTAGTTAAAGTTAAAGGAATACTCGGCTCAATAGAGCTCTGACTCTTTGTCAGCCTGGCTACAGTGCTGAAAAGAAACCTGGGGTTGTTCTTATTTTCTTCAATTAGTGATGAATAGTAAGATGTCCTAGCTTTACGGAGGGCTTTTTTATAGAGCAACAGACTCTTTTTCCAGGCTAAATGAAGATCTAAATTAGTGAGATGCCATTTCCTCTCCAGCTTACGGGTTATCTGCTTTAAGCTACGAGTTTGTGGGTTATACCACGTAGTCAAGCATTTCTGATTTAAGGCTCTCTTTTTCAGAGGAGCTACAGCATCCAAAGTTGTGCTCAATGAGGATGTAAAGCTATTCAGAGGGATATAAATGTAAAATGTTACTTTGGCCCCGGTCTCCCCTCCAATACTCGCACCCGAAGTGCTGCTGCGCGGCTGTGGTCAGACTGGAGCGCTGAAACTGACACCGGGATAAGTTCTCCCCGACAGAACGCAGGATGTCTCATTTTGGGGGAAAACAGTTTTGGTCAGTTGTAGTATGCTGTCTGTTTTACAGCATTTGGAAAGAGGTGTCATTTGATTTAAAATAGCGATTCACTTTTAAGTAATTGATTGTGGAATGATCCATCTTTCCACCTTAACTCAGCAGAGAGCTGCAGCAAATCCCACAACACACACAGATATGGAGTGGATGATATTATCATTATTATTATTATTATTATTATTATTATTATTTTCATGAGGGACAGTAACTTTAGTTTACAAACCAGAGAAGCTGGTTCTAGTCCACGGCAGAGATCTGCATTGTTTGCTGCCCCACAGTACAGTAGAAGAACTGCTGGCACAAACACATGACAGCTGGACTGGATGTTGCATTTCTTCTTGTGTAGTAGATGAAAATGAGGAGGGAGTTTTTGTTTATTTTTTTTGTTTCTTGCGAAACATTTTCGTCTCGTTTTTATTCATCAACAATAAAGCACATTTACACAGTTTTAGTCAGTGTTTTTAGAACAGTGGTGCTGTTTCATCTTAGTCATGGGCAAAAGACTTGTTGACGAACATATTTTGTCTTATTTCGTCTGACAAAATTAATTTTATTTACCATCATGGTGGTCCATGTAGAGATATGATGGGCTTATTCCAAGCTTAAGGGTAATTATACAATAATGAACAGATGGCTGTGTGAATTATATTCCATTTCAGCTAGCACCCCTAAATCTGACACACTGTTGCTTTCAATTATGATGCTGTTTATCATGCGTCTCTCTCTCTCTCTCGCTCTCTCCTGTTCCTCTTGCCCACTATGTTCACTCCTCTTGTTCTTTGCATCTCAATGTTGTCTGCTTTTCCTCTCTCCCGTTCAGGGTCTGCATTGAATTCACGGGGCTCAACTCAGTTAAACTCCTATTCGGATAGTGGCTACCAGGATGCCAGCAGCGGCTACCTCAACAGTCAAAACCTGGGCAAGACAGAGCTGAGAATGCAGCACTCCTTCCCTGGCACGGGCACTGGCACTCTGGTGAGAAATGCCAGGGCAGAGGGACAGGCTTCAGCCCAGGTACTTTCAAAAAGACATACAAACATTAATTTCAGGAGGTTTTTTTTTTAAGGATCACAACAAATATTGGAGTGGGGGGGTGGGTGTGGGTGTAACACCCTATGTGTTGTACAGATGGAAGTGGCAGATGGGGTAACGCATGCTATCAAGTCTGCCTTGACCTATTACAGGAGAGAGTGAAATTGTTTTAGTCCAATTTCATGAATAACTTTGTTTATGTAGCATTTGTAGGGTAAATACAATTCAAAGCGCTCTACATTACAAAAATTATTTCAAAACACCATATTCTAGAAAGACTGACACTGCAAAATTGATAGGATAGAAGCAGATGAAACTCAATAGATGTGCAGTGCAGACCTGAAATGTTACATAAACCAAGTTAAAATAAATGTCCATTATAAGCCATGGAAAGTAAATTTGTTTTAAGGTTGATTTAGTAGTCTCAGTAGAGCTTGACATTCACAAGGTACTCGTAAATCTGCATCCTGATAGCACAGGATCAAATCAAATCAGATCAACTTTATTTATATAGCGCCAAATCACAACAAACAGTTGCCCCAAGGCACTTTATATTGTAAGGCAAGGCCATACAATAATTACGGAAAAACCCCAACGGTCAAAACGACCCCCTGTGAGCAAGCACTTGGCGATAGTGGAAAGGAAAAACTCCCTTTTAACAGGAAGAAACCTCCAGCAGAACCAGGCTCAGGGAGGGGCAGTCTTCTGCTGGGACTGGTTGGGGCTGAGGGAGAGAACCAAGAAAAAGACATCTTGTGGAGGGGAGCAGAGATCAATCACTAATGATTAAAAGCAGAGTGGTGCATACAGAGCAAAAAGAGAAAGAAACACTGGGTGCATCATGGGAACCCCCCAGCAGTCTAAGTCTATAGCAGCATAACCAAGGGATGGTTCAGGGTCACCTGATCCAGCCCTAACTATAAGCTTTAGCAAAAAGGAAAGTTTTAAGCCTAATCTTAAAAGTAGAGAGGGTGTCTGTCTCCCTGATCCGAATTGGGAGCTGGTTCCACAGGAGAGGAGCTTGAAAGCTGAAGGCTCTGCCTCCTATTATACTCTTACAAACCCTAGGAACTACAAGTAAGCCTGCAGTCTGAGAGCGAAGTGCTCTATTGGGGTGATATGGTACTATGAGGTCCCTAAGATAAGATAGGACCTGATCATTCAAAACCTTATAAGTAAGAAGAAGAATTTTAAATTCTATTCTAGAATTAACAGGAAGCCAATGAAGAGAGGCCAATATGGGTGAGATATGCTCTCTCCTTCTAGTCCCTGTCAGTACTCTAGCTACAGCATTTTGAATTAACTGAAGGCTTTTCAGGGAACTTTTAGGACAACCTGATAATAATGAATTACAATAGTCCAGCCTAGAGGAAATAAATGCATGAATTAGTTTTTCAGCATCACTCTGAGACAAGACCTTTCTAATTTTAGAGATATTGCGCAAATGCAAAAAAGCAGTCCTACATATTTGTTTAATATGTGCATTAAATGACATATCCTGATCAAAAATGACTCCAAGATTTCTCACAGTATTACTAGAGGTCAGGGTAATGCCATCCAGAGTAAGGATCTGGTTAGACACCATGTTTCTAAGATTTGTGGGGCCAAGTACAATAACTTCAGTTTTATCTGACTTTAAAAGCAGGAAATTAGAGGTCATCCATGTCTTGATGTCTGTAAGACAATCCTGCAGTTTAGCTAATTGGTGTGTGTCCTCTGGCTTCATGGATAGATAAAGCTGGGTATCATCTGCGTAACAGTGGAAATTTAAGCAATGCTGTCTAATAATACTGCCTAAGGGAAGCATGTATAAAGTGAATAAAATTGGTCCTAGCACAGAACCTTGTGGAACTCCATAATTAACCTTAGTCTGTGAAGAAGATTCCCCATTTACATGAACAAATTGTAATCTATTAGATAAATATGATTCAAACCACTGCAGCGCAGTGCCTTTAATACCTATGGCATGCTCTAATCTCTGTAATAAAATTGTATGGTCAGCAGTATCAAAAGCAGCACTGAGGTCTAACAGAACAAGCACAGAGATGAGTCCACTGTCTGAGGCCATAAGAAGATCATTTGTAACCTTCACTAATGCTGTTTCTGTACTATGATGAATTCTGAAACCTGACTGAAACTCTTCAAATAGACCATTCCTCTGCAGATGATCAGTTAGCTGTTTTACAACTACCCTTTCAAGAATATTTGAGAGAAAAGGAAGGTTGGAGATTGGCCTATAATTAGCTAAGATAGCTGGGTCAAGTGATGGATGCAAACTAAATCTTTATAAGTTTTATAAAAAATTATCTTGGTGGTTAAAGAGCTGGTGTGCCAATATGTAGGCCTGGGTTCAAATCCCACTCATGCTATTTGTCTTGGACAAGACAGTCTGTATCGTCTCAGTCTGCGCAGCTGTAAATGAGAATCAGCCTTGGCTGGGGAAGTAACCTGTGTCTGTCTGGTATCTTGTCCAGGGGAAGTCATATTGTAGATGCTCATCTGCTTCTCGCTACAAAATGCGGAGATGAGCACTGACACCAACGGACCTCAGAGCCTATATAGATCTTACTTACTACTGCTTCTTGAATGAATTGGAAACTGTACTATTTAAGTAGTAGTAATAATATTAGTTGTACTTGTTCAATTGAATATAAAAACAGTATCTTAGTCCAACTGAATAGTGTCTCACACCACCTCTGCAAGTCAACCCAGGTGCACTTGGGCACAGTGTGGTGCACTCGCACTAGTCAAGCAAGCTGTCTTTTGGAGGTCAAACATGCTCGGGCACAGTACAGATCACCTAGTGGAGGTGTCTCCAACCCTGCTCCTGGAAAGCACCTGCCCTGTATTGTTTGTAACTTGGAAGCCTTTCTGAATCCGTCAGATGTTCTCAGCCACATGAGAGGTGGGAAACATCTGTTTAAAACAAATAAATGAATCAGGTGTGAATAGCACGGGTAGACAGAAAACATGCAGAGCAGGTGGCCTCCAGGAGGTGCATATCATCAGTTATATATATTCATGGCAGTGTGTTTCTCAGTGATTGACATAAAAATCAAGAGATATTCAGTGACTTGGGTAATGTTCGCGTGTCTATCACCTGACTTTACAGGTAAAACTGATGATTTGTGTTAACAGTATTCCTTATTTTTAGGTTGTCCAATTATTTAGGTGCTCACAAAATTGAGGCACTGTATACAAACAAGTGTAATTCTTGACTATTTTTTAAGTCTACACTAGAACTAAATTGTTTCACTTCAACTCCAGTGTGGTGGTGTACAGAGGCAACATTAAAGAAGTTGTGCAACTGACCAAATATTTATGGACCTGACACAAGTACTTTTAAAAGAATTTTGTGAGGACATTGATATTGTGCACTAAGCACTGGAACATAATCATGATTTCACGCAGTGCTGTACACAGAGACAGACCACTGACAAAACAAACGGCACAGTCAAACACTGCTGGAGGAACAGTATTACATTGTTTAAAGTCATGCCCTGTAATTGAATGGTCTGCATAATGCTGTTGTTCTGAAATTCATTATTTTTGCATAAATTGATTTATAAGAGAGTGCTACATGAGTGTTAATGTATTTTATTGCTTTTTACTGTTGCAAAGGTATAAAGCCAAGTTGTGTTTGTCTTCCACGCTCACAGGTTCCAACAGGCACAGCAGCAGTGCCTGGCCGTGCTGTGCGGAGGGTAAGCTCAGTGCCTTCTCGTTCTCACTCACCAGCCTACACGACCAGTATGTCCCCCTCCCGCGGCTCCCTGCGTGCTGCGGTTGGCAGCACATACGGCTCCCCTATTGTAACGGAACCAAAACCACTCTCCAGCGTCTTCTCTACCACCTTGCCCTCTCCCCAGCGCACCAGCACCACCGGTGATGGTGGGAGTGGCTCACCTTACTCCACCCAAAAAGACTCCCCTGCAGTCCTTCGACGGATGGGTTCCGCCAACTCTCGTGTGGGCAACACCAGCCGTACCACCTCACCATACCAGGGCTCTGCGGGGTCATCGTCGGGCCGTATGGGCTCGCCTTTGACCATAGTGGACAGTGTCAACCCTCCGCTGACCAAGCAGCCCACTCACTCATCCCCTCCGCTCAGGGCTAGCATGACGGCCGTGCCCCAACACTTTAGCTCCACTCTCCCACGTTCTGTACAACAAAACACTGACCTGTATGGAACCCAGAGTTACGACATCTATGAGAGGATGACACGACCCGACAACCTCACAGGTGCTCAAATGCACACACGTATGCAGCTGTTTATATTACTTTTTCTCAGCAGTCCCCCCCCCCCCCCCCCCCCACACACACACACACACACACACACTCTCTCTCTCTCTCTCTCTCTCTCTCTCTCTCTCTCTCTCTCTCTCTCTCTCTCTCTCTCTCTCTCTCCCCCTCTCTCTCTCTCCCCCTCTCTCTCTCTCTCTCTCTCTCTCTCTCTCTCTCTCTCTCTCTCTCTCTCTCTCTCTCTCTCTCTCTCTCATTAACAGATAGTGCCATAATTTAAAGCTTCTGTCAAACTGGGATCCAACGTGACCCTGAGCAAACACGTGAGAAGCTCAACACGTGAGAAGCTCAAAGAAAGTTGAAGCCAACAAATTCATGAACCAGACCTGTTCCTGTTTCTTTATCAATCTGTCAAACCTTAATTTAATAACCTGCTACTTTTTCAAATGCCCTCTGTCGATAACACTTTGGCATGTAATGAGAATTGCAGCTTTTGTGCAGCAGAGGGATTATTAAAAAAAACAAAAAAACGCACTTTTCTTCCCCATTTACTGTACTTAATAGGTGCATACTATTCACTTGTAAGAACAAATGCTGTTTTTTATTTAAAGCTGTGAAAACATTCCAGCTTAAAAGAGCATTTTTGTTTTCCTGCAAAAGGTGAGAGCTACACTTAAAAATGAAACAAAATAAAAGCGTACATTACTGTGATGACGCTAATGGACTGCGTTTTTGTTTGACTTTACGCTGCCTGGGGTTCTCTTCAGATGCCCTGGTTGATGATGACATTCAAGGTGAACTGTGTTTGTTGACTAACATCACTGTGTCTGTGCTGTTCTTTCATTTGAGCATTGCTGCATGTGTCTTGTTAAGCAATCACCTCTGTCCAGTCTGCCTATTTACTTTAAAATGCCCACATGAGGAGGAGGCTAAGTGGTGAACGTGTACCTGCTTTTAGATCAGGTGCAGCATTCTGATGTTGTGGTGCATCATCATTTTAAGTTCTTTCTTTTTTTTTCTCAAAGTCTGTAGCAAATTGTCATCTTGAGAGAGCTAATTACACCCGTCTCTGTGCTGCGAATAGCAATCACACACCTTGCTATGACTAATGATGTTTCCAGCAGACACAAATAGGTTTTTAGTCCCTGTCCTCTGAAAAGACTGAGATGCCGGTTACATGTTTCTTCATCTCTGTCTCACTCCTGTCTATCTCATTCTCCATCCTCCGTCTTTCTCACTGTCTCCTTTTCTCTCTCATACTCATCATTGTGCTTTTTTTTTTTTACACAACATTTTCTCACAAGTCTTTGATAAGCCGCAGTGGAAGGAAACGTGATGATCCCATGGCCGGGCTCGTTAGTGCACAGTTGGCAAATGTCTGAAAGCCAAAAATCCTGATATTGTTGGTTTGTCACCGTGACCGTCCATCCAGAAGATGTTACCTTCCTGGCCTCATGTCTCTTTCTCACTCACACTTTATGGTTCCCCTTCTTTTCTCTTAAAACGATGGCTATCCGCCTCCTTTCTTGCTCCCTTCTTTTTGTCCCCTTTGTTCTGCCCCCCCCCCCCACCTGCTTCTCTTCTCTGCACTGTCATCTGCTGGATGTGCTGCTCAAAAATGGAAAATGAAGACAGATTGTCCTCACAATATTCCCATTATGCCAAATGTCCATTTCAGAGTATGGTGGAACAGCCAATGAAAAATGGGGAATGGCATATGTGCACGGTTTGTTTAATGTACTCATTGGCGGGCCACCGTGTTTTAAATGACAGACACCCATGAATGTGGGTACAGGTAGGAAACGCGTATCCCAGGTGGTACTGGCTATACGTATGAGACATTTCTGCACATTCCCTGCAGTATTATTGATTGCACTGTGCTCCAGTAACACTGAGCAGCTATGACAGAACCCCAAAGAATTTTATATTTATTTGTGTTCTTTTTCCAGCACCTTGACTATTGAAGAAGTTATAGATTATCCCACAGCAACAGCCAAACAAAAATTGACGCCGCTGAGCAGGATGTGCTCGTTAACGCTGACTACAGGAGAAAATGTCACAGGAACAAAAATACTTTTTTGATAGAAGACGGCTTTTTTTGTGTTATCACAGTTTGTTTAGATCAGTGGTTCACAACCTTTTTTCCTTTGAGTCCCCGCATTTGTATTGAAGAAAGGCTGAGTTCCATCAGCATGCGCACTGCAAAAGTACCTGATTATTCCCATTTTTGTTGTTTGACAAAAATTTCCTTGAACACATATATATCTTATTATAATTATAATATAATTATATTATAATTAGAGTTCCATAACCCAAAACACACACACAATTGATTATCCAGTAAGCAAGGATTATGACTATGTACCATGTGTACCTCTAATTTTTACAACCTTAGACCAGGCAAAATCTCATGAACTTTAGTGACCCCCTGAGGGGTCTCGGACACAAGGTTGGGAGCCAGGGTTTTGAATATAATTTTCCTTACCTGAGATGTAATGTGGAGTGCTTGCAGTAATCTAATCATGACTGAGTTGTGTGGTAGCTACTCAGTACCGCTGGGCGTGCTCAGAAATGTCTTGTACCTGTAGTCACCAAGACGTAAACTTCAACCACCATTTTGACACCATCTTGAAAGTCTGAAATAATTGCATTTTCTTGACTGGCCAATTGATGCTGGCTCCACAACACAGCACATTCCCATGGGACTTCATGTCAAAATGTTCAAACTTCAGAGCAGAAAAAAAGGGTTTTGGTCTTTGTAAATAGTTTCCCCCTACATGGCAACTGTATGGAGGTGGGGGAGGTGAATTTTTTTTCTAACTTCTTAGTTTAAGATGATTTAAGCCATAAAGTTCTAAATAATTATGAATGTGGTTGCTTTGAGTGACAGTGGTTGAACTCAGCAACTACTCCTCTTGTTACTCTCCGAGTGTAACTCCAGGAGGCCACTAGAAGTGGCCGGTCGCTGTTGTGGAGGCTGTGTCTGTCATTTCGTATTAGTTTATCACAAACACCTGGAATAATGCGGCTTGTTGTTTGGTGAAACGTCCTAAAGGATCATCAAAGACATCTCTATGGCAGTATTCACGCTGAGTGAAACTCTTGTCTTATTTAATGTTGTATGCTACCAGAGTTAGCACTTTTAACATCTGTTGCAGGTTCATCTGGTAGGTCCACTTAATGCACAATTACTGAGAAAATAAGCATCGCATGACTTTTAATGTTTACACCAAATTAAATCTTTTTGAGAACCACTGCACAGTCCCCCAAAATATGATTTAATAAACACCGGAACAGACGCTAGCCTATTAGCTTGTGGTTCAGATTCAAAGACAGTGGTGTATTCAGGCTTTTCTCGTCACACACTGAGGTCTTGTCCAGACTGATATAGCACTTTGCCAATATGGTCTTTGTCTTTGTCATTTTCAAATAGTCTCCATTTCAAAATTTATCTGCATCCAAATGAAAACACTGTAGTACATATGCCAGGCCTGTATGTGGCGTTGTAGTGCTTCCACAGAAAAGGGAGAAGACGTGTGTAAGAGCTGACTGGTGTAAAAGCTAATCATTGTAGTGGCAGAAGCTAAAGCTACACTACTAAGCGGCACACTAATAATAATAACAGTTATAATAAAAAAAATATCTCTACTCAGGATGGTCCACATAAATACAGATGTGCAGTATAACATCTACAGACCCTATATTTATTTTCATTGAAGTCTTCATGTGACCATTCATACAGTTCTGATATACACTATTTCAAATATTAAAACCATTCACACACTGGATAAATATAAAATCTTAATTTTACCTATTGCATCATTTCAACTGAATTAATCATCACAACCTAACAAAACTGTTATCCACATAAGATGTCCTTGTTTTGGAAGATGACATCTGAAAATACTTCAATTTCATTTCATGGAAATTACTTGTGAATAAATGCAGCGTTTTTGAAAGCATTTTTGCACTGGGTGTGTTTTTTAGTGTGAACCAGAAGACACGGTGCTTTGTCACTCCAAAAAGAAAAAATAACTTTTTTAAAAGCTGAAAGTCCTTTCTGCAGTTATTTTATTCGTGTCACAGCGCTCTCATTTATTCATGCCAGCGTTTGTCACAGCTGTCCGCCATCTCTTCACCATTCTGCTTGTGATGAAAATAAATCCCATTAATGATCCACCAAGACAAAAAAAAAGTGTTCAATTACACAAAGAACAACATTATGACGACTGGGGTTAGGGCCCCTTCACACATAGTACGATTAAGTACAAATCTGACAGGCTCCTGGCTGTCCGGTCCCCATGTGATCAGATCTGTACATACATATAACCATTTTATGCAAGTGTGCCCCCCCGGCACGCCAGATGTGTTGGGGGAGTGGAGGGGAGGTGCAGCATGCGCACACGTGAGACACAGGCACCACATGTATGTGGCTTTTTGCAACTCCACACTCGTGGGGGCAGGGCACTTTAACAAATTTCACATCAGCTCAACAGTGATCATCTGCTGATTGTTTTTGTGATGATAGCGTGAATGGCCACACATTTTCTAAGTGCCAAACAAGCGGTGTTAGATTTTCATGTGTGTCACCTGGAATTTGGCCAACACCTGACGCGAGAGGATTCGATGGGCTCTCACAGCGTACTGTCTTTCAGTTGCTGGTGTGCGCAAATACTTGTAGCAACAGGTGTACAAGGCATTGGAAGCAGCTATGATTTTACACGTATTGCATACGATTCTTGCTTCATGTGCACTTCATGCGCAGTTTGACCAAATTTGCACTATGTGTTAAGGGGCCCTTAGAAAGGCGGGGCTGTGACATCATTGTTTCAGAAAAGCTGCATATTGCTCATCCAGATGAAAACATCAAGGTGGCATTTTCAGATTTATCCACTCTGCCACCAAAAACACTGTTTCAGTGTGGATGAATGCCAATACAATACAAAACTTAAGTGGATACGCCTAAACCCATTTCCATGTCAACATGGAAATGCTTCACGACTTTATGCATTAATGAGTTCATTGTGAATCACTGTGGGCGGGGCTCTGAACAAGGTGACACCCAGACAAGGGTGTCATTTCGGCTGTTCCAGGTGTCTATAGAAAAGCTGAGTGACATCACACAGGCTTTGGCCAGTTTTATACCTGACACCAAGTCTGACACCCACAGGCAAACCTAGGGTGTTCCACTTCAGGTTAAAACCCCCGTGAAATATTCCATGTATGGTCATGAAGCAGGAACAAGCTGTTTTGAAATGTTGATCTAAATATATGAGTTGGTTGGTAAAACTGTTTTGAAATCCTTGACTAAAGAAATTAAATAATTGCTTCAGAAGAGCCACTATGCTGGCAGTATGTAATCCGTAAATTCAGAAATTATACATTTGCTTCAGAATGTGATTCACTGTTTTGCAACGTTCAAAACACTAAACGAAACCGTTGCTTCAAAAAAAATTATTCACCTTTTCAGAACACTCAAAACACTAAGATGGTGACATGAAGTGGACAGATCCCCCCCCCAAAAAAACATCCCCAAATAAATGACTGGCTATGCCCCTATACACTCCCTGTTTTTGTGTGTGTGTGTGTGTTTGTTTGTTTTTTTGCAATCATATTTGGTCAATGTGCCTATTGTCGCTGAGGTCTCCATGTGTGGAGATTGTTTTAGTTATTTTTTAATCAGAAAAGCAGGCAGCTGCATCTATTTTAAATGTTTGTTTCAACAGAGCAGGAGAAAGCACTCGCCAAAGCACCGCCGCCCTTCATCGAGCCTCTGCCAAGTGTAATCTGTTAAAGCCACGGTGAGAGGGCTGAGGGGAGAATTAAATGATTATAACGCACCAGGAATGTGGGCCGTTCATCCTCTATAGACAACAGTATGTTATTTCTTGCTGACAATTTGCAGACACTTTTAGAAGTGACTGTGTCACTTCTGTCAGGTGAGGAGAATAAAGAAAGCAGACGGATTAGTCTCTTCTAAGGTTGTTTGAATGTTGCAACTTTCTAGTTGGGCTGCTGAGAAGGAGTGATATGCATGAAGGCTCCTGTGGCTGGAAGATTCGGCCCCTCTCGTGCCGACACGGCAACGCCAGATGCCCCGTTCATGTGGCCAAGCTTTACATGGAATGAGGGGTCTGGTGGTCCTAGACTGCCTTGTTTCATTTTCTTCATTTCTTTCTCCCCCATGCTCTCGTCCTTTTCTTTCTCATTTCCCACCACCTCCTTTTCCTCCTCCCCACACTCGCCCCCCCGTCAAACCTTTGAACAAGAGAAGCTGAACTGATTTCCTGCCAAGCGCTGCTTGCGGCTATTGTGTGTCCTGCCACAGATTGAAAGGCTTCATGGGCCATTGAATGTGCCTCTACAGCAGAGCAGCAGCAGAAACACCCCATACTTTTCAGTCCTTACTCTGCATCATCTTACAATGGGGCTGCCATTTCTCACTGAATCGTATCGTTGTTTACAGTTTTTGAAGGTTTCCTGCAGTTGTTTTAAAATTCACCCTTTAATAAAGTAGACCTCAAATTTATTGTCTTCATAGTTTTATGTTTAATATTGTTTTATGTATATAGAAAGATAAAATGTCAGTCTAGGGGACATTCTGACATTAGTCCAGGTGTTGCTGCCCTCAGACAACTATATTTAGATACTGTGATATGGGGAAAAAATACTTTTAAAAGACAATTTAAAAGTAATAATTAAATATTGATTTATTTTTTTTTTATGTATTTGATTTTTTTTGGTGACGCACATAAGAGTTCTTGAACAATGAATAAACAACTTGCTTGCTCAGTAGAATTTTACCTCTGCGAAGACCCAAAGTAAATAACATAATGCTGAAATAGTAATTTAATCCAGCTCCACCCTTTTATGTAGATCTGCTTTGGAATGTAGCTGTATTTATTTGAGGCAGGACCAAATATAGAGGTTGTTGTTAATTTTTTATAAGTTACCTTTTTAGCTGATCTATCAACATCATATTTGTATTCATCCTGATGAGTATTTTGATCTTTTGTTGAAAATCAATATACAAATTAGGAGTGTTTTGACAACACTTTTTCTCCACAAATCAAAGTCAGTTAATATTGAGTATCTGCTAATAGTGAGTCCTGAGCCAGTACTTGTATTTTCCTTCATATTACACTTGCACAGAGAATAATACAAGTATGTTCGTCCAATGTCTACACTTTACAGTTGAGCACCTCTGCAAAACATTCTGAAAATAAACTACCTTCAATCCAAGTTGTTTGTTTATTTTTTTATATGGCTCTTATCATTTTCACTTAGTGCAGAATTATAGTAGTAAAACTAGAACATAGAGTAATATTGATTGAATGTGGTGATGTTCTAGCTGTTAAAAATGCATGAATAATAATAATTAGTATTAGATTGAAAAATGTCTTTTAAAATATATCTTCAAAGATGAACCTTTATATTGCGGGGGGGAGTGGGGTTCTGACCCCTCATCTTTCTGGCTATGGGCCTGTACAGTAAAACTTGGGCTGTTCATGTGGAAAGCCCTGTCTAATTAGCCAGTAAGAAGAGTGTCACATGAGTCATGCACCCAGGATGGAATAGGTGCTTATTTGAAGTGAAGCAGAGCAATAAATATGTTGACATTGTTGATTAGTGACCAAAAGTCACTGACACAGCAGTGGCTGTAAGCGAAGTTGGCAGAGAGCATATGAAGCACAGTGAGAAAGAATGCACACTGATTTAAGTTGTTTAATTAATGTCATGTGATTAATCAAAAATGCTTCAGTTGTGCCCCATTTCAATCAGTGTGATTGAACAAGGACATCCCTTTTCATATATATATATATATATATATATATATATATATTTGTTTTTGTTTTTTGTTAATATTATACAAAAGCAAACCAAACTTGCTTAACAGTCATTGGAAAACATCATAATAACAGGCAAGCAAATAACCATTAAAATAAAATCAATAAGACCAACTTACAATATTTAAATAATAATAATGATATAACATTTCTTGGGGCTGTAAGCTATTCTGGAGCCCAACCTTATCACCATGAAAATCCATTACATAGTTTAAGCAGTGCTGCTAAAAATCCATCAAGCTAGTCACCATACATGAATGAAAACATATGCTACTTGAAAGATATTTTTTCCAAAACATAAATATTTAAATTAGTGGTGCCAGCATGATGAACTCGGCTTTTGGTCATCATGATTGTATTTTTTTTTGTATGTTTGTTTGTTTACAATGCACAATGTTAGCAGCATCTCTCAACCAGCTATGTGATTCCCCCCCCCCCTTAAGCACAGCTCCTTCCCCACAGAGAACTCTGGACTTTGGAGGTCAGCCTGTAATTGTTTTTGTGTCTCCATCTACAACCCCAATTCCAGTGAAGTTGGGACGTTGTGTAAAATGTAAATAAAAACAGAATACAATGATTTGCAAATCCTCTACAACCTATATTCAATTGAATACACAACAGAGAACGATATTTAATGTTCAAACTGATAGACTTTGTTTTTGTGGCAGATATTTGCTAACTTTGAAATGGATGCCTGCAACACGTTTTAAAAAAGCTGGCACCGTGGTATGTTTACTACTGTTTACATCATCTTTCCTTCTAACAACACTCAAACATTTGGGAACTGAGAACACAAATTGTTAAAGCTTTGGAGGTGGAATTCTTTCCCATTCTTGCTTGATGTACGACTTTCGTTGTTCAACAGTCCGGGATCTCCGTTGTCGTATTTTGCGCTTCATAATGCACCATACATTTTCAATGGGCGGCAGGACTGGACTGCAGGCAGGCTAGTCTAGTACCCGCACTCTTTTACTATGAAGCCACACTGTTGTAACACGTGCAGAATGTGGCTTGGCATTGTCTTGCTGAAATAAGCAGGGACGTCCCTAAAAAAGATGTTGCTTGGATGGCACCATGTGTTGCTCCAAAACCTGGATGTACCTTTCAGCGTTGATGGTGCCATCACAGATGTGTAAGTTGTCTATGCCATGGGCACTTACACACCCCCATACCATCACAGATGCTGGCTTTTAACTTTGCGCTGGTAACAATCTGGATGGTCTTTTTCCTCTTTTGTCCGGAGGACACGACATCCATGATTTCCAAAAACAGTTTGAAATGTGGACTCATCAGACCACAGCACACTTTTCCATTTCAAATGAGCTCGGGCCCAGAGAAGGCAGCAGTGTTTCTGGATGTTGTTGAGGTATGGCTTTCGCTTTGCATGGTAGAGTTTTAACTTGCACTTGTAGATGTAGCAACGAACTGTGTTAACTGACAATGGTTTTCTGAAGTGTTCCTGAGCCCACGCGGTAAGATCCTTTACAGAATGATGTCGGTTTTTAATGCAGTGCCGCCTGAGGGACCGAAGGTCACGGGCATTTAATGTTGGTTTTCAGCCTTGCCGCTTATGTGTAGAAAGTTCTCCAGATTCTCTGAATCTTCTGATTATATTATGGACTATAGATGATGGAATCCATAAATTCCTTGCAATTGAACGTTGAGAAACATTGTTCTTAAACTGTTGGAGTATTTTTTCACGCAGTTGTTCACAATGTGGTGATCCTTGCCCCATCTTTGCTTGTGAATGGCTGAGCCTTTTGGGGATGTTCCTTTTATACCCAATCATGACACTCACCTGTTTCCAAACAGGTGAGTGTCAACTTCCCCAGTCTTTTGTTGCCCCGTCCCACCTTTTTGAAATATGTTGCAGGCATCCATTTCAAAATGAGCAAATATTTGCACAAAAACAATAAAGTTTATCAGTTTGAACATTAAATATCTTCTCTTTGTGGTATATTCAATTGAATATAGGTTGAAGAGGATTTGCAAATCATTCTATTCTGTTTTATTTACATTTTACGCAATGTCCCAACTTTATTGGAATTGGGGTTATAAAACCTTTACTTGCCCCCAAAGTGCTCCTGCTCCTTTTGGAGACAAAACTGCTTATTTATTAATTTCCTGCTACTCAAACTGCGATAAGAATCCCTCATTTAGCTCGTTCTGCATGCCTGCATTTGTGTTTATCAACAGTCTGGTCTCATGCAGTCGGAAACGACCCAAGTGATGTATGAAAGCTTGTAAAATGTGCAGGGAGCAGCTAGTTTTCAAATGCATACGGCTCACTGGGGTTCAAAGTTGAGTGAGCATCACTGATGTGAAGTTTTACATGAACAAAAACACATCACTTATAATCTCTCATGTTAGGTACAAAAGGAAATGGGAGAAAAACTAGCTTGCGATTCATTTCATGTGCACTTATCTCGTTTTCAGTTTTTGTTTTGCTTTAATTCAAAGCACAGACTTTACCAGTGAAATGTGATCTTTCTTTCATTCTTGTTCTTCTGATTACAGAAAATTCTTTATATGAAATAATACATCCAAATTCAACTGGCACTTTAATTTTATCAGGGGAGTCATTGGCTCACTTGTGCTATAATTATAGTACATTTCCGAGCATTAGCCTGTTGTTAATTTGATAAACCTTTCACAGTTGATTATCCATCTCCCAAATAGCATTATTCTAAATTAATGTTTTGCTCTTTATCCAGTAGTACATGACACCACCAGCAGATACTATCATGTGCAGTACTGAACATATTTACAATTGGATTTTCATCACAGTTGCACACAGACTGCCAATACTTGTCAGTATAAGTAAAATTGTTTAGGTTTCTGTGGCCACAGTTATCTAGGCTGTGATGGTGGGCACAGTTCTGCTAACTGGTAATTAGCAAAGCTAACTTTTTTGTTAGCGGATTAACTTTTCACCTAATTTTGAAAACCATCAGCAGACCACTTGCCTTCGGCTAAATTTAGCTCCGCTAACTTTTTTTTTTTTTTTTTTTTATGGCATAGTGAATCAAAATCAAACATTTTAGTACTTACCTGTTGCATGTTTTGCAATAATCAGAGGGCTGTGAGCTCAGTCCTCAGCAGAAGAGAGCGGAGGGAGCCGGCTGCTGTTGCCTCAAAGGAAGAAAAAAAAGTCCTTTACTTTCAACATGCAAATAGTGTGGAGGAGACATGAAGTGTAACAAACTTTTCACTCATGGTTTTACTCATAAACAACTAATTCCAGACACTTTGTCAATATTAACGGTAACTGTCATTTTTACAGTGAGAAAATATCATACATATTACATGTCTTTTATAGGAATGCGCTAAATTCTGCCAAAAGGACCACTGCCACTGTCTACAGGCAGTAGATGGCAGTGTGAGCAGATACACATTCGCTAAATGTAATGAATGACTTAAATAGAATTTTCAGTTTTCAAATTGCAAATTACATATTTAAAAATACAGATTTATTTGTAAAACCCACCACACGTTTCAGTAACTGTGTGTTACCACTGACATCAGGAAACTATTGTACCCATATTTCAATACGATAAAACCTTCAAAATTAGTACATTACTTTAAAACTAAAACATATAATTGATATTTTCACTTTGTAAAACAACAGACGTGATGTCAACTTCAATATCTTGTCCACAATTAGTTTGTTTAAAATTATAACCAGGTCTGTATGGTGTGAAGAGAAATTATCTTTTTTTTCTCTCTCCTTTCTCTCTGATCACCAGGTCTCTTTTTCTGAGAGAAGGTCGATCTGAGACAGAAGCACTGAGTTGTGTCAGTAGCTGCCATGTACTGAAGTCAATACTGAAAGTTATTGGTTTAGCTTATATCTGGGATGTATCGGTTTAGCTTTATAAAAGTTAACTTTTTAGTTAGCGGATTAACGGTTATCGAAGCTAACTTTTTGCTTAGCTGTGCCCACCACTGCTAACTTCCTGTGGAGTTATATTTGTGTAATTAATACCTGCAAATGCAAAGAGGATGATCTACAAATATTCCTTGATTTGCACAACTTCCGCTCTTGTGAAAAGCTCATGTACACACATGTACACACACACACACACACACACACACGCAAGCCCTCCTGCAGACGTCTTTAAAACATATTGTTTTTGATTTATTGATATTGTACAAATACATAGAGGATGTTAATAATTAACTAAAAAACTGCCAGTTATAAAGAACACAAGGCTCATATGGCCAAGGGTATTTTAGTATTTTTAAGTTGTACCAGAGTATAAGTTGCAGGATCTCAAAAACTAGTTTAAGAAAAACACAACTTAAAATATGAGTGATTGTGTTTTATAATAATGTTGCATGGTCATTTGCAACTGTGTTAGTATGGTATTCTACTGCCCGGCACTTATTATTGAATGCAAAATTATAGCTCACATTCATTTTTGTTGGAACTGATTTTGTGTCGACATGCCAATAACAAAGGGGGGAGGGTCATCAAACCCTCCTTTTAATTATTAACTGGGATGCCTAAAACGTGTGTGTGTGTGTGTGTGTGTGTGTGTGTGTGTGTGTGTGTGTGTGTGTGTGTGTGTGTGTGTGTGTGTGTGTGTGTGTGTGTGTGTGTGTGTGTGTGTGTGTGTGTGAGAGAGAGAGAGAGACGTAGTTATGCACTATAAGGTAATGTTAACATTAACCTATATTTGGTGACCAAATTGTTTGTAATGTCCACATCTTGGGCTATTATCCAATCATTACAGCCTCAGGCTGTGTGTGTTTTGGAAAATTCCGGCTCTTCCACAACTATTTGGGAACCGTGAGCTGTAGATCTTTCAAAAAGCGTGCAGGATAGTGGTTGTGTGTGTGTGACATTTATGTAGCAGCACTCACAGCAGCAGATGTTTCAGTTCATTTACCTCTTCTCGTTTTTCTCATTCTGGCTGCCAGATTCAGTCAGATGGGATTTTCTGTTTGACTGAGCCTCCATATTGAGACCTGGCTGGCAGAGAACTTTAACTTGGAGCATTCACCTGTGTTTTTCTTTCTCACCCCTGTCTGGTTAACCTGTGTCTGATTGTGGAAGCTCCAGCACTTTCCTGTGTCTCAGATTTCCCAATGCCTCCGCTGTCTGTGCTCTGACTGATACACATTAATGCCATAAAACACTGTGGACTGTTTACCTGCAAGAATTGGGTGAATGAAGCTTCCCAGAGTCTGTAGGATTTAGTGATATTTATTCACATAAATGGAATATAGCATTCGTAACTTTCTGTTCGTTTCGGGAATAACGCTGTTGTGCCTGATGATTTGTGGACGTTCATGCTAGTTATATGATCACAAATTGAGGTTTACTGGCAACGCGTTAGTGGAGCACGAACGTCCGCAAATTATCAGACGACACAACAGTGTTATTTCCATTGTAATCCAATTCAGTCGTTTGCATGGTTTATTTTTCTGTAGGTAATTTGTTTGGCGAGGCTTACCGTGAGGCAGCGTTGCTCCAGCAGTGGTCAGGGCGCAGAGTTATCCGTCAAATGTGAAAATCCATCAAATGTGAAATGGCAATTCTGTGTCAGAATCCACATCAGTACTTTCGTATGGTAACTTAAATTCACCCATTTCGGCAGTGGTGTCAGTACGCGACTGGTAAATCGACAGTTCCACATCCCGACAATATTGTGCATGTGCAGTTGCGTGGAGGGCTGGCCTGTCAACAGCAATGACTGGTGTTCTCGTTAGAACACCGGTCAGGGCGCAGAGTAATACATCCAAATGTGAAATGGTCAAATATTTTGCCACCGTTACCCTGATATTATATGGTCTGAAATCTCACATGATTAACCAATCAGATTTGCGGAAAAACTATAATTGGATTAGAATAGTGCACAATTATTACCTAACAACAACGAATTGATGTTATCATAAGCTCAGAATGATGCCTTCATATCTACATGGCAGCGGACCCCATCATGGAGGGTAATCAAGTGCAGGCTAACAAGAGGATCATACATATTGCTTATCACAAGAGAAGTCAAGGAAGCATGAATCCCTGTCGCCAAAGAAGCAAAAATGTGTAGGGATTACAAAGCAACATGCAATCTCACCACTACATGACACGCAATCATACACAGTCATTAAAACATGGTGTAAAATTGGCTGATTGCAGTAAGTGAGAGTGAGGAGGTATTCTAAGTTGTAAGCACATGCAGCCAAAGTGCGTAGCTTTGCACAAAGTATCTGATTTTTTAATTTTTTTATTTTTTTTTTTTTTGAGAGAATCATTTTTGAGAGGAGGTGAAACTACAAACTGCATATTTGGTTTTGCGCAGAACTGGAAATGAGAACACACTTTAAATTATGTTTTATTTTACTCTCCTAGTCTTGAACTTTCCATATTCTAGTAGGTGTGAATATTTTGAAAATCAGCACGTCAGACTCAGACGTGCTGCTGTAGCGCTCTGATTGGTCCCGTCTTTTATTATGAAATAATGCTGAATTTATGTGGAAATGATTGTTATACAAAAGCTTCAGATATCTGTCGCTGAGATAGATGGTGACTGGAGTGCAGTTTTAAGCATGCACATTCAAGGCAGGGAGGGAACCAGTTGTTAGGGGGGACCATTTGGTCGGCGACACCAGAATGTAAGATGGTTCTGATTATAATACGACCCTCAGTTTTTGTATCGTGTATTTATATTGCTTAATCAGTTTTCAATTTTAAAAAGGGCTTCTCGCTTTCCCTCGGTTTCCACATGGATTATCAGCTTACTTTGCTAAAACCTGCTCAGTATACATCACTGTGCACATCATGTGCACTGTGCACTGCTGATATAAGATGCCAACATGGTCCAAAGCAAGAGGTTCACACGTCTTCACCAGCATCTGTCAGAACCCAGAATTTCAGAACTGAAAATTAAGGAGTTTTTAAGAGTTGGGTGTGGAAATTTTTTAGACTCTCTCACTCACTGATTCACTCAACAATTCCATTGTTTGCTAATCACAGCAAGCAGTGTTGTGTGATGATGTTGATGCCATTTTATGCAGACTTTCTGGTCATGTCCTTTATTCACCCTTCTTTTTCTTTCTGTTTGCTTCACTTGCTGTTTTGCACCATGACAGGTCTTTGACATATAGCCAAACTTTATAGAAGAGAAATTACAGTAAAGGCATTTCTGGAAGGCTTTTGTTGCCTTGCTCACTGACACTTTGAGGTTCTGATAAGTACATACTTGCATTTACTGGATTCCATCCTCTGACATTTCAGTGATGACATGTCTGTGTACTCACTCGACCATTCTACAGCTAACTGCCTGCCACTCTGCCACATCTCCAGGACTACGGAGCTCTTATGCCAGTCAGCATAGCCAAATGGGCCAGGACTTAAGGTCAGCAGTCTCCCCAGACCGCCACATCGCTCCAATCTATGAGGATCGTACGTTCCAGGGTCCACTGTACCGCAGTCCCAACCACGTCACGCAGGGGACACTCTACAGGAGCACCTCAGGTTGGTTCCACATTTTATTTATATATATATATATATATATATATATATATATATATGTGTGTGTGTGTGTGTGTGCAAATAGAAGCCGGTAGTTCAAGTAGAAAATGTCCAATCACATGTCACTATTGTAACTCCACATCTTGGAAACACCCACTCCTCCTGTAATGGCTGTCAACATGACGGACAAGACAATGCTCCCTCCATTGTTTCATGAATCTGAAAACTTGCCTTTTTGTCACTACATGAAAGCTTTGTGCAGCTATTCATTAGAAAATTGAAGTTCCTTCTGTTGTAACCACTGCTGCGTGGGATCGAGCGCACTCCGCCTTCTTCATGTCACACTTGTCTGCCTTAGAAACAAGTCTCGCTGATGCAACTCAAGGCACATTTTAAACACTGGCACTGCTCACGGACACCTGGATCAAACACTGTCACGGCATGTTTGATCCAGGTGTCAAACTGGTTGTATTTTTGGGTTCAGTTTCCTGGGTTGATCCTTCTACATGGAAGTTATGACCTTTTATGTTGCCAGGGTGAGTTGTGAAAGTTGCCTGTAAACTATTGAATATAACAGCCAATTAACCAATATTTGGTGCTTGCCCTCGAGTGGTGGTGGACATTATCTGGTACTCACCATAGTGGTTGCATTAAAATAAATGAGAACTAGAGAAGAGTACATACTCTACCTCCCCCAAGGCTGAACAATTCTCACATGTTGCATGTGCATTAACAGCTGTAACTTTAATATACTTGGATGAAATGTGTAAAACTTTTTACTTTATTTATGGAGTCTATATAAAGGCCGACACACAAAAATAGTTAAAAAAAAAAATCACTGAAATGCTTTTTTTTCCTTATTCTTCTTGTCTGTCTTCCACACGAAAATGGCTGCTCAGACTTTTCTTTGACTTAAATGGATCTTGGGGTGTAAGAATTTCATTTTTAAGTAGTAAATATGACTGTTAAACATTTAAAGCAACACACACCGCATTATGTTTTTTTAGAATGTCACATGACTCTTTCTGTATGTCATGTGACTGGAAAAAAGTGTTTCCATTGCAGTTTTGCAAAATATGGCTTTCTTGAATCACCTGAAAAAACACCTCATTTGAGTGCAAAAACATTTTTGTGATATTTGACAGTTTTTTTCAAAATGTACATTTCCATTAAGGTCATTTTCAGTTTATTATTTCGAATAGCGCACTTTGGAAGGTAATGGAAACCTGATTACTGACAACAACCAACAGACATACAATAAGAGGAGAGATAACTGTTGTCACATACTAACGGCACTGTGTAACACTTCAGACTCCAAATGACCTTCAGATCAACCAGGAAATCCCTTTCTGTAGCTCCCCCCCAACCCAGGTTTTTAGGTTTTGAGTAGCTAAAGGCACCTTGACACTTGCATGCCGCACTGGCACGCCAGATTGCATGCCATAGAGTAAACCCATTGTAAACTCCATGTGAACTGTGCGTAGCTGCGAGCTAGTGCGCAAAGAAAACTTTGAAATGTTCAAAACTTCTGGCATGCATTCATTTTGTGAACTAGACGTGAACATTGTGTAACACACAAAAACACTGCGTCGCTGCAAATCAATACGTCTCATTGCCACAGCGCATCTGAACGAGATGTTACATCTATAATAAACATAATTTTACAGGTACATTATCTAACACATAAGAAGGAATGAAAATACAACTGTTTTACCAATCCATTACAATATATATTATCAATAATTAGATGATTACATTGAGATGATTACAAATGCGTTCTCCACCGCACAACGCGTACAAGAGAAGCTGCAGCTACAGATAATGTTTCTGTGATTGTGGGAGCGATGGTTTGTGAGTGCGGTACCCAGCGGGACAAAGCGGGTCACATTGGCACCACAAATTGTGTAGTAGTACGAGGATCAAATTTGTGCAAGTGTCAAGGTGCCTTAAGGATATGCACAAATCTTTTTTTCCTCCATTGTTGTCTTGTCAAACTGAGCACCATTCTCCTGTTCATCTGTCCTTAAAGTGCTGCATATGTTACATCTTTATTCCTCTTTTACTGTTACTGTTCCCTCCTCTGTCCTTTCCTGCCGTCAGTGTTAGACAGAAAAGGGTGAGATATGAGTTAATAGGCAGGTACTGATCTGTCATCCTGCCACAAAGGAGTCCATTACCTGTGTGTCATCCTGAGAATCAGGAGGAGTATGGACGGGTTACCCACAGCCGCAGGCTGCTCTCTTATTGCTCTCCTGATGTTGGCATTCGTCATCACTCCTGCATCACGCACATGCGCTTCGTTTGCACTGACACATTCATTCTCCATTCCTCCATTTCCTCAGCACATAGGAGAGCTGCTTAGGACGATTAGTCCAGTAATAAATGCTATTGATGCTGTGAATCAGCCATACAGATGAGCCACTCTGTGTGTCTGCTTGTTGTATAAAATAAAAATTGTGTGTGTGTGTGTGGGGGGGTATAGATGTTCACATTAGAAAAATCCAATTTTATCCCCAAATATTTTTTGTTATGTTGAGAAAATTTTAATGGACTGTTTCCCCCATTGACTTTCCTTAAATTCTTCCTTTTTTTTCCTTCTGGTACTGTACTTTTGTGCAACTGAGGGCAAGACTTTATGTGAAATAGAAATATTGATCCTTCGCTCAAAAGATGAGGAATGAGATTGGAGTTGTAGTTGTTGTGGTAAAATTGCAAATCTGTGCTGTTTATAATTTTTATTCCAATATTGTTGACTCTGTTGGGCTTTTGAAGAAACCATATTGCACGGCAGCACTGCTGTCCAACGGGGAAGTGCACCGAAGCGAAAAATTGTGGTTTTGGAGCTGATCCACAAGGTGGCGTCTCGGGATCTGGGAGGAGGGAGGTTTAGAATGCACATGCCCAGTCGTGTTGGGTGGCCTGATACGGATCTGATCAGAGCAGCAGTCACGCTGCTGCACGTCACGTGTCTCCGGTGAACAGCAGGGACAGACCTGATGAGCCTGTGTGTGCTGCTCTGTTTTCCCGTCTCAATATGTTAACAAAGTAGGTCACAGTATCACTTGAAGGAAAAGAACTGAAACAAGATGCACTAAAGATGATCAGTGTTTATTTATTGGGACGCCTTCGCTTCATGTTTTTGGTGCTTTCATTCTGCGCAAAGAAAGTTACTGCATGTGATTGTGTGAAAGCTGACCATTGGTTTGTTTTTGATGCTTTGCTGTTTTGGGGATAATTGGTCAAAGCAAAGAAGCAAAGGAGCCACGAGGAAAGGAGTTGTGGATCATCGAGAAGGTTGAATCCCGGTGTTCCCTTTGAAAACCAGCGTGATCCTTCTGACTCACTGTTGTTAAAAAGAAAGAAAAAAGAAAGCGAGCCTTTGAAGAGGACGACTTCAGTTTTGTTGAACCCTGGGAGCTGTGTTTTATCCGCACTGTTAATGGGTTCCAGATTTGAGAATTTGCTGAGTCTGCCAGAGCAGGCTCATGTTTATATTTTCAGTTTGGTGTTGAGTTGTATGGTACGGGAGTGGAAAGCTCAGTTTAGGTGAAAAGGTTTGAACCATAACACTGTTAATCTCTGTTAACCCGCTGATGTTATTTTTGAATGTGTGCTCGGTTAGTTTTAAACTTTAAAGTGAAGGTTTGGTTTGTTTGCTTTTAGGCGTGGGAAGTCTCCAGAGGACGTCCAGCCAGCGCAGTGCTATGACCTACCAAAGAAACAACTACGCTCTCAATACTACCGGCACCTACGCTGATCCGTATCGCACCACCCAGTACCGGGGCTCCGATGCCTGTTACACTCGCCACGGTGTTGTCATGGATGATCCTACGCGATCACCCTCCGTAGACAGCATACAGAAGGATCCCAGGTAGGTACTGATGACTGCTGGTTCTTTGATTCTGTACCTCCTGGACTATGCCAGCACTATGGCACAGAGTGAATCAGCCACCCAGGGGGAAGTCTGCATGCTTACGAGGCATTCCTGTTCTGCTAGGTCAACACTGGTGTCCTCTTACTATTCACACAGAGAGCTGCTGTACAGCCATCTACAGCCCTTGCTTTTAAACTGGACGTTTAACAATATATTCACACATCCACCAAAGTGCTGCGTCTGCTCTTGCAGTGCATGCACGTGTGGGGAGTAGGTTGAGCTCTGCACTAACCCCCCATCATGCACGTGGAGAGTTCTGTCTTCAACCATGTACGTTGCTGTATTGGGACAAAGTACATGACGGATAAACACCCAGGGACTGCTGTGACCACGGTCCACTCCACACATAGAATCAGAGTAAAATGTCCCCTATTAAACATCAATAACAGGATGGCTACCTTGGGATATATATATATATATAATTTTATTTCCTTGTTTGTGATGTACTGTATGTATCTAACGGCTGAAATATGTATTTTTTCTGTCAATCAATAGATGTAAGAAACTGTGATCAGATATATAGCATAGCTTTATTTATAGTATTCTTCTCAATTATACTTATTGTCATACAGCTAATTGCTTTTTTAAATGAGAAATGTCTCCTCCTTGGAGTGTGCGGAATACAGAAAAAATAGTAATTCAATCGTGGCAAATGCATTGTTATACAGAAAAGGAACAGATATAAATGTAATTTCCTGAGCTTTATCAGGTTGTCCTGAAGGGTGCACAGATAGAAAGTAACATGAATAATATTAAAAGGCAAAGGTAACAAATTTTGCTTGGGGAAAAAAATGTAAACATTGGATGTTTTCTTGCAGTGGCAGTTATCATTATTTTTATAGTTCTTTTTCTTCTTATTGAACATTAAAGTGTAACAAAGTAAGTTAAGTTGAGGCAAATTAACTCACATGGCTATCAAGTTGAAAAGGCATTCAGACTTGGATTTTATTCCTTGATTCAAGGACATTAGAGACATTAGAGTTAAAGACATTAGGACATTAGAGCAGGGCCTGATTAACCATAGGGGCATGGTGGGCAGTTGCCCACGGGCCTCCACAAATAGGGGGCCTCCACAAAAAATTATTACTATGACAAACCGTTGAATCGGTGTCGTCGACTGTGTCGATGACATTACCAATTCGCAATATTACATCTTACAAGTTACACCAAATGTAACAGTTTCACTGTAATAGCTTCAAAACAGTAATAGCTTCTGGTCTTATTCATCAAGTATAATCTCAACCGGAAGTCGGTATTCCCCAATGTTCTATTACTACGCCAACTGGTAAACAATTTTGTCCAAAAATCCATAATTCCCATTTCCTTTTTTCAGCATGAGTGGAAGCCAGCAGCAAGACAGACACAAGGGTGTCAGGACTTTTCATAGTGGGGCTACAAAGAGAAAGTTGGTCAAAGAGGCCAAAGAGAATTTGATATCATGAGGGAGATAGACTTTGAACACATTGTGGCTGATTTTTCTAAACGTAAAGCTAGAAGAGTTTTGATTTAGGTTTTGTAAGTGATATGTGTGTTTGTATATAATAAAATGTTTTTAAGCAAAATTTCATTTTCGAGTTCTGTTCCTAATGTGTTATGTTAGGTCGTGCGTACTGTAGGGGCCTCCACACCTCACTTTGCCCCTGGGCCTCCACAACTGTAAATCGGGCACTGCATTAGAGTCCTTCTTGCTTCAGCAATAGAGTCACTATCAGGGTCCCAGGGTGTGACTCATGGGAGCTAGATGAGACTGGCGTTGTGTGTTCGCTGCTCCTCTGTTTTTTCTCCAGTTTTCTCGTTTGTAACTTGGTTTTTAGTGGCTTGAGTGTAATTTTTTTTATCTTTGGGTATGTACTTGACGTGGGTCTTGGTCCTTCAGTGTGCATTTTTAACCATTTTTGGTTGTTTAGTGCCTTTTTTGCGCTGTATGACGCCACACTTCACTCCCTCGGCTAGCACGATGCTAAGCTACTGTGCAGCTGAGCTGCGGAGCCTGAACAACAACAATGTTCATCGGGACATTCTCGCTATTAGAGAGTTTGGTTTGCTCCGCTGGCCTCGCTGCGTCCACAGAGGCTCCCGGAGAAAGTTTGTATTCCATCGGACTGGGTCGTCTATGCCGGTTATCTGGTCAGCTGAGCGCATCGGCACTCGGCGCCCACGTCATCAGAGCGCTGCAGCTTCTGGGACTTGTAGTCCTGATGTGACGACAACGGTTTCTGACACTGTCCGGGCGCTGGATGGAAAACGTGGAGTGGATTTTAAGCTACTCAGGCCTATTCAAAGATGTCAGTCTGTCAAACCGACAGAAGTCTTCAGTTTGGGTCTCATTAACATCAGATGACTGTCCTCAAAATCCCTGTTGATCAATGATCTAATTATGGATCATCACCTGCACATGATTGGGTTATGTGAAACCTGGGTCAAACCCACAGCTGTTCTTCCTCTGAATGAGGCCTGCTCACCAGGGTACACATTTGGTCACATGTCTCATGGTGCAAAGCAAGGCGGGGGTGTTGCTTTTATTTATAAATCCAGGTTTACCTTCTTGACTGTTGGGGGGTCATAAATATAATTCGTTTGAGCATCTGACTCTCCGCTCTGCTCATGATGCTACATATTGTCAGGGTCAGAAGTATGGAAATCAGTCATGTTATTTTGTCACTGTTTATAGGCCTCCTGGCCCATACTCTGAATTCTTAGATGAATTTGGTGTGTTCATCTCTAGCCTGTCAGCTAGTGCAGACAACATTTTGATTATTGGTGACTTTAACATTCATATAAATAAGCCCTCTGATCCCCTTTGCAAGTCATTTATGGAACTTGTGGATGCGTTGGGATTCCAGCAATGCATTCAGGATTCAACGCACATTAGTGGAAATACCTTTGATTTGGTTCTCACACGTGGCCTTGCTGTCACGAACATTGACATTTTGCCTGTTGCCTCGGTGGTCTCTGACCACTCATTTATTAGGTGTGCATTTATGTTGCCGCGTTTAGTGGACCGAAAGCCTTGTCTATCTCTGCAGTGATGCATTAATCCCTCAACTATGACTGAACTCGAAGCCAGACTGCCTGAAATTTTGGCTTCAGGGTTGAAGAATATTCAATCAGTGGATAATCTTGCGGATGGCTTGAATTCAGCGCTCAAGGCTACACTGGATAAGGTTGCGCCTCCTCTTTTAAGGCCACGCCTTTCCAAGGCACAGTCGCCTTGGTTCAACGGTTACTTGCGTGACCTTAGGCAGAAGGCTCGAGGTTTGTAACGGAAATGGCGTAGTTGTAAATTAGAGGTGTTCCACCTTGCATGGCGTGATGCTGTCTTAGATTATAAGCAGGCACTACTGGCTACAATGCGTGCCTATTATTCTGATTTGATCAATAAAAACAAGCATAACTCAAAGTTTTTGTTTGAAACTGTAGCATTTCTCATTCATGGACAGCCACCTGTTATTCACTTTCCCTTTTCAGCACAGGACTTCTTGGACTATTTCGAGAAGAAAATTGAGGATATTAGGTTGAGCATATCTCAGCAGGCTTTGGTCCAACCACTGCATACTGCTATGGAGGTGGATGCGCCCACTGAGGTGTTACCCAGATTTACAGATTTTGATGGTATCTTGCTAGGCGCGCTGACGAAGCTCATGACGTCTACTAAAAGCACAACCTGTTTACTTGATCCTATACCAATCAATCAATCAATCAATCAATTTTATTTATATAGCGCCAAATCACAACAAACAGTTGCCCCAAGGCGCTTTATATTGTAAGGCAAGGCCATACAATAATTACATAAAAACCCCAACGGTCAAAACGACCCCCTGTGAGCAAGCACTTGGTGAACACTTACAAAACTGTTTAAGGGCCTGTGGCCCATTCTTGGACCAACTGTGCTGGAAATTATAAATCTCTCATTAACTTCTGGATCTGTTCCTAAATGTTTCAAGTCTGCAGTGATTAAACCATTACTTAAGAAATCCAGTCTCGACCCTAGTGTATTGAAGAATTATAGACCGATATCAAATCTATCATTTTGTTCTAAAATCCTGGAAAAAGTGGTTTCACGACAGCTCATGGACTAACTCACAGAGAATAATGTTTTTGAGCCACTGCAGTCTGCTTTTAGAAAATATCACTCCACAGAGACAGCACTTACTAAAGTAGTGAATGACCTTTTGCGAGCATTGGACTCAGATACCACTACAGTCTTGGTGCTGCTGGATCTTAGTGCTGCGTTTGATACTGTGGATCATCATATTTTACTCAATAGGCTGGAGAATCACTTTGGGATTACTGGAACTGCTCTTGCATGGTTGATGTCATACCTGTCCAGTCGTTCTTACTGTGTATTGTGTAATGGCACCTCCTCTGATCATAGGGATATGAAGTTTGGGGTTCCGCAGGGATCCATTTTAGGCCCCCTGCTTTTTTCCCTTTATGCAGCACCCCTTGGGAATATACTGCGGCGCTTTGGGATTCCCTTTCATTGCTATGCTGATGACACTCAATTGTACATGGCAATAACTGCTGGTAATCTCATTCACATAAAATCTTTGGAAGATTGCCTTGTATCAGTAAGAAGTTGGATGTCTAGTAACTTCCTACTTTTAAATTCTGATAAGACTGAAGTTATGGTTCTTGGTCCAGCGAGGTATTGGCATCAATTTGATCAGCTAGCACTTAGCTTAGGTTCATGTGTTATACATCATACGGATAAAGTGAGGAACCTTGGAGTAATTTTTGATCCTACGTTGTCCTTTGATCTCCACATTAGAGACATTACGAGGACTGCTTTCTTCCTTTTGCGAAATATAGCGAAGATTCGTCCCATCCTGTCTATGGCTGATGCTGAGACTTTGATTCATGCATTTGTCTCTTCTAGATTGGACTATTCTAATGCTCTATTTCCTGGCTTACTGCAGTCCAGGATTAGGGGTCTTCAACTGGTTCAAAACGCTGCTGCCAGACTTTTGACACAAAGCAGAAAGTTTGACATCCCTGGACTAGCTTCCTGTTCCTGCAAGATCGGATTTTAAAGTACTGTTATTAGTTTATAAAATTGTTCATGGACTTGCACCTCCCTATCTGGCTGACCTGGTATGACCCTATGTACCGGCTTGGGCCCTGCGTTCTCAGGGTGCAGGACTTCTGTGTGTTCCCAGGGTGAATAAAAAGTCTGCCGGTCACAGAGCTTTCTCCTACCTTGCCCCAGCTCTGTGGAACGATCTCCCGGCACACATTCAACTGTCGGATACTGTGGAGACTTTTAAGTCACGTTTAAAGACTTGTTTTCCCTGTTTTATCATTAGTGTTATGATGTGTTTTTATTCTTGTATTCTTTTATGGTTGTCTTTCTTTTATGGTCATCTTTTTATTGTGTTTTAAATTTTTATTTGTTTTTGTTTTTTTTATGTTGTGTGAAGCGCCTTGAGACAGTTTCGTGAATTGGCGCTATATAAATTAATACATTTGATTTTGATTTAATTTGATTTAGACTCCTTGAACAAAACACTCCAGAAGAGTCAACTAAGCAGTCAATCACCACCTTGTAATTGCCTTTCTGTGCCTTTACTGGGGAGGTGATGGTCTAGTGGTTAACCGTTTTTGCTTGAGACCAGATGATCCTCGGCTCAAACCCCAGCCTGACCGAAAAATCACTAAGGGCCCTTGGGCAAGGTCCATAATCCCCAAGTTGCTCCCGGTGTGTAGTGAGCACTTTGCATGATAGCACTCTGACATCGGTGTGTGTGTGTCTGTATGAATGGGTGAATGTGAGGCATCATTGTAAAGCACTTTGAGCTTCTGATTCAGATGGAAAAGCGCTATTTAAATGCAGTGCATTTATAGGTTTCCCAAATACTATTGTCTTAATACGGTTACTTTTCATTGATATTCTTGTCTGTTATATCTTCTTATTTTATTCCGTATAATTGTCCTGAAGCTTTGTGTCAGTGACTTTATAACTTTGGTTCTGACTCTGTTGCCATGCTGATAGTGTTGCTTCTCACCTGTGCCCCCAACACTAGGGAGTTTGCGTGGCGTGACCCAGAGCTCACAGAGGTGATTCATATGCTTCAACACCACTTTCCCTCAGTGCAAGCCAACGCAGCTGCCTACCTGCAGCACCTGTGCTTTGGAGATAACAGAGTCAAGACTGAGGTATGTAAAGTCTCAGTGTGCCCATTCTAATAGTTGTTATGCTCAACTTTTATGTACATTCAATAGTGCCCATAACGGTGTGTTTAAGGCTTCCTCCTGAGCAAAAATCTACCACCCAGCATGCACCTGATCAATTGTGCAGCAAGTCCTTTTCTCCACTGCCATGCATATTTTAATGAGCTTTCCAGGTCCACTCTGCTCTTCTGCAGAGTACCTGTAACATTTCACACTTTGGCAGAGAACTTGTACTGCCTCTGGTGGTGTCAGCTCATGGCAGAGAAAATACGACAGCAGAAGTGAATATGTTGACTCAGCAGGGGGCTTCACAACCCTCACAGAGATGAAACTACAGCTTCACAGATACATTTGTTTCATTCCGTCATAACGTAGACAAACAACATAAGCACAAGGAGCATAAAACTATAAATAAAGACAAGATGCACAAGCTTGTAATAAGACACTCACACACCCCATCATCATAACTTTTATTTTGTGAAATATTCCCTCAGCTTCTGTGCCCCCCATCACCACCACCACGTCACACACACACACACACACACACACACACACACACACACACACACACACACACACACACACACACACACACACACACACACACAGACAGACAGACAGACACACCATATGTAGCAATGCAGTCAAGAGAAAGAAGATGAATGTTGATACGAAGGTGCAGACGGAGGATTAAAACAGGAGATATGATTTTTTTTTTTTTATCCTCAATGCCAAATGTGAACATATTAAATTCTATCCATAGCATCCAGTGACGATTCATTTCTTTGTACAGGCCTTTTATTTTTTTTAAGCTCCAGATTGAAATGCAAATGAAGTCTTTCAAAACTCTCATGTCCTGTGGTTAACCATTATTTTCTAGGGCAAAGAGTACCATTAGTTTTTGAAATAATTTGTGTCCTGCATGAATAAAATCAGCATGTTTAAAGACATGATTTGGCCCTTAGTGTGGTCTATAAAATATGAAATGCAGTGAATATCCACAACTTGCCTTGTCACAGTTCTTGTTGACCCTGTCCTTAGGTGTGCCGACTCGGAGGAATTAAACACCTGGTGGACCTACTGGACCACAAGGTCCTTGAAGTTCAAAGGAACGCTTGTGGAGCTCTGAGGAACTTGGTCTATGGCAAAGCTATGGACGACAACAAGATTGCTGTGAGAAATGCAGGAGGCATCCCAGCTCTGCTTCGCCTGCTGAGAAAAACTGTTGATGTAGAAGTGCGTGAACTTGTCACAGGTATGTGATTGTGTGGAGGAAGTGTGCTTGTATGTAATGCAAGAACTGTGCACATACGCTAATGAAACAAAGTGTTTGCATGAACCACCCTTACGATGGTTTTTCCATGCAGAATTGCTACTCAAAAGACCTCTCCTGTCTGGTGATGAAAAGAAAACAAATTGCACTTCTTGACCGAGAAATCTAGGAACAAGAAAATCTTAGTGGAGGAGAGTATTTATTCTTAAAATGATTAACTTTTGTGGAGCTTTCAAGGAGCGACATTTACTGTGTTGGTGACCTGGATTGTTAAGGTGCCCTGACACGAGCATGTTTTTGATTCACGCAACAGTGTTGTGATGTGTTGTGCTGGAGAGTAAACCCATCTTTAACGGGTGCAGAGAGGACGCCAGAGGGGTGCCGGTGCGTGCTGTTGTGCACAGAGAATTTTGAAATGTTCAAAAAATCTTTCAAGCACAAATGTCGTGCAGTGTGGCATGATCTAATCTCCAACACGACGTGCAGCTCGTCAAGTGGAGTAAAGAAGTGAGCAGAGCAAGTGGTGACGTCATGGGATCGCATCAAAGCGCAGCTCGTCTAAAGGATTATAACAAGAAGTTAAATCTGTTATAAACATAAAAATAAATACTTTAACAGCTGCACACAAGAAGGAAAAAACACGCAACTGTTTTATCAAGCCATGACAATGTAAACAAGTCAAATAATTACCTTTTTAGATGGCTCAAAATGCTTTCTGCAGATTGTTAGGTGCGCACACGCGCGAACGGCTCTGGCTACAGCCTCCTCTGTGATTCAGGAAGTGGTTATAGCCGTTTTCAACGGCCAATTTGCAGAAAAAATGATTATTCTGCCAAGAAATAATTGTTTTATATACGCAGTGTCCAGCGCAGGACACGTGGCAGCCGGTATGACAACGAACGGCGTCCAGCTGTGAACACAGCGGGTGGGATCATCACGTGGGTTGTATCTGTTGTGTGAATCAAAAACATGCTCGTGTCAGGGAACCCTTAGTCTTGATTTGGCCTCAGAAGGAGGTTGATGGCTTCCCATGACTGCTTTCAGTTGTAATTCGTTACATGATACCTCTTGACTTCACTGTCCCTAGTGTCTAGTTACCTCAAGTGATGGGATGTGATCATTGATACAGGTGGCTCCTGTTACCATGGTCTGAGTTGCAGGTTGAGTAACAGTACTCCGATGAAAAGACAGAGGTGCCTCATAATATTGGTCTGTCTAAATATCACAAGCTTTGATACTCGTATGTGACTGCAGGGGGTGAGAATCTCTATTCTGCTGCACAATCAATATAAACAAGAACTATATGGGCATATACAACCCCTGGCAAAAATTATGGAATCACCAGCCTCGAAGGATGTTCATTCAGTTGTTTAATTTTGTAGAAAAAAAGCAGATCACAGACATGACACAAAACTAAAGTCATTTCAAATGGCAACTTTCTGGCTTTAAGAAACACTATAAGAAATCAGGAAAAAAAATTGTGGCAGTCAGTAACGGTTACTTTTTTAGACCAAGCAGAGGGGAAAAAAATATGGACTCACTCAATTCTGAGGAATAAATCATGGAATCACCCTGTAAATTTTCATCCCCAAAACTAACACCTGCATCAAATCAGATCTGCTCGTTAGTCTGCATCTAAAAAGGAGTGATCACACCTTGGAGAGCTGTTGCACCAAGTGGACTGACATGAATCATGGCTCCAACACGAGAGATGTCAATTGAAACAAAGGAGAGGATTATCAAACTCTTAAAAGAGGGTAAATCATCACGCAATGTTGCAAAAGATGTTGGTTGTTCACAGTCAGCTGTGTCTAAACTCTGGACCAAATACAAACAACATGGGAAGGTTGTTAAAGGCAAACATACTGGTAGACCAAGGAAGACATCAAAGCGTCAAGACAGAAAACTTAAAGCAATATGTCTCAAAAATCGAAAATGCACAACAAAACAAATAAGGAACGAATGGGAGGAAACTGGAGTCAACGTCTGTGACCGAACTGTAAGAAACCGCCTAAAGGAAATGGGATTTACATACAGAAAAGCTAAACGAAAGCCATCATTAATACCTAAACAGAAAAAAACAAGGTTACAGTGGGCTAAGGAAAAGCAATCGTGGACTGTGGATGACTGGATGAAAGTCATATTCCAGGGGTGGCCAAGTTCGGTCCTCGAGAGCCACATTCCTGACACTCTTAGTTGTCTCCCTGCTCCAACACACCTGAATCCAATGAAAGACTCGTTAGCAGACTTTTAATGAGCCTTTCATTGGATTTAGGTGTGTTGGAGCAGGGAGACAACTAAGAGTGTCAGGAATGTGGCTCTCGAGGACCGAATTTGGCCACCCCTGTCATATTCAGTGATGAATCTCGAATCTGCATTGGGCAAGGTGATAATGCTGGAACTTTTGTTTGGTGCCGTTCCAGTGACATTTATAAAGATGACTGCCTGAAGAGAACATGTAAATTTCCACAGTCATTGATGATATGGGGCTGCATGTCAGGTAAAGGCACTGGGGAGATGGCTGTCATTACATCATCAATAAATGCACAAGTTTACATTGATATTTTGGACACTTTTCTTATCCCATCAATTGAAAGGATGTTTGGGGATGATGAAATCATGTTTCAAGATGATAATGCATCTTGCCATAGAGCAAAAACTGTGAAAACATTCCTTGCAAAAAGACACATAGGGTCAATGTCATGGCCTGCAAATAGTCCGGATCTTAATCCAATTGAAAATCTTTGGTGGAAGTTGAAGAAAATGGTCCATGACAAGTCTCCAACCTGCAAAGCTGATCTGGCAACAGCAATCAGACAAAGTTGGAGCCAGCTTGATGAAGAGTACTGTTTGTCACTCATTAAGTCCATGCCTCAGATACTGCAAGCTGTTATAAAAGCCAGAGGTGGTGCAACAAAATACTAGTGATGTGTTGGAGCGTTCTTTTGTTTTTCATGATCCATAATTTTTTCCTCAGAATTGAATGATTCCAAATTTTTTTCCCTCTGCTTGGTCTAAAAAAGTAACCATTACTGACTGCCACAATTTTTTTTTTTCCTGTTTTTTTTATAGTGTTTCTTAAAGCCAGAAAGTTGCCATTTGAAATGACTTTAGTTTTGTGTCATGTCTGTGATCTGTTTTTTTTCTACAAAATTAAACAACTGAATGAACATCCTCCGAGGCCGGTGATTACATAATTTGTGCCTGGGGTTGTATAAGAATTTATGTCAGACCCAGTTTTAGTTATCCAGGTCAGGTATGGGAGCATGCGGTGGCGCTGCTTGCCACCACACCATAGAACTGCCCTGAGTAGTGGATGGCAATCACCCAGGCAGTCAACCAGGAAAGGATGTTCCATGTGTTGACCCACATGAGCTGCCTCAGGTTTGACCTGGGTGCTGCAGTGGACAATCCCTTAGCACAACACCAGCTGCCACCCTCAAAAGATAAGACCCTTGGAGCTCTCCTATGGGTTCACCTCATCCAAAGATGATTCTCCAAATAGTTTTCTCCCATGTAGTCCCCTGTTGTAGTTACTGCCTGCACCAAATGGCATGGTTGGTACAAATAACCTGTCTGTTTGTCGGAAAAAACATAACGGTAATGGATGTGTTTTTGTGATACTTTTAGGAGATGGTTCCTTAGTTATAGAAAAGCTGATGAATAATGTTAAAGAAAGCTGCCACTTTCTTTATAATGAGATAGTGTTTTTGTGAATCCCACATTGTGATGTCACAAAGATCGAGATTTCCTGCTGTTTCTGCCACCAGCAGAAACAGCAGGAAAGCTCGAATCATAATGACTAAACAGCAGCGTTGGTCATTATGATTCTATTGGCTCTAGAATGCCCCAGTCTAGTTAGTGTATGTTTTTCAACTGTACCAGTTGTGATTATGCAAAACCTTTTGACCTGTTGCAATTATATTTTGCCTGCTATAGAACCTTTTGTCAGTGGAAAATCCAGAGTTCTTGTTTGGGCTAGCAAAGAAGTTGCAAACTGTTTACTTCTATGCTTGTGGTAAACAGCTTTTAAATTACAGGCACAGATGTCTGTACTCTATTAGGGATGCACTGATCCACAATTTTTCACTTCCGATCCCGATACTGGAATTTGGATATCTGTCAATACTGATACTTTCCAATCCGATACCAGAGCTCAGTTTGCTTTAATATTATTGTTATTATTGTTGATTTTATATGAGGATTTTCTTAAAAAGGAGACCTGAAAGTTCAGTTACAATTTGCCAGAAGGTGTATCTAAGATGAAAGCCTAGATTTGATGTTTTGGTGAAAGAATTAATTACTTTTATTTTCTTATAGCCTTATTTTTATAGACTTAAAGAGAAAAAACATCTCTCTTTCTCTCTCTCTCTCTTCAGTTTTCAAGTTCAGTGGAGCTTTATTGATATGGGAGACACATGTTTACATTGTCAAAGCAAGTATTAAGAGTAAAAATTGAATTAAGTTCTCTCTCTCCCTCTATTTCTGTCTTGTTTGCTCTCTCTCATTTGCTCTCTTTTTCTCTCGCTCTTTCTCTCTCCCTGTCTCTCGCTCTTTCTCTCTCCCTCCGTGTCTCTCGTTGTTTTTGTGTTGCGCAAACTTTGAACTTTTTGGAAACACAGCCTTTCAACTGTAAAATCAACCGTAAATTTAAAAATGTATCATCAGCGAGGCTCACACGCAGACTTTAATGGAGATTTTTTCCCTTTCAGAGGACAGATTCTCTGTTCAGCTGTCCTCCTCAGCTGCAGTCTGCGTTGGCTTTTCATAAAGTTTCATAGTCTCGGGACACTGAAGCGGCTAACTTTTCAGCACACATTTTCAGCAACAATTCAGTTCATTTTTTGAAAAATCTGTGCTCGACGAACAGACAATTTGAACCCGAGAACCAGGCAGAAATTTGCCACTACCTGCAGCTAGAACACTGCGGAAGAGAGCTCTCTCAAACAACTCGGCTTCAGAAACCTCCCCTCTTCCCGCTCAGCAGCAAACAAAACAGAAAGGAAACAGCAGCAGTTGTGAGGATTCACAGTGGCTCCTCATGTATCAGAAAATGTTGCGGGTTGGAACGGTATTTTCCGATACTTGAACTACGTCGGTATCGGAAGCCAATCCTGATACCACATCGGATCGGTGGCAACCTTATACTCCATATTCTGTAAGCAAATGAAACCTCACCTCTTGGGTAACATACTTAATGTACGAAAATAAAAGTATGCATCATGTAGAATGGCCCAATTAAAAAAAAAAAAATGATATATCATTGGATTTAATTTCTGATTTTTGCAAATTATCTTCATATGATGCTATGACATATCTCACTTCAGTGTGTTCAGTGACACTTTAAAATGCAAATACCTTTGGAAAAATCAAATAGTACAAATCTCATAATGTTTCATATTTATAATTTCTAACTTTCTGTTGATCAGAAATCAGACTAAATTTGACTGCTAGAGTGCATCAGAATGCACCACAGACTATGTAGTATTTCAGAAGTTTTAATTCTGGAGTGACTGTATTTCGCCTGTGTGAATGTCTCTGACCGTCAGTCTCTACTTTAGAGTCTGTGCATTTTGGCTCTATTTGTGTGTTGTCTGGTCACTGCAAACGGTAAAATCAGAGCTGTTTGGGTTGAGGGCGGGGCACTGCAGAAATGTAAAAGCCAGGACATTTGGTTCCCATGTGGCTGAGTAAGCTGTTTGAGTTGGGCTCCAGCGCCCTGTCTAATGCGGTCTCAGTTTACAGTCCAACAGTGCTACAAAGACAAACAATACAGCCGGAGCATGAGCAGAAAAATAGCCATTTGTATTGTTTATACATTGTTTCCACACTCCCGTTTTAAGTTTCATTTTACACGTGCCAAAGGAGAAAATACACTGTGGAGTTTGCCTCGACTGTAATTATTCAGTGTTGCGTCACAGGTATTATTTGTTTCCAGCACAGGAGTTTATGGCTGGAAACCACTCAAATTCCAGCCTACACCTCCTTGTCCTTCCTTCATTTGAATTTCAAAAGCTTGACCAGGAGCTTTATGTGAGTTTTTCTTTTCACAAGTTGGAGATCCTGCTGTGGCTAATTGATGGTATAGGCCCTGGGATAAGGAGCAATTAGAAAAGGTCAGTGCTGTCGAATCACCTCTGGTTAATTGCGGTTTATGAGAGCAATCAAGTAAAGAGCTTTCTACTGGACAACAAGAGCACCCCACAGCACAGCTGTAAGTGGAAAACACAGAACTCGTTCACACATACCTGAACCATGTCTGCTTGTGACGGTGAAAGCACAGTTTGCCCAAGATTCATCATCTATAACACAGATAGGCATGTCACAATAACTACTTTTGTTGGATAATATATTGTTGAGCAGGGGTGGTGGCCAAGTGGTTAATGCGCTTGGTTTCAGTTCAGAAGGTTCCGGGTTCAAATCCCACCCCTGCCACATTTCTCCATGTAATGTGGAGTTGCGTCAGGAAGGGCATCCGCCGTAAAACTTGTGCCAATTCAACATGCAGATCCACCTTGGATTTGCTGTGGCGACCCCAAGTGCAAACAAGGGAGCAGCCGAAGGGACTTACTGTTGGATAATATATTGTCACAGAAATCATTTTGCTAAATGATATTATGATTACTTTAAGACTGTTTGATGCATCTGACTAATAATGAATGTGCGCGCTTTGAAATAAACAAAATTAAGATGTCATAAATAAGATAAATCAAAATAATAAATATGTTACAAAGCAAATGAACTGTCATGTTCGGTTGACAAAAATTGCACTTAATCAAAATCCCGGCTCATTCACATTAACTGCTCTCTCCTTTTATTCAGCTCTCACTCAAAACGTTCTCACAGTAGCAGAACTATGGAGTGCTGCTATGAAACCAACTTCATTAGGACTTATTCTTTCAAACCTTCTAACTTAAAAAATATAATATTAATTAGGAAAAACCATGTCTATATATACTTACTGGGTGGAAAAAGAAAAAACACTCCAGTGCTTCACCATGGAAACCATACTGTGCATTCTGCATCATGTTAGTAACGTTGTTAATTAAACCAACATGCATGTAAATGCAACAAGCAATACTGAGCTCAGAAAAATGATCAAGGTCGTGTCCATATGTTGCATGATAAGTCGACATGGTAAATGTGACAGACCTAAACAGACTCAACCAGAATCACTTTTTGCTGCTGTAGTGCTTCTAGTGTGTCATTGGCTCTTTCTTGATTCTAGGTCTTGGGTCCACCTTTTCTTCATTTGTGCCAGCAGTATGCTTGGGTAGCCCTATGCTTCAGGTCAGGGGTCATGTTGTGGGAACAGAAAAGGTTATCTCACCTTTGGACTGTCTTGTGTTTCAGCAGCTATTGTTTTCCCCAAAAGCCTCTTAGATAAAAAGGCCAAGAAGCTTCTCAGCCCTGTCATTAGCAGTAATGTCACTGACTCCTGAACTGGACACACTTTTTTTCTTTTTCATTTTAAAGCTTGTGTCCAGTTATGCTATTGCTGTTTTTTTCTTGGATTTACTTTTTACTGTTTATTGGTTTTCAGTCACTGCTGAGGAACAGGTCAAATAACTAAAATATCCTGAGTGCCATTTGTGGTTCTGATCACCTAAAATTGTCCCCTCTGCTATTTTAATTTTAATTGTATGTCCATTGTGGAGTTGGATCTCGCTGTGCACACAGTTCTGCTAAAGCCAAATTGAATTAAAAGAGAAATACGCATAGTGTCACATTTGTTGTTTTTGGCAAGTTTAAGACTGTCGGCACATCAGCAGTACAACAAAGTACGGCCAATCACACAACATGTTCCTCTTTTAATTAATCTGACACAAGTGCAAAGTACTTTTGTGCACCGCATCTTTCTGCCAGGTACAACCAGTGTGCATATGCATCACGTTGAGGTGCACATAAAACTTTTACCTTGCTTGAGTGTTCATACTGGAGTCAGTCAATGTACATGAAGCCACGCTTACACAGGTGGCGGTCGCTAGGGGGTTGGAGGCACCAGATCCCCCACTAAATTTTAGTATTTATTAGACAGCCGTAAGAATGTAATTCAGATCTAGAGGCTTGTAGTTTGAGTAACTTTTTTATCAAGGTTGTTGTTTTGTTTTGGGGTTGGCAGCACAGCGGCGTAGTGGTTAGTACTGCTGCCTTACAGCAAGAAGGTCATGAGATCGATTCCCAACTGTGGCCTTTCTGTGTGGAGTTTGGATGTTATCCCCATGTTTGCATGGGTTCCCTCCAGGTGCTACGGTTATACTTTCACTTTTGATACTCTTGTGTGCTTATTACCCTGTGTGCTGCAATACAGTGCTACTGGAACCTCAGTTTCCTGAGGGAGTCTTCCAAGGGATGAGTAAAGTTCTAGCTCATCTAATCTAATCTCACATCCAAAGATATTCAGGTTAGGTGGATTGGAAACTTTAAAATTTGTCTGTAGATGTGGGTGTGAATGTGTTTATCTATATGTGGCCCTGTGATAGACTGACATCCTGTCCAGGTTGTCCCACCTCATGCCCCATGACTGCTGGGATAGGCTCCACCCCCCGTACCCTTAATTTGAGTACGCAGGCATAGAAAATGGATGTTTTGGGGGGTTTGTTTTTAACTGGAGTATTGTAGGTTTCTCAAACAGCAGTTTTACCAGTTTTATGGTAGTAATTGTACTTTTTTGAGTATAGATGTTCAGTACTCTACAAATCACTAATCACTAATCTTGTCACATTTTACTCATATCTTTGCTGTGTTTACAGGCCGCCAGTCAGAAACTTAAGCATTCACTTGTCCTTTACATGCATGGATTTAGGGCGCATGTTGAAAGTTAATCTGCATTTACAGTTGATTTTTTTTTTTTAACTCCTTATTTGTGCCTTGGACAAATAGATGTGTTGCAAAACATTTACAGTTATTTTTACCACAGCATAAGCCTTTGTTGAGGTTGTTGGTGTGTCTTTCTGCTTATTATAAATGGTTTGACTCTGTTTTAGTGGTTTTGTGCTACAGATCTGGTTTGCAAATTTGTCTTGAATTTGGTTTACCTGACAGATATCTTTGGTTTCATTCATGTTAATATAATAGAGTGATAGCGTAGTTGCAGTAACTGCAGTTATTTGTACAATCAAATAAAAAAAATAGAAAATCAATCATTTTTCCTGCGACGGGCAAAGACCAAACTGCATCTTGTGTGATGAAATTATAGGAGAAAGAGAAATGTTCTGTCCCTGATTCTATTTGTGCAGTCATTGTGATTTCAGCTGAGCATCATGTGTCCACCCACTAAATGGATCTTTTAATAAATGGACAAATTTGAACCATCCTAACTTTTCAGGTCGACATAAATGCCCATACATCTAATCAACATGACAACTTTTATGACCCGCTGTCTGAAATTTGATACAGGAAAACATGGCCCACTTGTTTGCTGTCTTGTCTGGAGACAGCTAAGATAAATTGTATCTGAAGCCTGGAACATTTTTAGCTCTGCCCAGCAATAAGAGTGGAAACAGCAGCAACTGGGAGCAAAATAACCACTCCACTTTGAACCGCTCCAAAGAGGTCCAAATAGTAGATATTCATATATGAAAATAAAAGCTTTTTTTTTTAGATTGAATACCACTGATCAAAATAGTATAAATATTAACAGTACAGCCTGGTGCCTTGTGTGTGCTCTGTAATACCAGGTCTGTTAGAAAAGTATTGAACCATTTTATTTTTTGCAATAACCTTATGGATTTGAATCACGTGTGAATGCATCAGCCAAGCTTGAACCTTTGTGCGCATGCGTGAGTTTTTTCACGCCTGTCGGTTGCGGGAGGAGTGGTTCAGCCCCCTCGGCGGATTTTCATTGTCAGGAAAATGGCCGAGCGACTGCCGCCTTGCTGCATCCAAATTTTTTCAGAAACTGTGAGAGACAGCCAGGTGGAAACCATTCGGAAAATTCAGATGACTTTCGGTGAAGATCTTATGGGCATCACACAGATTAAGGAGCGTTACAACTGGATTAAAGACGGCCCACAGCAGCTGAAGGCACTCCGCGCTTCGAGCGGCCATTGACAGGCTGAAACGACCAGATCATTTCCTAAGTGAAGGCTGTGTTGATCCGGGACATCGTCTGACTACCAGAGAAATGGCAAGAGAGGTGGACATAGCACTTTTTCGGCACATTATACTGTTACAGGAGATTTTGTAATGAAAGACGTGTGGCGGAATTCGTGCGTCAGGATGAAGCCGCTAATGGCACAGAACAAAAAGCACCTCCGTGTTGGAAGTCTCACGGGACATGCCCAGCCCTTCCACCATTCGGAAGATTCAGACGGCTTTGGGTGGCTTTTCAGTCGAGTGAGTATCCGAGAAATTGTCGAAGAGCTGGGCATGTCACAACATGTCCTGTGAGACCAACACGGAGGTGCTTTCGTTCCGTGCCATTAGCGGCTCCGTGGTGAATTCCTCTGCTCCTGTTTTCATGACAAAATCTCCTTTAACAGTGGAATGTGCCGGAAAAGTGCTATGTCCACCTTTTCTGCCATTCCTCTGGTAGTCAGACGACGTCCCGGATCAACACAGCATTCAGTTTGGAAATGATCTGGTCATTTCAGCCTGTCGATCGCCGCTCGGAGCGCGACGCGCCCTCCGCCATTGTGCGCCATCTTTAAACCAGCTGTACCACTCCTTAATCTGTGTGATGCCCATAAAATCGTCCCTGAAAGCCATCTGAATTTTCCGAATGGTGTCCACCTGGCTGTCTCTCACAATTTCTGGAAAAATTTGATGCAGCGCTGCTCCAGCCGTTCAGACATTTTCCTCACAATGAAAAATCCGACGAGGGGGGAGGACCAGTGCTCACCTAAAGCCTGCTCACAGGCAAATGACGCAACCGACAGGCGTGAAAAAACTCACGCATGCGCACGAAGGTTCAAGCTTGGCTGATGCAATCACACGTGATTCAAATCCATAAGGTTATTGCAAAAAATAAAAAGGTCCGATACTTTTCTAACAGACCTCGTATGTGAAAACACAGTCCAGGTTAATTAGAGAGAGGTGATTCATATTCCCATCCAAATCATTAAGGGTTCTTGGGCAAGGTCCTTAATCTGCAAGTGTCTGCATGCTTGTCTGAATATGAGGCATTGCTGTAAAGCTATGTGACAATGAAAGCATTATGTAAGATTTTTGTTTACGATTAGTGTGAATGTTAATAATAGTCACCACAGCAGAAAAATTTATTCCATCTCACCCTGTCCTCTGTATTTACACCATCCACCTGCATGTCCCACCTCACCACATCCATAAACCTCTTCTTTGACCTCACTCTTCTCTTCCTGCCTGGTGGCTCCATCTTCAGCATCTTTCTCCTTGTATACCCCGGGTCTCTCCTCTGCACATGTCCAAACCATCTCAATCTCGCCTCTGACTTTCTCTGTTAACTGTCTGTTAACACTCAAATCTTCAGAATTAGCACATTACTTTAAAAGATTTTCACTTTGTAAAAAGGACAGAGTCACCATTGATGTTGATGAACTGTCCGGAATTAGTTTTGTTTAAGTGAAACCATGAGTGAAAGTGCTTTGCGTTTCATGTGTCCTGCCCACTGTCTGTGTCATTGCACGTGGAAAATAAATGACTCCCCCCCCCCCCTTTTTTTTGTAGCCGGCAGCCAGTCCGCCTTCTGCTGGGGGAGGACTGAGCTCCTCACAGTGGTCTGACTGTTGCAAAACACAACAGACAGGAACTAACATGTATGATTTTAGGGTTTGCAAATGTTTTTGGCCATTAAGCTTTACTCACTCATAGGGGTGGTGGCCAAGTGGTTAATGCGCTTGGTTTCAGTTCAGAAGGTTCCGGGTTCAAATCCCACCCCTGCCACATTTCTCCATGTAATATGGAGTTGCGTCAGGAAGGACATCCGGCGTAAAACTTGTGCCAATTCAACATGCAGATCCACCTTGGATTTGCTGTGGCGACCCCAAGTGCAAACAAGGGAGCAGCCGAAGGGACTTACTAAGCTTTACTCACTCATAAAAAAAAAAAAAAAAACTTGTTAGCGGACTGAAAGCTAGCTGAACTAAATTTAGCAGTTAATTGACTGTCAGTTTTAGCTGATGGTTCTCAAAATTAGCTGAAAAGCTAATCCGCTAACAAAAAAAGTTTGCTTCGGTAATTAGCAGTTTGCTGATTAGCGGAACTGTGCCCACCACTGTCAGGGGCAGAGACTGTCACGGGTAGTTGTGGCCTTTGCTTGTGACTGCACCCAACACACTAGCTGTCACTCAAATCGGATTAACCCTAATTCTTTATAACTGTATGGCTTAAAATATCTGAAACTGATGAATTATGTAAAAATAAATAAATAATTCAAACCACAACTGTTGTCATGAAGGGAGACACCAGCTATAGAGAGAGCAAATCCATTTTTTGTTCCAGGTTGTAAACATGTTTGTTTATGCTTGTTTATTACAACATGGAAGTCTGTGTGGATTGACTCACTTTAGGAGCCAGCCTGTGGCCATATTTGGAACTAGAACTGTAGGTTTTGGCCGCTTGATTTGGACTTGGGTGGGGGTGGGGAGGGGGGGGGGGGTACAGTGAAATTGGGGGTGCTCCTGCAGAGCTACCGTGCACCACAAAAAAAAAGACATCTTATACACCTCAAAAAGTTCTTTAAATATGAAATATGTACTGTATACTAATATATGTCTATTTGTCTTTCGTTGTCCGGGAAGGGGGCGGTGGGTGGGGTTGGAGATAGATTGGATTGTTTGTTGACCTGGGGGGTTATGTTGTAGGTCTGTGGGTGATTGTGTCCATGGGTGTGTCCATGGGTGTTTGCAGTACATATGACCCAGGGGAAGAAGCTGTTTGTCATCCCGCTGGTGTGGGAGTTTGTTGACTGTAGCGTCTCCCTGAGGGCAACAGGTCAGACAACAAGTAGGCAAGGTGTGAGGGGTCTCCTGTGATGACCTTGGTTCTCCTAAGGCAGCAGGATGTTTCCAGGTTGAGCAGAGGGCAGCTAATGATCTTTAAGACAGTGTTGTCAGTATGCTTTCCACAGGTTGTTCTTCCTGTGGACACGCACGACATGTAGCTGCTTCTGAGCCTTCTTAACCAGGGCCCTGGTGTTGGAGGCCCAGGAATGGTCTGTGGAGATGTGGGTGCCCAGAAAAACCGAAGGCTGTGACAGTTTCCACCTGTTCTCCATTTATTGGGGGGAAATTCTATCTGTTTTTCCTATCTGTGGTATCATCTGCATATTTTATAATGCGGTTGGTTGGGTGGGTTGGAGAGAAGTTGTAGATGTACAGGGTGTGCAGTAGAGAGCTCAGAACGCAGCCATGAGGGGAACCAGTGCTGAGTGTGAGTCTGGAGGAGTGGTGGGGTCCAAGTGTCACACACTGAGGGCGGCTCATCAGAAAATTCTTAATCCAGTTACGGGGGGGATGTGTAATTTCAGCAGTTTGGTGATGAGAATGTCTGTTATGATGGTGTTAAATGACATTGAGCTGTAGTCCACAAAGAGCATCCTCTAGCTCTTCTTGTTCTCCAGGTGACTCAGCGCTGTGCGGAGAGTGAGGGCGATGGCATCCTGCATAGACCGGTTTGCTCTGACAGCGAACTGGTGGGGGTCGAGGGAGGGAGGGCGGCGCTCTCTGATGTGCTGGGAGACTAATCGCTCCAGGCACTTAATGATTATAGACGCACACATGCAGGCCTGTGCTGTCTGACTGTCAGATATGACTTATGGGCGTGGCCGCTGATGTTGCACCACCGACAGTGTTGTCAGTCATGCCCCGGTGGATTTGCCGCAGCTCATCCAAAATCCTGCAGGGAGAAGGCATTATCCACAAATTAACATTAAGGTGCTGCAGAGCACCTTGTACAGCAGCATGGAGATTGTGGAGTCAAAAACGGTTCCTCCAGGATTTCACACTCTGGTGATTGTTGTAATTGACCCAAATTCAAGCAGTCACCACGTCATTTGTGTGAGCTTCTAATTATGACGAATCCCAGCACTTTATTTCTTGATAGGTTATATGCTTCACAATAACAAATAATTACAGAATAACACAAAAACACTCAAAAGAATAAAAGTAGATTCAAATACAGATAGAGGACACTTAGTGTGTAACTCCTGTTGCCAGGAGTGGTCTGTTTTAGTTCTTCAAGCACTCTTCACACTTGGGATGAAAGCCATGTCTGCTCTGTTCGTATTCTGCCTTCTGTGAATAAAAGATGGAGCGACTGACGCATAAAAGTTGATTTGTCCTTCAACCCACTCCTGACCTACTAACAAATACGGAACACTCCTAACGGGTTAAATGTGAAGAAGAGATGGATGATTCTAGAGGATTTAAACTCAACGTCACAGAGTCGCACTGAATTTAGAACAAGTGTCTTGTTTTCACAGAGCCAATTGTCATGTAAAGTGCCTCCTCCCGGAGCCTTCGGACACTCTTTCATGCTTTCTTACTTACTCTTCCACTCTTTCTCTCTCTCATGTGCGCTCTCGCTCTCTCAATCTTTCTTGTGTATGCACACTCGTTTTCTGGTTTGTTCTTTCATTCGTTCTCTCACTCTGTCTCTTACACGAAAACAAACTATACACTGTGCAGTCCATCTGACATCTCAGTGGATGCGTCCTGTCCAGCAGTGTCATTGTATTTATTGTGTTGGGTTTTTTTTTGTTGTTGTTTTGCTCTGCACCGTGTGCTGTGTCATGTGTGTCCTGGTTCTGTGCCATAGGAGAACTGGTGAGCTGAGACTGTGCAGCTGAGACACTGAGCAATTCAGAAATTGTGTGCAGAAAAGTAAATAAATAAAAAATAAAATAAATCTCTGCTGTGTGAAATTGGGGGATCGGTATCTGTCTCACAGTCTAGTCAGCATGTCTCTGACCCAGTGCCTACCTGTCCACCAAATTCTGTTGAAATCTTTTGATGTATTTTTGAGAAATTGGCTAAGAGATGAAAAACAAACAAACAAACCGGTAATAAAAGTATTAAGACACACACACACGTACATAGACAGACAATATATCCAGTTAGTACAGTAATCATGTTAATAACCCAGGCGATATACAGTAAGGGAGTTTTTTTAAAGTGCTGAGTGAAATGGATCTCTTAATAACAGGACATAGATTATTCCAGAGTTTAAGCACAAATGCCATATTTTCCCCGAGTATAAGTTGCACTTTTTCTGTTTTATGATCTCTTTAATTTGGGATTTTTGTGCATTGTTGTAGTGTATTTTTTATTACTGTCATTTATTCTTTTATTATTGAAGTTTATTTTGGTTAGTGCTTTGATTCTTGGGAAAGGTCTATATAAACAGTAATTATAATTGCTTTTATTTATTAATACCAACCTTTTTGGTATATAAGTCGCACCAGAGTGTAAGCCTCCCAGTCTAGTAAAAAAAAAAGTGACTTATACTCCAGAAAATATGGTAACTACTACAGTAATGTCTTAGTGTATATGAAAGATATCAAATAATTTTTTTAAAAGCTGAAGTTAGATGTCCCATGTTTTGTTGCAGTCTGTTGAATATATTACTTTGCTATTGTTTAAAAAAGGAAACTGTTCAGAATCAACTACACAGATGTGTGAGAATTTGTTCATCTCAAAATTACCTGCAGACAGCTTTTTCAAAATAGCTAAAGCAAAAATTAGCACTTGGACCAACAACACATAATTAATTACATGTGAATCAGAGACTGCACCAAATTATTGGGACATTTCTTAAGGTTTTACATACATTTAACTGCTTTGTATTTGCAGTGGAGTCTGCTTTAGCTCTATCGGCTTTAAACTGTCCAGCATTGCTGCTGCCCTGCAGAAAGCAGGGAGCACCCTGCGCCTTAGCGTAAGCCTCACAGTAAGCACTGTCTAATTAGAAGAACACAGTACATGCTGGCTAATCCTCCACAGATGCAACATCAAAGGCTGCCAGGACTGTGCACGATTATGACTGGTTACCAAAAGTATCTTTGAATTTTCAAAATTTCCATGCACAGTGGTTGTGCAGACATTCTTGGCGGTGGTTGTGTGTGTGTGTGTGTGTGGGGGGGGGGGGGGGGGTCAGTCTGAGAGAGATTATGTTTGTTCAAGGTTACATGGTTCAAGGTTACAGACCAGGGTCAACATTTAGGTCTAGTACACTAATACTTTCAAGGTCATAGCTGTTCAATTCAAACACATTGGAGTTGAAAAGGGTTTCGGGTTTGTCAAGGATAAGTGGTTCAGTTGTGGCCAGAAATTATGAAATGTCAGGCTCACAGAACCTCACTTATATTTTGGTATCACTGAAACTCAAGGAATTAATTTTGCTCAACTCTGTCAAACATGTAAGGTGCAGGTGTTGCACTCCAAGTACACATTCTACTTCATATTTTATGTCAGTTATTTGAGACGAGTTCTTGTTTTTTGTATGTTTTGCAGCTCTGCTTGTTTCTATGCATTTGTTATGTGTGTGTGTATGTGTGTGCATGCGCGTGCATGTGCTCATAATGAGCTCATAATGAGCTATGAATAGACTAAACTGTCGGCAGATCTGGTGGCTTACCCTAACTGCACGTGATAAGTGACACAACCTGTGGTTCACCAGGCTGTTTCTCAGTGCCTGTGTTTGCACGTCTTCACAGGGGTGCTGTGGAACCTGTCGTCATGTGACACTGTCAAGATGACAATCATCCGGGACGCCTTAACGACTGTGACCAACACTGTGATCATCCCTCACTCAGGATGGAGCAGTTCTACCTTTGACGATGACCACAAGCTGAAGTTCCACTCCTCTCTGGTGCTGAGGAACACCACAGGCTGTTTGAGGTAAACCACCTGATGCACAGACTTGGCACTGGCCCCCCTCTGTGGACAGTCAGTGTTATTGCATCCAAAGTAAAACAAGCTCCTGCTGTAGTCGTGGTGGGGGGTGCTTTAAGTGAGATACATGGGTTTTCAAGGGTGAACTGCCCGTTGAAGAGAATTGAAGTCAAGAATTTGATGTAGCCACTCCAAAACTTTTTTTTTTTTCTTTTTTTACATTGTGAAGGCTGCTTTGCTCTTGTGCTGGAGATCACATTCTCACACTGCTTCAGATGACCTGACATTTTTTATTTACAATTAACTGAATCCACCAATTATGGTTTGACACTCTGAATCAGCAAAACACTCCCACACCGTCACACAACCTCCACCATATTTGACTGTTGTACTGCCGTTTAAAGATGTTAGTTTTTTCACCAGATTGCTATTGCATACCAAGTTCAGGTTCAGGGTGGTGCGGGTGGAGAAAGGTGGCAGGAGTGATTTGTGACAGAAGGATATATGCAAGAGTGAAGGGGAAAGTCTACAAGACACTAGTGAGACCAGCTATGTTGTACGGCTTAGAGATGGTGGCGCGAACAAAAAGACAGGAGGCAGAGCTGGAGGTGGCAAAGCTGAAGATGCTCCAATTTTCTTTGGGAGGGATGAGGACGGACAGGATTAGGAATGAACATATCAGAGGGACAGCTCAGGTGGGACAGTTTACAAAGTCACACAGGCCATATTGAGATGGTTTGTATCTGTGCAGAGGAGGGACTCGGGGTATATAGGGAGAAGGATGCTGAGGATGGAGCCACCAGGAAGGAGGAGGTCTCCCATCCAAGTACTAAACAGGACTCACTCTGCTTAGCTTCTGAGATCTGACAGGCTCAAGCCTGTCCCCATTACTGTTAATTTATTTATTGATTTAATTTATTTATTTTTGATCTATGATTTTGGCAAAATATATATAACATTTTATCAGCAAAGAAAATGGTCAAAGCATATGTCTAGGAAATAAATTTATGGCTGGATAGAAAGTTGAAAGGTTGAAGTTTTTCATACCAATGTCAATGTTGGCCCTGCATTTTGTCAGTCTCTTAGACAACATGTTCAATGTAGGCCCCGCGTTGGCCAATTACGGCCTGCAAATGCTTTGGGGAAAGTGTCCTGAGGAATGTTTTGGATTTCTCTGCAGATGTTTTCCTTCAATGCATTGATGCTTGGCTTCAACATAAACTTCAGGGTCTCTGCAAGTAAAAAAGAAACATAAGTGATTAAGTTTGTAGCATTTAAGGGTCAAACTGACTGTTTTAAATGTTGTATATTTTTTTGGGACACCCTATATGCTTCCCCGAGGCCTCGTGCAGCCACCGCGGATCCATCAGCGCGGAAACACCGAGGCCGCGCGGCACCAGCGCAGTGCAGATCCATCCCGGTGATAAACAACGCAGGCTGTTAACATCGGCGATCGACAAGCTGCTCATAAGCCGACCATGGGGCCTAAGAAGGTTCTGACAGCGGAGGAAGGTGACGATATTAAAAAATCTCTGGACTTTTTATCAGAGGAGATTTCTGTTGTGAAGCAGCAACAGAAATCAATCATGGATCTGGTGGAGGAGGTGAAGGCATTACGGCTCCAGAATGCCGAGAAAGACCGGCATCTGGTGCAGCTGGAAAATAGAGTGGCTGAATTGGAGCAGTACACCAGAATCAACGACGTCATCATCACAGGTCTTCACATCAAACCATGGTCCTACGCACGGGCGGTAACAGATGAGAGCGGAGGGGAGCCCAGTGAACAGGAGGTCAGCTCTGTGGAAAAACAGGTTGCTGATTTCCTCCTATCTAAAGGTATAGAAATGGATTTAAATAACATTGAAGCGTGCCACCCTCTGCCCCGGAGAAATGACGGTGATAAACGAACCGTCATCATGAGATTCATCAACAGAAAACACAAAACAGCACTGTTAAAACAAGGAAGAAAACTGAAAGGGACAAACGTATTCATCAATGAACATCTCACCAAACGGAATGCCGACATCGCCAGGAAAGCACGCTTCTTGAAGAAACAGGGAAAAATCCAGCACACATGGACTTCAAACTGTAAAATATTCATCAAACTGAACGGATCACCAGAACAAGCAAAAGTCATGGCAATAAGGAACATCGAGGAGCTGGACAAATATGAACAATAGTGTTTCTTAAAGCGAGGATCTGGACAGATATGACCAATAAGGTATGAGGACACAAACACATCACAACACCATGACACAGACCAGAGGAACCTATTCATCTACTACCTATTCATCTACATCTGGAGACAAGAAGGATATAACTCAAAGGATTGCTGATCATGGAAAAGTAGAACTGAGAACATTTAAATACACAGACCACAATGTACTGGACTTGGAGCACGATATAGACCCGGACAATAATTTCTTCTCAAATATCAATGACAGTTGTTGCTATTATACAGATGAACAGTTTAATCGGATCATTAAAACGGATAACAAATTATCAATAATCCATTTCAACAGCAGAAGTCTATATGCAAACTTTAACAACATTAAAGAATATTTAAGTCAGTTTAAAAAAATATTTAACATAATTGCTATATCAGAAACATGGATCAATGAAGATAAAGGAATGGATTTTGAACTGGATGGATATGAATTTAATTGTGTAAACAGAAAGAATAAGAGTGGAGGAGGAGTGGCTGTGTATGTGGATAAGAACATGGATTATAAAATAGTAGACAATATGACAACTGTGATTGATAACTTATTAGAATGTATAACTATTGAAATATGTGAAGAAAAAAGCAAAAATGTATTAGTCAGCTGTATATATAGAGCACCAGGATCTAGTATTGAAACATTCACTGACTGTATGGGAAAAATGTTCTCAAAAACTAATCAAAAAACTGTGTTCATTTGTGGTGACTTAAATATTGATCTGCTCAATCCAAATAAGCATAAAATAACAGATGAATTTATCAGTATAATGTACAGTATGAGTTTATATCCAAAAATCACCAGGCCAAGCAGAATTACATCCCATAGTGCCACCTTAATTGATAATATATTCAGCAATGATATTGAGAATAACACTGTGAGTGGATTATTAATCAATGACATTAGTGATCATCTACCAGTTTTCATCGTTTATAATAGAAACCATCGGCGGAATCAGCCAGAGGAGAAAATAAAATACAGGCGAGTGCGGACAGAGGAAAACATGAACACACTAAAGAAGGATTTACAGGAGCAAAACTGGGAAAAGGTATACAGTGAAAGTGATGTTGATAGTGCATATGAAACTTTTTTACAAATATTTACATCATTATATGATAAAAATTGTCCAATTAAACAAGACTACAGAAAACAAAAAATCCAAGCTCGACCATGGATGACGAAAGGGTTACGAAATCCATGTAATAAGAAAAATACAATGTATAGAGAATTCATAAAACTAAAGACTAAAGAGGCAGAAAATAGATATAAGAAATACAAAAATAGATTAACTAATATTATACGGGTATGTAGGAAGGAATATTATAGTAACATATTATATAATAACAAAAACAATATTAAAGGAATATGGGATATATTAAATAGCATTATCAAAAATGGTAATAAAAAACAGAGTTACCCTCAGTATTTCATTGATAATAATGTCAAGAAGGAAAATAAGGATGAGGTAGTCAACGGTTTTAATAATTTTTTTGTAAATATTGGACCAAGCTTGGCAGAAAAAATTCCCGATTCCCAACCTGAGGATTGGGATAATAATCTCATAGAAAGAAATCCCTGTTCAATGTTCCTCACAGCAGTGGATGGAAATGAAATTATAGACATTGTGAATAATTGTAAATATAAAACATCTACCGATTTAAATGAAATTGATGTGGTGGTAAAACAGGTCATTGAATGGATTGTAGAACCATTAACATACATCTGTAACTTATCATTTCAAACCGGTAAATTTCCCAATCAAATGAAAATAGCTAAGGTTGTGCCGCTGTATAAGACTGGGGATAGACACCACTTCACAAATTATAGACCTGTTTCTTTGCTTCCACAATTTTCCAAATTATTAGAAAAGTTATTCAATAATAGATTAGACAAATTCATAAATAAACATAAATTACTTACTGATAGTCAATATGGATTCAGAGCACATAGTTCAACATCACTTGCATTAATAGAATCAGTTGAGGAGATTACAAACGCCATAGACCACAAATTACATTCAGTTGGAATATTTATAGATCTTAAAAAGGCTTTTGATACAATTAATCATGACATATTAATCAATAAACTTGAACAGTATGGGATTAGGGGGTTGGTGTTGCACTGGGTGAGAAGCTACTTAAGTAACAGAAAACAGTTTGTGAAGTTGGGGGAATATACATCATCATGCTTGGACAATGCTTGTGGCGTCCCACAGGGGTCAGTATTGGGTCCAAAACTGTTTCTAATTTATATAAATGATATTGTCAATGTTTCCAAAATATTAAAATTAGTATTATTTGCAGATGACATAAGCATTTTTTGTTCAGGGGGGGATTTGCAGGAGTTACTGAGGAGGATCAGTATAGAAATGGGAAAATTGAAAATATGGTTTGACAGAAATAAATTATCATTAAACTTAAGTAAAACAAAATACATGTTATTTGGCTATTGTAATACAGACATACAGGTTCAGTTACAAGTCGAGGGGGTAGATATTGAAAGGGTACATGAAAATAAGTTTCTGGGGGTGATAATAGATGATAAGATAAACTGGAAGACTCATATAAAACATATACAAAGTAAACTGTCAAGAAGCATTTCAGTTCTAAACAAAGCGAAACATATTCTGGACCACAACTCACTCCGCATTCTTTACTGCTCACTGGTTTTACCATATTTACAGTACTGTGCAGAGGTATGGGGTAATACTTATAAAGGTACAACACAATCACTATCAGTAATGCAGAAAAGAGCTATAAGAATTATTCATAATACTGGCTATAGAGATCATACAAATCCACTGTTTTTACAATCCAAATTCTTAAAATTCACAGACTTGGTTCATTTTCAAACAGTACAAATTGTGTATAAAGCAATAAACAATTTACTTCCAGCAAATATTAAAAATATGTTTTTTAACAGATCAGGGGATTACAGTCTGAGGGGGAAATTTAATTTAAAGCATCAGTGGGCACGAACAACATTAAAAGGTTTCTGTATTTCTGTCTGTGGGGTGAGGATGTGGAACAGATTGGGAGTGGGGCTCAAGCAATGTCCAAGCATGAACCAGTTCAAACAGCGGTACAAAAATATGTTTTTTTCTGGGTATAGGGAGGAGGAAGGGTAATGAGGGTTAGGGTGTTTTTGTTGTTTGCTTCGGCTTGTAAATATATAGTATTTTGTATGTAAGTAGGTATGTGTAGGTGTATATTTATGTTTGTGTATATATATGTGTATATATGTATATGTGTATATATGTGTATGTTGATGTGTATATGTATGTGTGTGTATATATATGTATATATATATATATTGATATCGGTTTAGGTGTGTAGGAATTTATGTGTATATGTGGCAAAGGGTATTACTGGTTGTGGGGAAGAAGGGGTAGGGATAAATAAGCTGATGCTTCACCCTACCCCTTTTCGGACATGTTGGGTACACAGTAGGAACTTTTTTGTTGTTGTCTTTACTGATCTATCTTGTAATTGTTGTTGTATCAAATGTTCGAAATAAACAGTTTTCATTCATTCATACATTCATATATTTATATATATATACACAATTGCGGCCTGAAATCTTGAATGAAAGAAACTGACGAGCTAATTTCAACCACACCTGCTCCTAATGTCCATCAGACATGTGGTGATGATCAGCTTTTTCCCTGCAAAAAGCTCAGACATGTCCAGCAAATGGCACACAGTTCTATGGTATATTTTAACAATCAAAACATAGTTGCTTATATGCCCTATTAATTTGGAGCATCTACAGTAGTGTTCAGTGTGTCAGTTTTGTGGAACAAACAGGTGTGAATCAGGTGTCCCCTATTTAAGGATGAAGCCAGCACCTGTTGAACATGCTTTTCTCTTTGAAAGCCTGAGGAAAATGGGACGATGCAAAAAAAAAATGCAAAAAAGTACATTTACTCTAAATTTATATAGCTTCATAGTTTCAGAAAGTGACAGTCGTTTGGTGGTTCTTTGTCTTAAGTTGAATTGTGTATGAGATCCATTACAATAGGGGGGGGGGGGCATTTTGTGACCTTGTAGAAACAGAGATTTGAAAGTATTAATGTGTCATTTTAGCCACATAGCCAGAGTTTTTGTTTCTGTGTCTAGCCACCATCATATCCATAGTCAACGCTGCTCGTTTCTCTGGAGACGCGGTGCTGTAATTGTGGTTGAGCCTTTAACTGGTCACAGCTCAGTGAACAGAGTGTGCATGTGTGCACTGACGTGTACGTAGATACTGCCTCAGTGGCTAAACTGTCTATATTTTCTCAGCTAAATGCATATCATGTGCTCACTCAGAGCACACAAACTTCATAAATTGTGGATGATGTCTGAAGAAAACCCACATTACACTTTCAAGTGGGACTCTCTTTCTCACACACACACTCATACACACAGGCTGTTGTTTCTTAACTTATTCTAATTTGTTTGTGGAGTAAAGGCCAAATCTATTCCGTAATTTGTGTGCATGGTTTTAAAAGGAACCTGAGCTCTGCTGGGGAGGAGGCCAGAAAACAGATGCGTGCTTGTGAAGGTCTGGTTGACTCATTACTCTACGTCATCAAAGCCTGTGTGAACACCTCTGATTTTGACAGCAAGGTAAACACACACTCGCATTTCATTGCCTCTCTATAAACAGCCCACCTAGGAGCATCTTATTTCACGTGCTTTGTCACTTGAAATACAGCCTGAAGCTGAACAGCAACAGCAGTTCAGAATCTCATGACCCGTCTCAAACCTCAAACACACTATTCAGTGTGTTCTCATCATAAAAAAACGGGTTAGGGAGAGTTGCTTATTTGTATTATAAACTGCTCAATATCTGGAAACTGAGCTGCCTAATTTCTTGGGAAAATGTAGGTAGGTTCATAAATATTTGGACAATTATGCAATTTTTGAAATTTTGCCTCTGTACGCCACCAATATGGAGTTGAAATGAATCAGTCAGAATGTGTTTGCAGTGTAAATGTTGAGCATTAATTCAAGAGGTTCAACAAAATATTGTGTTAACCACTTAGGAATACCAATTTTTTTATACACTGTCCCTCCATTTTCCAAACAGTCAATCAACATTTATTTATATCGCCCTTTACAGCAGGCAGATGGTGTCCAAAGTGCTTTACAGTAAAATCAAAGTTTGAGAATTCACAAAAATAAAACAAACATACAATAGAGTTAAAAAGGCACATAAAAACAAAACATGCCACAGTACCACTACATATTAAAAGCCAGTTCAAATAAAGGAGTCTCCAGCTTTGATTTAAAAAGTACTATGTCAGAAAGTGTGTAAATCAGGAGATAACTTGTTCCACAGTCTGGGGCCAGCTACTACAAAAGCACCAGTTTGTATTTTGACCTCAGAACATCTAAGTAAATACAACACAATACAATAGAGCCTTTATTGTCATTGTACATATATACAGTTGTGCTCAAAAGTTTACATACCCTGGCAGAATTTTTGCTTTTTTGGCCATTTTTAAGAGAATATGAATGACAACACAAAAACCTTTTTTCACTCATGGTTAGTGGTTGGGTGAAGCCATTTATTGTCAAACAACTGTGTTGTCATTCATATTCTCTTAAAAATGGCCAAAAAAGCAAAAATCCTGCCAGGGTATGTAAACTTTTGAGCACAACTGTACATACAATGAAATTTGTCTTCTGCATTTAATCCATCCTAATTACAGTTAGACACAATCCATCCACTAGGAGCAGTGGGCAGCCAAAGTCCAGCACCTGAGGACCAACTCCAGATGTAGATCCAGACGCTGCCTGGATCAGGGGCAGAGAAAGGAGCAAACCCTAAATAAGCATGTTTTTGATTGTGAGAGGAAACCAGAGTGCCCGGAGGAAACCCACGGAGACACGGGGAGAACATGCAAACGCCACACAGAAAGGGCAGGAAGCGATCCCACAACCTTCTTGCTGTAAGGCATCAGTGCTAACCACTAAGCCACTGTGCAGCCCATAAAGCTGACAGGCACCCGTAATGTCCTACTGTAAGTGCGGAGAATTGATATTTCAGATGAGTAGGAGCATACAAGGCGATTAATAGCTTTAAAAACAAACATTAAAATCAATTCTAAAATGAACCAGAAGCCAGTGGCGTGAGTAAAGCACAGATGTAATATGCTCATGTCTGGAAATGTTCGTTAAAAGACGAGCAGCAGCATTTTGCACAAGTTGGAGGCGTACAAGAGAGGACTGGTTAACACAAGCATAAAGTGCATTACAGTAATCATTTCTGGAGCTGATGATTGAAAGCATATGAATGGCCATCTCAAGATCACATCTACTGAGAAAGTGCTTTACTTTAGCCAGAAGACATAGCTAGAAAAAAAAATGTGCTTTGACAGAGTTTATCTGTTGAATGAACCTCAAACAGCTATTAAAATGTCACTCCCAAATTCTTGACAGCTTGTTTTAAATAATTAGCCAGAACATCAAAGTTTGACGATACAACATTCGCTATGCCAGATCGTCCAAACACAATGGTCTCTGTTTTGCCATCATTCAGGTAAAGGAAATTTTGGGACAGCCACTGCTTTACATCATGAATATAATTAAATAATGACCGCAAAGCATCGCTTCTATTAGTCCACACAGGCAGATAGATTTGCAGATCATCTGCATAACAATGAAAAGACAGGATGTGCTCAGCTATAATTGACAGCAAGGGCAACATGTACAATGAAAATAGAATAGGGCCAAGAATAGAACCCTGTGGCACTCCACAACAATGAGGAGCAATTGATGAGGAGAGGTCACCAATCATAATGGAAAAACTCCTTTTTAGCCAAATAGGATTTAAACCACTTAAGTGCAATACTATGAATGCCAATAAGATGTTCTAACTGGGAAACAAGTACTGTGTGAGCCACAGTGTCAAAGGCTGCTGTGAAGTCCAGCAGAACCAACACAACAGGATTCTCTGAATCCACAGACAGAGTGGCGTCATTATGTACTTTTAAAAGTGCTGTGGTGTGATCTAAATCCAGATTGAAATTGTTCAAGGATGCGATTGTCTTCTAAAAATGACTGTAACTGTGTAAAAAATGTACAGCCAGTTTTCTTTAGACAAATCGAGTGTTGGACACATGAACATTTCCAAGTCACTGAATACATCTTGGACTTCATGTACTTTAGCAAATGCATGCAGTATGGTACTGTATGGTAAATCTCTCTGGTGGAGGCAAGGAGATTAGTGAGGCAAGCTACCAAGACACCCCTGACAACACTGAAGGAATTACAGGTTTCTGTGGATATGATTAGAGAAACGGGATAGTGTAATTTTTTTTGTTGCTGCATCAGTCACAGCTTAATTGTGGAGTGGAGCAGATAATAATCTCTGTAATTAAATGGTTAATTCAATATGTATATTAAACACCTAGAGTTAAATGTGACAGTCTGCACCACAAGCCCCTTTTTTTTCCCCATTTTAAATCCATTGTGATGGTGTACACAAGTAAAATTACAAAAACTGTCATGGGCCAAATATCTATGGACCTGACTATCGTATGCTCTCAGTTGCCAATATGGTCGTCAAACTGTGTATAATCTGTGTAGATTTTTTAGGGCCTATGTACTTTCTTTCTTGGCGTCACTTGGTTTCCCACACCAGATTTGTAATGCAGTGAAGCAGTGTCACATCTCAAACACTGAATACATTGTCACATGTTGCACTAATGTCACTTTAATGCAGCTTTACGCATTATGCTTAAGAAACTTGTTGTTCTAACGGACTCCTCCGCCCCATATTGCCTGCCTGCATTCAGATTGTGGAGAACTGCGTTTGCACTCTGAGGAACCTGTCTTATCGTCTGGAGTTAGAGATGCCACCATCCAAGCTGATGGGAGGTGACGAGCTGGATGGTTTACTGGGCAGTGAGTCACCCAGTAAAGAGGTGGAGTCCAGCTGCTGGGGTAGGAAGAAGAAGAAGAAGAAAAAAAGCACACAGGAAGACTCGGTGAGTGTGATCCCTCAGATAGAGGCTTTGAGTAGAAGCAAGTTCAACTTGTCAGAACTTGTGCAGAGCCTGTTTGAACACTGTTTGTCTAATTAGTGGGACGGTGTGGGACCCATCCCCGGCTTCTCCAAGTCTCCCAAGGGTGCAGAGATGCTGTGGCACCCTTCAGTGGTGAAACCTTACTTGACTTTGCTCGCTGAGAGCTCAAATCCTGCAACTTTGGAGGGTGCTGCTGGATCCCTGCAAAATCTGTCAGCGGGCAACTGGAAGGTAGATGCGTGCACACAGGAACAGACAGATTATGCTGTGAAATGCAAACTTCACGACCTGCATTTTCCTGTGTAACAACTCTTCATCAAGGTTTAATGCTTTAATTTTTTTGTGCTTGTGTGCAGTTTGCAGCATACATCCGTGCAGCGGTGCGGAAGGAGAAGGGACTGCCGATCCTCGTGGAGCTGCTGCGAATGGACAATGACCGGGTGGTGTGTTCTGTTGCCACTGCTTTGAGAAACATGGCGCTGGATGTCAGGAACAAGGAGCTTATAGGTCAGGCGTCACACCATCAACTCAATAACTAGTTATTAGTTTGCGATCCTTTTGGATACTCTTATGTTGCTCGAGGTTGCCTCAGCAGATGCGAACAAGTTGTTGACTTTCCACAAGCTTTTCTAACTGCTTTCACACTCAACAGAAGCCAGTGGAGGGACACCAGCACAGTTCTGATAGAATCAAATGTAGTTCCAGGCAAAAGTCAAGCAGCTATGTTCTGTATCAGCCGAATCCATCTCGTACTCTAGTCATGAACAGAATGTTTACAGTGATTGATCTGTTGTTACACTGTGGTGAGCTGACGCACCCAATCTTATGTTGGTGAGTGTGTACTCTGCCGGGCTATGTGACAGGTCCGAGGACAGGTGAAACGAGCTTTGTCCAATGAGTTAAACAAAAACCATCATCGTGCATGTATTGTTTTTTTTCTGAAGCCAATACTGATCAACCATGACATGCACAAAAGGCACCAATCTGCATCAGGACATCACCACAAATAACAGTTGGTATTGTCAGGGGTGGGCATAACTGGTACTCATGGTGCTTGTGCATGCAAAAAATAAATTGTGTGTAGCAGAAAACACGAGGGAAGCACTTCATAAGAGGAAAGCAATGACAGATTGTAGGAAAAATGTTTCCCTCTGCTGTGCATTAATGATGTTTAGCCAGTGGTGGGCACACTTCCGATAATCCGATAACAGATAATTATCGAAGATAATATTTTCAGTATCGGATTATCTTTTTAGATAACTTTAAAAACCATTATCAGACCAATTATCTTCCGATTTAATTTTTATCCGATACCTTTTAAACCGATAAACAAAATAAACAAAGCTGAACAGCGACACGCATTTTTAAAATTAGTTCAGCACCCACCTGTTAAAAGTTTTGTAACAGACGCATAGTTATAACCTTTGCAAACAGAAGAGAACTGCTTGTATAAAAAGCATCTCTCAATCCTCTGTTAACAAAGGAAAAACAGCCCCAAAAGGAAAAAGAAAAAAACATTTCCTTTAACACAATTCGACGATTCCTTTGGCAATCAGGAGGTGGTCGTCAGATGTTGACCGCAGCTTGATACTCCATGAACACTACACGATGCAGGACGCACGATTAACCTGAAACTTGGTCCAAAAAATTCCTGCATGAAAAATCATCTCGCACAGTGTAAAGCACGTTTTACAACATCAAATGAATGTTGTAAAGAGAGAATGTGGAGAGAATGTGCGCATATTAGCGCACATTCTCTCCACATGCAAAAAATTTTGCGATGACACTTCCAGGGCTCCGTAAAAATGCCTGTTTTTACAAATAAAAAAATTGAATATTTTACAAAAGCACATTTAAACACCAACACACGACGTCACATTAACGTGTTGGTTTACATAATGAATGACTGAATCAATCAGTGTTTAGCAGAGGCACTTTTACCCAGAATCCTTTGCGATCTGTCTCTTTGTTACAAAATGTCAGAATTAGTGCATTATTCAACATTAAAAGATATATGTTATATTTTAACTTTGTACAAATGACAGAATTGACATTAATGGAGTTATTCTATCGGTATTAATGTTATTTATAAATCAACACCATAACTCAGCATGACTTTATTTTTCAAGACCTCCGCATGACCGGAGCTTTGTAATTGATAGAGAGCTGGCTTTATGGCTGCTCTTAGGGTGCCTCTGTGTTGGGAGGGCTGTAATAAACAAAAGCTTCCAGCAGGGGCCGAATGTTGAAAGAAAAAAGTGTGGTCTCATTGTTTGGGTCTCGGGGTGCCTCTGTGCTCGGAGCGCTGTAGTAAACAAGAGCTTCTAGCAGGGACAGACTGTTGAAAGAAAAAGTGTGGTCTTATTGTTTGGGTCTGTTGTTATTTTTAATATTATTAGAAGCTATTAAATTTGTTTTACTAGTAGCTGTAAATGTGCCAGAGATAATATTGGAATTTATCGGTTATCTGTAACTTCCGATACATTTTTGGGTGGTTTATTGTTTTACCTTTATCGAAGATAACTTTTCAGTTATCTGATTATCTGTTATCGAAGTTAATTTTTTGGTTATCTGTGCCCACCACTGTTTAGCACACAAGAGCACCATGAGTACCAGTTATGTGCACCCCTGGGTATTGTTATGGTTTTAGTTTGTTTGAATGTTTGGCATGGTTTATTTAAGGTTTGGTATCAAATTTCAGAACTTTTGTGGCACTGATCCAAATGCTCCATGACTACAGAGTATCGAAAAGTTGGTCGTCATTCAATACCAGTTTCGATACCCAGGCTGTAATGGTCAGCGTGTTTGCACCAGGATTTAAGAATGCTGGTTACTGACTGGCTAATGTAATGTTGCACAAACATGTCATAGATACATGAAGGAAAAACAGTACGTGCACGGAACTGGCTCATTTGTACATGTTGTTTTTTCAACTCTAATACTGCAGTGGTTTGGGAGGTCCAGCAGTTCTCTTAGTTCGATGCCGGATTTTCCCATGTTATTTATTAATATTTTGGTAATATTATGGTACATGTTCATGTAGAGAAGGTAGCTGAGTGGATAAGGAGCTGTCCTGCCCGTATGTTGACCTGGGTTCAAATCCTTCGTTTGCTACCTGTCTGTGTCCTTGGACAAGACACATAGTTTGCTCTTTCAGTTGCTCCCTGCTGGAGCAGAGTCAATACAGCGGATCCAGCACAGATCTGCAATGGGATTTGGCACAAGTTTTACCCCGGATGCCCTTCCTGGTGCATCTCCAGTTTTTGTAACTGGAGAAAGTCTTTTAAAGAGGTCTCCCATCCAAGTATGCAGTTGTTATTGCACATTTCTTACAGTACAGCCACATCTCTTAATGTAAACTTCCTGTCACAGTTTAAGAACTTCTTGTCTGTCATGAAAAAGGTTTCATCGGATCATCCATCCATTTTCTGTCCCCGCTTACTCCAATTAAGGGGTTCTTCAAATCACTGTATTTTACTTTAAGAAACTGATCAGAATGATGAAAGTCTTGATTCTGACAAAAAAAAGTGTAGTTGGTTGTTCCGCTTGAAAGAATTCTTCATCTGAGCATGTTTTGTGGAGATGGTCTGAAAAGCTTTACAATCATCCTGCTAACATTCAGACCGCATAAGTGATCACATAGCTTCCTGGGCGGCTGCAATAATGTTTAAAAGCAGCTTTTTCCAATTAAATGCTAAACACAAGAGAATGTTGTCACAGTTTTAAAGACTGCTTCTTGTTTTCAGTTTGCTGTGCTCCAGAAGTTTTCCAGAAGCCTTTTGTGGAATTTAGGGGGGTGGGATTTGTACCCTATGTGGAATTAATGAGTTTGAGTTCCAGCACGGCGGGGGTGGGGGGCTATAGGTGGAGGAGTGCAGGTTTGCACAGTGTGAGGTACTTTTGCATTTGTACTCGCTGTATTCAAGTCCTTCAATTGGGAAGGTCTGCTGAAGGAGAGATAGAGGAAGTCATTCCCTTTTTTTAACGCCAGGATGCTCTTGTAATGATAACACAATGTCACAAAGGAAAACTGTCTACATCTTTGCAGTCTCAAGCACACACACAAACACAAAGGTTTGTAATGGACACATTTTAATGTTGGCTGACTTTTAATCTGGTTTTATTGACCTTTGAATGTCTATTAAATTTGATGTTGAAGCACCTTGTGAATATATATGTTCCTACAGGGTTATACAAACAAAACCATTTACTTAATTACTTACTTACATAGACCTCTTACTCACCGTGCTCCCTCCTCCCTCCCAGGGAAGTACGCCATGAGGGACCTGGTCAACCGCCTTCCCGGAGGAAACACCACCCTGCTGTCAGATGAGACTGTGGCGGCCATCTGCTGCACCCTGCACGAGGTCACCAGCAAAAACATGGAGAACGCCAAGGCCTTGGCGGACACGGGCGGCATCGAGAAGCTGGTCAACATCACCAAGGGCAGAGGCGACAGGTGTGCTGTGTTTGAAATGTCTGAACATTTCTAACGAACTGATACAAACCCGGCTTACATATGCACATTTGTCCCAGTGCACTGCAGAAACCCCCACACACATACTCACATGATGTCTGGCCTAATCATAGCAAGAGTTTTATTGGAAACATTTAAATACTTGGAGAAGGAGAACCCATAGCCAGAGGGAAGGTGGTTTTGTGTGCGTTGAGGTTACATTTCCCAGCGGAAAAAGACAGTCCAGCAGCTATTTCTAGCCTGTTATATATTCAGTAATTTTCCACACTGAAGTCCACTGAGGACACACTATTCTTTCAGACATGACGTCCTTTTTAGAGTTCCCTTATGAATGAGTTAAAATGGAACAGAAATAATGTAAAACACATGTTTGTTTTTGTTTCCTAGGTACTCCATAAAGGTTGTTAAGGCCGCTGCTCAGGTGCTGAACACACTGTGGCAGTACCGGGATCTGCGCACGATCTATAAGAAAGTAAGAATGTTGCTCTGATGCCACGATGAAACAGTCACCTGTTAAAAAAAAGAAAGAAATTCTAAAATAGTTTCAAAATTAGGATGTTCAATTTTAGATAACAAATTGCTACAACATAATCTAAATTAAATAAAGAATGTTAAATATCAAAACAATGGATCTCATAAGTAGTCACCCCTTTAACTTAATGCAAATAAATTATCACTTTAACAGCTTAGTTACCTTCAAGCAAATAAGAGGCTAAAATTTTTTTGGGGGGGGGCACTGATTTTAAACATTGAAGTAAATTGATTATTTAAAATATTGACACACAAAGTTAATTCTCTTGATGACAAGCTGTTGTCAAAACCTGAGTGACCATGCATGATGGAGACTGAGGGCTGAGCTCGATCATGTAATACACAAAGTCTAATGTGCATAGTGCACGTGCATTTGGGGCGTGTCCAACTGCACTGTCGTATTTACAGGGTGTGTAATCTGAGTGCAGAGTAAGTCGCAGGATGCAAAGGGGTTGTAGTCAGAGACTTAATTAGTTAGGGGTGTCTTATACCCATAGTATGGAAATAAACCAATCAATCATATAATAATAAATAACCAGTGGCAGGGATATGGGACTAACCTTGGATTCTGTCGGTTTGGCCTTTTTTGTAATTGCTTGTAACCTTGTAACTGATAGGATGGCCTAAGCAGTAGGTCATCCCTCTGAGTCTGGTCTGCTTAATAAAGTCTGTTTTATTGATGCAGGGAGATCATTCCACAGAACAGGGGCACGATAAGAGAAAGCTCTGTGATCTGCAGACTTTTTATTCACCCTGGGGACACAAAGTAGTCCTGCACCCTGAGAGTGCAGAGCCCGGGCCGGTACGTAGTGTTTAATTAGGTCAGCTAGATAGGGAGGTACCAGTCTGTGAACAATTTTATAGGCTAGTAGCAGAACCTTAAAATCTGGTCTCACAGGTACAAGAAGCCAGTGAAGAGATGCCGACATGGGTGTAATGTGGTCAAATTTCTAGTTCATGTCAAAAGTCTGGCAGCAGCATTTTGAGCCAACTGGAGACCCCTAATGCTGGACTGCGGTAAACCAGAAAATAGAACATTGCAGTAGTCCAATCTAGAAGACACAAACGCATGAATCAGGGTCTCAGCATCAGCCATAGAGAGGATGGGACGAATCTTCGCTATATTTCGCAGGTGGAAGAAAGCAGTCCTCGTAATATTTCTAATGTGGAGGTCAAAGGACAGCGTAGAATCAAAAATTATCCCAAGGTTCCTCACTTTGTCAGTACCCATGTGAAGAGCCTTGGGGCTTTGTTGTGATTTGGTGCTATATAAATAAAATTAATTGAATTATAAAGCCCTTTAAGTGCTAGGTTGTGTTGGAACCTTGCATACTGCTTTTTAGACACTGGACTGACTTCACCTGAACCCCGGTTCAACAATAAGGTGAAGTTATGTACTTTCCTGTTAGGGTTCTGTTTAATTGTAGGTTTTTTTTTTTTTTCCACACGTGCAACAAACTGTTTTGCATGTTTGATTGAAGGTGTTTCTGAATTCAAATGACCAATTAAATGATTAGCGGAAGGGATTTATCAACAGCTGATACTGATATGCGTACAACTGGCATGCACCTGTTTGATGAAAACAGATTTGTTTGTAATTACGCACATACTGAATTTTGTTCATATGACAGCATTTAGTACTTTTTCTATGCACAGTTTGATCAATGAGGGCCATAGTTTTTGTGACACAATGACCTTCAGCCACTGTACAATAGCAGTCCAACAACGTTGCCCCGGACCACACCTCATTTTAAGATTGACACGTCAATGAGCAGAAGGAAACTTATTTAACGAATGTGGGTGCTGGGATAAAAAATGACAACTGCATTGGGATTGTGCTGCACTGTGCACTGCTGTAGTATGTCACAGAAAACACAAACAAAATAATCTAGGTTTGAGTTTTCCCAAAGGCAAATAGAAGTCTTTGCTAAGTGGGCCTTGAAGAATAAATAAATAAACCAAACATTGCTATGTGGATCATGAAGCCGTGGTGCTTCTTTTTTCATATTTTACATCTTCTGACTGATACAAAGACAAATTACAGACGCAACAAAAGACTTCTGCACCACCATAATTTTTTATTATTAATCCAACTGCCACTTTTTTATGTCTGTGCTGCCTGACAGGATGGATGGAACCAAAACCATTTTCTCACTCCGGTGTCAACACTCGAGCGGGACAGATTTAAGTCCCAGCCCACCCTCCCGTCCAGCACCATTCAGATGTCGCCTGTAAACCACCCTGGTAGGTTTCAATGAGACACATTCACCACCACCTCAAAGCAAGAGGCAAAGCTCTGGAATCTACTGATGGAATGTTACTGTTCGCAGCTGGAAGTGCCACATCATCTCCCGCCGTGCTGGGCATCAAAGAGCATCGAGACACAATCAGAGATTATCAGCATGCACATTCAACTATGCAATTTTATAATTACAAAGGGGACAACGGCATCCATAAAAACCAGTACACAGGTACTTGAGCACTGCACTCAACTGAACACGTACATGGTGTTGGAAACTGAAGTCAAACATGCAGCTATCAATTTTGGGAGGTGATGGGGTAGGAGCCAATGACACAATCTCAAAAATGCTCCATCGATTAAATGTCTCATTTAAGAGCAGTTGGTTCGGCCTCTGTCGTCTCTGAAGGCCCAGTCTTTGAAGAATGCAGCCTTTGAAGGATGTGGCCGCTGAATTGAGACACAACTAACAATTCAGTGACGCTACATATGTGTAGCATATACAGAGGTTGAAAACAAGCTTGTTGAACTTATTTGTGAGCAAGTAATTTATCGTCCTGCTGTGTTCATCCATCCACTAAGTTTGTGATGTTATACAATGTTTTGTCCTTGTTGAGATGGAACACAGCGAGAGCAGAGTAAACAAAATGATCTGCAGCCCCGACAGCCCATGTGAAACAGCAAAGTGGAAAATGAGTTTCAGGAATCCACTAGTTGTATAAAGTGCCAAAGCAAAATACCCGTCTCAGGGGTTATGTAAACAACAGAAGCGCTACAGCCAGGTCTGTTATTCTTCTCCACCGCTCGGCCGACTCTAACACCTCTTCTATCACAACATAAATCTACAGTGATCTCGTGGAATATCAACTTTTGGTTTCCTAACATTTATGTGCAAGAAATCCTTCACTTTGTTTAGCTATACTCTTTATTTGTTTATTTTCAGTGCCTGGAAAGTCTTCTCCCTATTACTACTCATCGCCCACAAGAGAGGAGCCCAGAAGAACACAGGTGAACACACGAAACTACAGTGCTTAGCTCTGCCAAGTGCCTCATTCTACACTATATGGATCTGGATCTGGCTTCCAGTTTCCATCAATACGTGATTTAAGCTTAGAATTTTTGAAACAAATGATCAAAAATACCTGATCTAACAGTGTTTAAGAATGTGATAGTAGGTAATGCAGCACTGTGTGCACCTAATCAACAATACTGATTAGTTCTTCTTTGAGCGGGTAACATTTTTATCAGTTTTGGGGGGAAATTAATTCTATGCTCTAAGTATTTTTTCTGACAAATCTCAATCAGTGAGGCATCACAAATTGCATATTAATGTATGGTTTACATTCACGGACTTTTTCCTAAAATTAAAACAATGCTGTTAAAGTGAAGCACATTAGTTTTAATTTGAGGATAGATATAGTCTAGGGATGCACCAATCCCGATACCAGTATCGAGTATTGGCACAATCCCGTATTCATTTACTCGTACTTGTAATCATAAAACGTCTCCAATACTACGTCACCCGACACCTCTTCACAGCAGCGTGATGTCAACCTCTCAATGGGGGATTTTCACACACACGCTCCGTAATTTCCAGACTATAAGCCGCTACTTTTTTCATACGTTTTGAACACTGCGGCTTAAACGATACGGCTAATTTATGGATTTTTACAGGCTTTCATGTAATGTTCTCACAGGTCGAAATACATCAATGCTGTCCACTTACTGGCTGAAAGCTGCACTCCTAATGCGGAGAAAAGTCACAACACGTAGTAAATAAAAACTCTCACCTGTTCATGGAATTCATCATCCCATGATCCTGAAGAAAAATTATCCACATACAGCCTCCTGAGTTTGGAAAACATCAAAATATTTTAATTCCTTGTCGTGGCTGGAAAACGTTCTTCCGTGATACCACACTTTGCGCCACAGTTGCACCTTCAGATCTCAGCTCATGTTTCAGCGGCAGAGGTCATCCATCAGGTTGGTAAGTTTCAGCCCCTGGTGTGGGTGTTCAGGCCAATGTGAGACCGGCTCGGTCCGCTACAGGTGTAATCTGTTTGTTGAATGTCTGTGGCGCTGCGTTAGAGCCAATCTGTTCCAGCTCCACGAGCCACGCTTCGCACCAGAATTTGAAAGTCACTGCACGCCTCATTCGTTAACAGCTCAGTTACCACAGGTAGTGTGCTATTCTGTATGCATGCGATGAAATTATACCATGATCCACAAAGAAAAAATCAAATAAAATGAAATAATGTTAAAATTACTCAGTTTTGCCTCCATGTGGTGCGGAGACGCTGTACGACACCATGTCTGCATGTGTGCGTACACCGTGCTCATCAATATTTCATGTTCCACCTGTATGTATTTAATTTAAAAAATAGTGTGGAGAGTGAAAGGCTCAGTGTCACACATTGTAGATAAAACACAAAGAATCTCACAGCTCACATAACACAGGGAAGCTTCTTTTCATCAAAATGAATCTGCCCTCACATTTTCAAAAAAGGTATAGTCCTCACAGACATAAACAAAGTTAGTGATGGACAGTTTCAGTTCTGTTCCTGCTATTGTATATTTTGTAGTGCTGAAGTCCACAGCTTATATTTCAGTGTGATGTCTTGCAGTGTCATGTTAAGAAACACAAAGTTAATGTTAAAGAACAATTTGTTGTAGTCAAAAAGTGAAGTTACATGATTTAGGTGAAATGTTTGTAAATAAAAACAAAGCTAATGATAATGGTAGCAGTTACAGTCAAAAAGTAAGGAACAACTGATGAATTAAACATTTTCAAAGTCATGATAAAACTGTAATGGTATCAAGTATTCGCATTGGTACTCTATATCGACTCGTACTTGTACTCAGTCCGGAAAAAAGTGGTATCTGTGCATTCCTAATATATTTAAATAATGGGAAAGTTGTAGGAATTAGATTGTTTATTTTATGGGCTTAAAAGTACTTTGCCAAAAAATAATAAACTGGCAACAGTTTGTTTTGTTTTTTAAAAATCATTTATAGAAACTTTACAGCAGACTCTCTGCTTAAAACATGCTTTGCTTAGCTTCAAAATTAGCCAAAATGTCCAATTACTTGTGAACCTAATTGCAAGCACTGTATTTCCTTTTTTTCTGATCAATATTTGTAGTTCCAGCAACCATCCAGAAGATGGTGGTGTTGTAACTAAAAAGATCAGGTCAGCCCTCTCTTGTCTGCTCTTCTTGTTTGTTTAGTTGATGTCATCACATTATTGTAATTTAGGACTTCTGCTGCTCCCTTGCACCAAACTCATCCTTTGAAATCAACATTTTATGAGGAAATATTTTACAGTATCAGGTGCAAGACCTTTGTTTGAAATCCGTCCATGTGGCTGCCGAAGCTTGGTGCAGATGACGAACTCTTCTACCCCACTAGGCAAATATACTCAACAAAAATATAAACGCAACACTTTTGGTTTTGCTCCCATTTTGTATGAGATGAACTCAAAGATCTAAAACTTTTTCCACATACACATTATCACCATTTCCCTCAAATATTGTTCACAAACCAGTCTAAATCTGTGATAGTGAGCACTTCTCCTTTGCTGAGATAATCCATCCCACCTCACAGGTGTGCCATATCAAGATGCTGATTAGACACCATGATTAGTGCACAGGTGTGCCTTAGACTGCCCACAATAAAAGGCCACTCTGAAAGGTGCAGTTTTGTTTTATTGGGGGGGGATACCAGTCAGTATCTAGTGTGACCACCATTTGCCTCATGCAGTGCAACACATCTCCTTCGCATCATCCGTGAAGAGAACACCTCTCCAACGTGCCAAACACCAGCGAATGTGATCATTTGCCCACTCAAGTCGGTTACGACGACGAACTGGAGTCAGGTCAAGACCCCGATGAGGACGACGAGCATGCAGATGAGCTTCCCTGAGACGGTTTCTGACAGTTTGTGCAGAGATTTTTGGTTATGCAAACCGATTGTTTCAGCAGCTGTCCGAGTGGCTGGTCTCCGACGATCTTGGAAGTGAACATGCTGGATGTGGAGGTCCTGGGCTGGTGTGGTTACACGTGGTCTGCGGTTGTGAGGCTGGTTGGATGTACTGCCAAATTCTCTGAAACGCCTTTGGAGACAGCTTATGGTAGAGAAATGAACATTCAATACGCGAGCAACAGCTCTGGTTGACATTCCCGCTGTCAGCATGCCAATTGCACGCTCCCTCAAATCTTGCGACATCTGTGGCATTGTGCTGTGTGATAAAACTGCACTTTTCAGAGTGGCCTTTTATTGTGGGCAGTCTAAGGCACACCTGTGCACTAATCATGGTGTCTAATCAGCATCTTGATATGGCACACCTGTGAGGTGGGATGGATTATCTCAGCAAAGGAGAAGTGCTCACTATCACAGATTTAGACTGGTTTGTGAACAATATTTGAGAGAAATGGTGATATTGTGTATGTGGAAAAAGTTTTAGATCTTTGAGTTCATCTCATACAAAATGGGAGCAAAACCAAAAGTGTTGCGTTTATATTTTTGTTGAGTATATAAAGAGGGTGACATAAATGCTGCTGTGGTAAATAGCGATGCTGGTGCAGGGGGGAGGGGGCCTAGCACATCAGTTATTGTGTGAGCAAGAGCTAATGTGACCAGTGGGGTGGGGACGATGTGGATGTGTGTCAGGCTCCTGTCAGTGTGGGACATATCCACGCCACCAGCCCACTCAGATAAGAGGAGGAGGAGGAGGAGCAGGGAGATGAAACAAAGAGAGTCCTCGTGTCCTCATCCCATAACCAGAAGAGCAGATAATGTATGGTGACAGTCATTACTCACTGTTTTCAGATAAACAGTATTCCATCCATCTTCAGAATAGTTTGCTGACATATTAGTGCTAACAGACTTGTGCAGAGGAAGTGATTGATTAACTCTGATGGTGGCCAGACAAACACACATGCAGAAACTGCCAGATGCTGATAGATGTTATTCCATTTTATGCCCATGAGATAGGTTTTTTTTCTACCTGTTGGTCCAATCAGAGTTTGGCAGTAGAATGTTAAGGCACCCTGAAAAGCCTCTCTGTCCACTGAGTCCAGTACAATATGTTTTACAGGTTTGAAAAAAAAAACCATGGAAAATGTTTCAGCTTTCATTGAACAGATAAAAAAAAAAAACAATTGAATGTGTCAAATAATACTGTAGACCCCACGTGTGGATCAGACAGATTCGTGACAGTATGAAATTTAAAAACAATGGAATCTAAACATCAAAAGTGTAGTGCATTATAATCTGACTGTGCTTGCTTCTGTGGACATTATGGACCTGATTTACTGAAGGTTTGTGTGTTTAAGAAAACATGCACAGTCACCATTGCACTTGCAAGTACATCTGTATGCTGACTTACTGCTGTCCGTGTCACATGACTGCCCCACTATCAATTGTGCGTTCACTCAGTAAATCACCTGCAAAACTGTCTCTACCCCAATGCGCAAAAGTTTGGATTGTCCATGCAATTTAGCACTCGTTATCTGGGATCCGAGCTCCTCGGATTCGAGCCGCTGCTCCTCCACGTCGAAAGGAGTCGGTTGAGGTGGCTCGGGCATCTTTTCTGGATGCGCCTGGACGCCTCGCTGGAGAGGTGTTCCGGGCATGTCCTATTGGGAGGAGGCCCCGGGGAAGACCCAGGACACGCTGGAGGGACTACATCTCTCGGCTGGCTCGGGAACGCCTTGGGGTTCCCCCGGAGGAGCTGGGGGAGGTGTGTGTGGATCAGGAGGTCTGGGCGGCTTTGCTTGAGCTGCTGCCCCCGCGACTCGACTCCGGATAAAGCGGAAGAAAATGGATGGATGGATGGATATCTGGGATCCTTTCTCAATCAGCCCCTATGTCTTTTCTCAGGAACCACTCAACTTAACGTTGGTGTCATGTTATTGGAAAGATACAAGTTTAAAAAACTACAATGAAACATTGCCACAAACTGAAGCATCATTATGGTAATGGAAAAAGAGCAGATTGTACCGTTCAGTTAATTGGAGACACCCAGGTTCTACTGGATATAGTTTTCCAGCAAATGATCGCAAACATGTTTTGACCTTTGACCACAAAAACATGCAGTGCATTTGTGCAGCACTCAGACGTGCCTTATATAAGTGAGTTCACAGTGCTCGAACACCCTGTACACCACATAACAAAACTGTAAATCACCATTAAACAAAATAAACAACAGTGGAAAAGTACAAAACCTCATCTTACTGCTTCAGTTCTTCAGCTCAGTCAGCTTGAGTGGTCGCTGTCAGCTGGCACGCGCTGACAATTTGACACTAATCTGAACCCACCAGAAAACCTCTTGCCTAAGTCTGCTTTGGTGCACTCCAGCTTAAAGGGGATGACACATGACACTGATTGGTTTATCTCCTGTTGTGTCCAAAACATGTCGTCTCGGGCACACCAGAAATGGATGTGCGCTATGCATGGTGGAATGGCACCGTAGACCATCATGATACAGCCCGAAATGTACCATCCTCATAAGGATGTGACATTGCACAAATGGAAGCGTGTGCTCCTCCATGTCATCTCAGTCAGTAGTTATCTCTAGCAAATGTCTGTTTAATAAACTCCACCCCAACAACCCTCTGGACGAGTTGGGACTGTTAGTTGCACTTCACTTTTTTCTTTTCCTGATCCTGGTGCAGCCTTGTTCATCACATCTTTGCTTCTTTTCCTGCAGCATATGTACTACACAGAGGATCTGGGCAGAAGGAACTACGACACGTACAGAATGTACCTGCAACATCCTCATGGCTACGATGACCCTTACTTGGATGATGTGATCACGTACCCGCCCACAGTCAGCTACAGCTCGCAGCCTCACGGACTGAAAACCACCACCAACTACGTGGACTTTTACTCCACCACGCGAGGGCCTACCTACAGGGCAGAGCAGTACCCTGGCTCACCTGACTCCTGGGTGTAGGTCTTTGTACATCACTTAAGAGTCACGATGCTCCTGTGCTTCAGCCGTGAGCTCGCTGTAGGAGGGGCATCGTCATCCTGTAGTGGAGCCAAAGAATCGTGGAGCATTTTACAAACAAGAAGAGATATGAACTCTGATGAACTTTTATAAGTGTTTGTTTTAAGTGTGTGTGTGTGTGTGTGTGTGTGTGTGTGTGTGTGTGTGTGTGTGTGTGTGTGTGTGTGTGTGTGTGTGTGTGTGTGTGTGTGTGTGTGTGTGTGTTCAACTGAGCGACGCCAGAAGGAGAGATGGAATGTGTGCCAAAGAAGGAAATCAAGGAATGTTTTTATTCCCCTAAAGGAAGATGGAATCATGCTGGGGCTTTTGTTGAGGGACAAATCTGGACAGCATCGTGAGCGACACGTGTCCTGCTCTGGCTAGATGTTAGATTTATTTTGTTTACGAATCTTGTAGCTGTGATAGCGTGGTGAAGGTGTGAGTCATGTGATGGAGGGTCCGCGGTAAGAGTCAAGACTGGGAACATGCACGTGCCGAAGCCAGAATGGATCATGAACTCATATCTGTTAAAAAAAAATAAATAAAAGTGAACTAATGCTGTTAGATTGTACAGAGGGATTAAATTGTATCTGTACTTCATGTCAGAGTTGTGTATCTCATGGAGTCTTGTATATTTCTTTGGTTTTATTGTAAATACAGAAAAATGACCTGGTTTACACTCATCAACCGTAGTTGGAAAAAAAACTTGTGCCATGAAAAACCTATAGATATATAAATATATGAAGAAATTTAGAGTTGTGGAAAAAATATACCATCATAACACAACCATGCAAAACAATAAAAGGTCAGTTTTGTTTTTTAGATGATTCTGCAGTTTTGTGATTTTTATACATACACAACATATCAACAGAGTTGATGAATGAGCATGTGAACTAAACTGTAGTCTCTGCATGTATATGTTATATATATATATATATATATATATATATATATATATACATACACTGGAAAAGCCTGCATAATGTCATCCACTGAGTTTCTATAGAGACCCGGTACAACTGAAATGACCCTCTTATCTGGGCATCGCTATGTTAAGAGCCCTGCCCACATTGATTCACAATCAACTCATTAATGCATAAAAAGGTGGAGCGTGGGTGGCTCTGTGTGTGATGAAAAAGCCTGAACACACCCACTCCCAAGCACACTTTAACAGGCTAACCTTGGTTCAGGTGTTTATTAATTCATATTTTTGTGGACTGCACAGTGGTTCTCCTAACCATTTACTTTGGTGTGGGCAGCAAACGTTATGATCCGTGTATTTCCTCAGTAATTGTGCTTTATGTGGACCTACTGGTGTATGTTAGCATACACCATTAAATAAGATTAGAGTTTCACTTGGTGTGAATATTTCAAGAGATGTCTTAGATGATCCATTATGACATTTTAACCCCACAAACCATATCGCAGGTGTTTGTAATAAAATACCCCAAACACACAGAGCAACAACACAACAGCGAGTGGCTCCATTAGGGCAAATAAAATAGGGTTCTTTGGTTACGGTCAGAGGCTGTGAGAGATGGAGTCGCTGGATCCAGTCGCTGTCACTCAATGCAACAACGCCCATGTTTTAATTAAAACGTCTTAAACTAAGAAGCGACAAAAAAATTCACCCCATACAGTCACGGAGGCGGAAACTATAGAGACCAAAACAGTTTTTTGTACCAGGATGTAAACATGATTATTTCTGCTCTGAAATTGGTTATCTTAAAATGCCAGTTCAGGAACTGCACTTACAGGTTGTGGTCAAAATACAGCCTGAAGTGTTGCCGCTTGGTCAAACCAGAACCACTCCACACATGCAAAGGATCATGGGACCCTGAAACTTTGTAGAAACTCTGACAGGAACAAACTTGTGATTTCAGGGCTTGCACACATTTTTGACTGTTAAAATGTTTGGTGGCATTGAAGATAGTGGAATTAAATTTAGTGTAAGCTAATTAGTCTGCTCATGATTTTCCAAATTAACTGAAAAGCTAATCCGCTCACAAAAACCATAGCTTTCTAATTAGCTCTTAGCTGATTAGCTGAACTCTGCCCAAAACTGGATTGCTTGCTCTTTCTTAATTCCTCACCACTACTTTAACAGACATGTTTGTGTTCTGCTTTTAGTGAGAGACCTCATCGTGATGTAAAATTTTTTTAAATGTAGCTGGACAAGTACTTTGATAAAGACCTATATGAAATCACCATACAAGCACACAAAAATTAAGCAATTTTGTATTTCCCAATTATTACTTTCTGTAACGATCCCAACTGTATTGTTGATTATTCAGCCGACAATGAATATGAAATTGTAACTTGTAATTTCAATAACTGCACATGAAGGTAGACAGACTGCAACTTAAGTGTTTTGCGTCCTTGTAGGTCTCCTTTTGATTCTTCTTTAGAATCTCTCAGAATTAGTGCAGCAGTAACTGAAATAATCTTTCAAATGGTGGTACAAATACCACGTTATTTATTTATTTTTAATCCTTCAAGTGCCGAAGGTTCCCGGTTCAAACACCACCCCTGCCACATTTCTCCATGTAATGTGGAGTTGCGTCAACGGCATCCAGTGTGAAACTTGTGCCAAATCAACATCCACCTTGGATCTGCTGTAGCGACCCCTAGTGAAAACAAAGGAGCAGCCGAAGGGACTTACGAAGCTTTCAACATTGCTGTTTTGTAAAAACCCACCAGCCCTCAGATTTTAAAGACTGCGGCCATGTTGAAAAATGGCTGCCATTCTGGCAGATTTATTCATTTATAGCCTTGTGATTTGCTGGTATAATTTTGACACATACAAAATGACTGCTTATTGTTTAGGGGTTACTGTTAAAAACCTAGAGTGGATTATTGTTTTATCTACCTATTTAATCCTTCAATTTTTCAATATTAAATGTGGTTTCATAAAGTATTTGCGGTTTTGTTTTGTTTTGTTTTTCTCTCAATTTTATTACTTTATTTTACTGCTTAATATCAAAAAGCATTTTTAGGAAGATATTTTCATTAAATTCGTGCTGTATGAAAGTTTTTGATGTGATTGGTGGAAACACCTTGAATGGGCATGTTCACGGTGATGACGTCATTCGTGTGTCGCATTAAAACGGTGAGAGACTCTCGATCAGCTTCGTAAAGTGTGAAAAATGTCACAGAAGTCTGGTCCTGTGCTGAAAGCTGGTCACGCTCCAGCAGGTTTGTCGTTTCACTTTTAGTTTCTCTCTAATTTGTGAAAAATACTGTCGAGGGTTTCGTTTAATCGTCGTTTTGAGCATTCGGCGGTTCAGAACGGAACAAACTAACTTTCTGGCTGCTTTCTCCCACACATCAAACTGTGGTCATCATCAGTTGTCTTAAACTTCTCTGTAGTGGATTTAATGCGTGCAGAATGTGCTCAACGTGAGCTTTTTGCTTCACTTGCAAGATGAGTCTGCAATGCATTAATTGATAATCTCGGTTACGTGCGCATTATAGTTTGAAGTGACCTGTAAAGTTTATGGCACAACGAAAACGTAGAATGCTGTCCCCTCATAAATCACAATTAAAACATGAGCGTGAAATGATTAGTTGTTGAACTCTGATGCACCAGAACTGTCCCAAAACCAGCCTTGATTTGTTTATGTAGCTCATAAATGTGTTGCCACCTACTGGATGGTTGTAAATTTTGGAATAGGCTGCCTGCCTTCACATGAGCATCAGCTAACAAGCTAGCACTGTAACTGTAAAGCCCCCTTTTACACCAGGCCTGCGTAGATTTGCAAGTCCAATATATGCAAACCTCAATACGTGCAAAAAAAAAAAAAAAAAAAATCTGCTTGTTTGGCTAGTAATGTGATAATTATTCAAGATGCTGGGAAAATCATCTAGTTCCAAGAGCCCAGTGTGCTGCTGCTTATCCCCAGATTCCATAAACTGAACCAGATGAGAGACTCCCTATGATGGGACACCAGTCTGATTGTAGGTTACATCCCCAATCAAGACCAGTACCCACTTAGGGCGGGGTGGACTGAGGTGACGCAAATAGTGTCTTATCCGAATATACAGATGGGCAGTGTAACTAAGAATTGAACCTACATCTATATATTACTTGTTCAATTTCCTGTCCCACTAAACTACCTGCTCTGTCATAGTTATTATTGCAGGGGTGGTGGCCAAGTGGTTAGTGCACTTGGTGGAAGGTTCTCTGTTCAAACTCCACCCCTGCCACATTTCTCCATGTAATGTGGAGTTGCATCAGGAAGGGCGACGTAAAACTTGTGCCAAATCAACGTGCAGATCCACTTCAGATTTGCTGTAGCGACCCTGAGTGTAAGCAAGGGAACAGCCAAAGGGACTTACATTATTGTTATTAATAACAGCAAGAATTTGTTTATTCTGTTAAATTGTCTTAAGGTTCATAAAGTGTTTGTGGTTTTGTTTTTTCTCCCAATTTTCTTACTTTATTTTATTGCTTAATATCAAATAGCATTTTTTGGGGGGGGGCTTTTTTCATTAAATTTGTGCTGTATGAAAGTTTTTGAAGTGATTATTTAAAGGGGTGGAAACACCTTGAATGGGCGTGTTTACGGTCTGGCTGGCTTGGGAACGCCTCGGGGTTTCCCCAGAGGAGCTGGGGGAGGTGTGTGTGGATCGGGAGGTCTGGGCTGCTTTGCTTGAGCTGCTGCCCCCGATACCCAACTCCGGATAAAGCGGAAGAAAATGGATGGATGGATGGATGGATGGATGGATGGATGTCTTAAGGTTACAGTAGAGGGTTTTTTTTTAAACCAAAGTTGTACAAGTGGAGAAATATGTATTTTGTAACTTGCAATGTTGAGGTTGTACAGTGAATGCAGTGTTTGTTTTTTGTTTTGTTTAAAACACTTTGTAACAAATTATTGATGTAATGACATAAGATGCAAAAAAGTGACTTTTTTCCCGTCCTCCAGAACATTTTTAGCAATCTGTAAAAGCCAGTTTGTTCCATATGTAGGCAGTTTCACTTGACTATTAAGAAAAAACTGTGTATCAATTGATTTTTATTATTTGTGTGTGTATGTATACAAAAATCACTACATGTGCACATTTAACTGGACTAAACATCTTGAAACAGTTTATTGTAATGAAATTAATATTCTTGTTGAAGAAACTAAGGCTTTAAGCATTTAATGTTCAGCCTAAATTATGATGGCTTCAATTTACTTCTTTTGTCCAAAACCAATAAATGCTTTTCTGTGCTAATTTGCCAAATATTTCTCATAAATAAGTTGTGCAGTTAAATTTTTCTTGAAACTTAGACGTAGGATTCAACAAAACCCAGTCAGGTTTTTCTACCTAATTGAGTGAATCTGCTGTTTGTTATAGTAAAATCGTAGTGTTATAGATTAAGCTAGTGTGTCACCCTTGGGGATCCTTGGGCTCTAGATTGGGTAGTGCTTAAAAAATGGGTAGCTGACATTTTTCAAGGGTGGTACTAAATTAAGCAAAACTTGTATGAGTTGGAATGGTGTGTGAATCCAGAATTTTTTTTTATAACCTTAGACCTCAACAATCTTTATAAGAAGAACTCAGTCCCTTTATTTCCTGTTAATTATGTATTTTTTAATGTTAATTTACCATCTTAATTTATCTATAAATTGTTTAGGTTCTGGTTATCGTATACACACATGATTATTATTGTTATCAGAATTCTCATTATTTTATTACTTCTATTTTGTCATTTGATTTTTAAATGGGCCACAATGGAAATAAGTGATTTTTCTTGTCATCCATGTATTTAACTTATTTACAATCATACTTCCACTGAACTTATAAAATAAAATCATGCACTCATGCTTTTAATATAAAGATGATTTACTGCCCCCCTGCTGGAATGACATGTTAGTCCAGAATGTAATTAGCATTGTTTGCTAATATTCGTAGTTTCTCCAAAAATATTAGTCCTATCAATGTTCCATTTTGACCTTGACCCAAAATACATAAGCCTACCAAACGGCAAATGTCAGAAATTTGCCAGCTTTCCCCAGTCACACACATGCGAAGCTTTTTGTTTTTTCTGCATTCTGCTGCAAGTAGATGCTTTTAATTTTTACACATGTATAAACAGAGACTGTGGCAAAAGATATCAAAAGCAATACTCTTTTCACTCATGGTAATGACAACATAACACTTAATTAACCTGACTAAACCAATTGAACTACAAAACACAATAAATCAATAACATTAACACTATTAAACTAACATGAACCACAATAACACTTAAAACCTCAAATATCCAAACTCCCATGGTGCGTTGTAGCACAGTGTCCATTGTTTACAGGTTAGCTAAAATTGCTGATTTCTCAAAAAATATTTATCTTATCAACTGGCCGTTTTTGTACCATTCGTCGTTGACCCAAAATACATAAGTAGACCAAATGGCAAATGTTAGCTTTTCCTGGTTTCTGCTTGATCAAAGCCATACACTCGCACACACTGGCCACTTGGCTATTATAATATAGATTATTTTAGATTATTTACATTGTCTTGTCTGGCCTGGTTCAGGTCATCTCAGGTCTTCAGTAACAAATGCTTTTGAACTCTGCTGTAGTTTCATTTTCTTCTTTTAACAAGTGATATAAATTGTTTACTCTTGGGTTCATTAGTGAAAGCTGGCGGTAAACGGGTGGTCAAAAAAAGCCCGGAGGACAACACCACCCATGGGAGTCCAGAGAAGGACAGAAGGAGGTGTGATAAAGTGAGGTAGGAATCCAGTCTGCACCGTGAAGACCTGTATTAAGATGTGAAAATACTGAGCAGTAATTTGACTGTTTGTCAGGGATGGAGGCGCATCAAGTTTTATGCTTCATCAGCTCATTTTAATTGAGTAATGCTGCCTGAAGTACAATGTGTGAAATCACAAGCTTAAACCTGCAGATTGTTGGTCTGTAGCTTCATGGTCGTGCATCCCTGACATAGATTATGTTAAGGTCACGCTTCAGTCCTTTTATATGAAACATGTCGTTTTGCAGCAGGTCTCTCGGCGCCTCCAACAGGATGCAACAAGTCATCCTTCTGGCAGGAACTCTTGACAAGGTAAAGCAACACTGTTAACAATCTGTCATTAAAATCTGATTTTTGACATTGTTTATGCTTGACATGTGTGACACATCTTCACAGCTCAGCCACAATTTCCCAGAGACCCCAGTGAGCGTGAGGCACAGCAGGGTGTGCCCCACCGTGGTGAAGCCTCACTCACCTCGAACCTTCGTCATCCAGCAGCCGAGGAAGTAACTTGTAATGCCCCAAAGGAACTGGTGATAACTGTTTAAAGACAAACATCAAGTGTTACACATGTGATAAATGTTGCTTTTGAAGTGTGACAAGACAGCATTTTTTCAAAATTTCTGCCTTTCTAAGGAAAAATTTGGGTAAATTTGGTTAAAAAAAAAAAGTTGTTCAGTGGTTTTCTAGTGCAGATGGTGAGGGTGTTCTGATTTTGCTCAACTCTAGCACTTGCAGAATTTCTGCTTTTCTTTTTTCTTTTTTTTTCTTTTTTTTTTTTTGAGAGGGAAGTGCATCACAGATAATTTGCTGTCACCTCTCCCACCCACACTCTTGCAGTTTGTCATAATAACCATTAGGTGGTAGCAAATGCTTAGAAATGTTACCGTTTGGACTACAACTGGTGGCGACCACAATGTTACTGTTGATCGTTTTTCCTTCTAGAAGTGTTCCTCTTTATTCAGATAACTGTAAACTTATCACTCCAATAACTTGTCCATGTCTTTAATTAAACAAAAGTACAAATGTGTTTCGCTGTTAAAGTTTTTCTTGGGTAGCTCGTCATGTTGCGGTAATGACTGTTGAGATTAACAGCTCATTATTTGAATGAATGATTTCTTGAAATGTGCTAATATTCTGGTACAGTAAAAATAAGCTCACAGGTAACACATGTATATATCAAACTCTAGCTTGCCCATTCACACATACAATGGTCTGAGCTCAACCTACAGCAGTATTTTAATTCGGTCATGAAATTGGTGACAATTTCAAGTCTTCTTAATCTTTAAGGTACTGGGTGGATATTTAAATGCTATTTTGCAAAAAAAATTTTTTTTTTTTTTTACATTCTGGGGCCACAAAGTCACCAGACAGGCCTCTCTAGGGAGTGCAAAGCCTGTTGTGTTGGAATACAGTATCATAATTAATGGGGGTAATTTGTCTGATAAATCTAAGTTACAGACAAGATTTTTGTCTAAAGAAGATAGATATTGGTACATCAACCTTAAAGGTCAGGTCTCTGAGTTCAGAGCTCGTGCCTCACATCCCAGCACCCACCCCATCACAGAGCTGCCCTTGGTCTTAGATGGAAACCATCCAGGTAGATGATTGGTCAAGGGCAAATCTGATGGTATATTTTGGAATCCTGCATATCTTCCTGTCATGCTGAATAGAAGCTACCGCTATGACACCTCAGCTTCAGGAGTCAAAAGCCTTCGAAAAATGTTCTGCTATCTGTATTGGGCAAAAATCAATTTTCACCTTGACTTTTGGTCCATAAACCTCAAAGTGGGGCTCTAAAGTCTGGGAGCATGTGTTGAGGCCAAGCATTGCTGGGTGATTCTTTAACTACGGGCACTATTGGCCTTCTAAATGTAATTTCCACCACACCATTGCCTTACAATATAAAGCGCCTTGGGGCAGCTGTTTGTTGTGATTTGGAGCTATATACATGTGCTCTGATGTCACTGTTTATCTCCATAGAAACTACCCAAACAATCTTTCATACAAACTGTTTAAAGGGACATTACAGTGTTGTGGTGGAAATTACGGCAATAGTGTGGGACAACTACATTTTGTTTAAAAAAAAATCACAACAGTTGTATGACATTGAATACCCCAATTATGTTTTGATTATTTTACTGATATTTTATTCAGAGATATTTTAAAACATTAGAAAAAAACATTTCTTTACCATTCATTTTTATCATTGAAGATCAAAAGTCTGGGTGTGGGACAAGCACAAAACGGTAATATTTGCATATAATGATGCTGAAAAAAGGTGAAAAAGTCATCATAGACTACTAGAACAAATTTCTTAACACACTTTCATTGTAAAGATAACTATAAAAGTGAAATTTCCCCTTTTTTTTCTGTTTTTCATACAATATGATCAAAGGACATAAGTGCCTGTAGTCTAAGAATCACCCTGCTACGTCCGTACTATGGGTCATGGGTGGTAACCACCCAGAGAGACAACCTGTCCACTGTTTGAAGAATGACAAACTACTTGCTGCAGCCAAGTCAAGTGGGGGCATCACTTTGGGCTTTTCCAGTTACTGGAGTCTTCAGTACTGACCTATGTACTGGAACATGCGTAGAAAAATACATCACTTGACCAAAGTATCACTGTTGAGGTTTCCTGGTAATGGCAGTGAGATTCTTTGAGTCTCCTTCAATAATGTCATTTTGTTGCTATTCTGGTTCTCTGAAGAGATTTCATACTGAGGACAATCATTTGTCATCTTGGGTCACTTATATGGTTGTGAGAGTTTGGTACTTGCCATCGATCTACAGGATATCCATGAGCAATTATGAAATCAGTTCAGTCTCTGATTTAATTTGCTTAAATTAAAAAAAAAAAAAAAGTAGTGCTGGTCTTATGCCAGGTTCTGTCCTCATACGAGTGGCAGTTGAACAATCATGCAACCATTTAAAAAAAAAAAAAAAAAAAAATTTAGTACAAAAGAAACCTACTGTGCTTGACTTTTTCTGAAGAAAAGTACAAAGGTAATGCCAAATGGTACTGTATTAATGCTTTTCACCACAAAAAGCACAAGGCTTTTAATTTTACACAGCTAAAAGCTTTAAAAGGTTTATTTTCTTCCAGGTTTTTACCCATCATAGGCAGAGTAGCTTCTCTAAGTGCTCCCATATTGTGACCCACAATGAGTTCAGCTCATTTCCCACAGTTTACAGCAACCTGTGGATCCAACCAAATATTTAAGCAACTTGAAATTTAATTGCTGCAATGTTGGAGATTGAAGGATATGAAATGTATAAAAAAAATTGATTACAGGGAATCCTAATTGTGATGTTGAAAATGATTCAAACAGTTTACATAGATGTCTGGTTAAAAATATAGAGTATGTGGCGAAACCTTCAACACATATTTGTAATCCATCCCTAAAAACTCTTATGGTTCTGAAGAAAATGAAAATGGCAAAAGTTATTCAATACCTAAAAGTGGAATTAGGAGGACATATGAACTCACATTACAGATCTGTCTCCCTTCTGCCACAATTCTCAAAAATACTGGAAATTCCTTTACACATTGTATTATGTGATGTTTATGACTAAATATAATGTACTGTGTGAACAGCAATGTGAATTCCAAACCAGTAGAACGATAGGAATATTTTTAGATCTCAAAAAAGCATTTGACACTCAGTCACAACTTTGTACTGAAGAAGATGCATTAATACGGAATCAGAGGAGTAGCAGTTACATGGAGAACAAGTATCAGTGTGTCCAGATCAATGATTACAAATCTAAGATAAAGACTGTAACTTGTGGGGTTCCCCAGGGCTCAGTTTTGGGACCAATGTTATTCGTACAGCAGCAGTATAAGCAAGGCTTGCAATATATAATATTTGCTGATGATACAAACCTACTCTGTTGTGATCATAACTTTGTACAGCACTTGGATAAACCCTAACCCTAAACGGAAAACCTTGAAGAGGTGGTTTGTCTAAGATAAATTAACACTGAATTCAACTTTAAGTAAAACTAAATGAATGACATTTGGAAATCATTCATAAAACACCAACAGGACACCCAAGATCAACAATGTGGAAACTGAGTGAAGTAAAATTTCTTTATAATTAATAAATTGTGCTGGAAACCACATATAAACTAAAATAAAGTCAGTCACAATTCTACACAAACTAAGAGTTTTTAAATCAAGAATCATCATGCTATACACTCTGTACTGCTTATTCTTAACAACCATATCTAACCTACTGTGGGGAAGTGTGAGGAAATGCATACAAAAACAAACATAAATCCTACCTACATCCTTCAAAAAAGCCATAAAATTATAAATAAAACTAATTATAGAGAAACAACAAACCCTCTTTAAATTACTCAAATTATGCACAAAGCAAATAATCAGACGTTCCAAATGAGAGAAAACGAGCATGACTTGATGTCGCGTGTGTGTGTGTGTGTGTGTGTGTGTGTGTGTGTGTGTGTGTGTGTGTGTGTGTGTGTGTGTGTGTGTGTGTGTATATATATATATATATATATATATATATATATATATAACTAATAATTAACACAAAATATCACAGTATTCCAGTTGAAGGCATTGGTTTATGGAATAACTGTGAGAAGAACCTGAAAATGTGCATCTCTTTAAATAAATTCAAAGAAATGCTTAAGAACCGCATAATGCAGGTATAATGAGAAGCAGAATGGGAAGATGGTGAAATTATGAGTACAAGTTTTTCCTAATTTGTGTGTTTGCTTGATTGTTTGTCAGAATAGCTGCTTCTTCTTCTTGTGTGTTTATACATTTGCATATTTTGCACATGTCCAAATACATGATGCTGGACTGGTAGGCAAAGTGGTGACCTTATAGTCTCATTCCATTCATATTTGCCTTTGATGTCATCTGTGTGTGAAGTTCATAGACTTCTGCAGCTCTGTTTGAGAAATGGAGCAGCAAACTTGGAGCTTCAATGTACCTCTGCAACAGCTGAGTCTAGAAAGAAAATGCTCTGGTTGGTGATATTATGAAGTTGTGGTCAGTCCAAGCTGTGCAGTGTAACTTTCTCTTTTTGTGTGGTTTAATGTATAGTAATAGGAGCCGAGTTTAAGTTTTGTAGGTAACACTTCAAAGGGGAAAATAAGTAGAGACATCAGATTTATATGAAGTTCACTGTAACCTGTCATTATTTCCATTTTAAATGCAGCCTTGTGGGGAAAATGTGTAACGGTACCCGTGCTGCAAACGTGCATGTGATTAAATGCATGGAAAGTCTTATTTTTTTTATGTTAAACTAGCATAAGCACAGTTAAGTAGGGCCTGGCTCTATTAAGGTTTTACAAGCCAAAAAGCAGATTTGCAAAGCTTTTCAACACTACATTAAACCTTGTACTAAAATGGCCAAACAGTATAAACTGTCAGAGCACAAACCAAGCATGAAGTCAAAGGAATTGTCTGTAGACCTCAGAGACAGGATTGTCTCAAAGCACAAATCTGGGAAAGGGTAGAAAAACATTTCTTCTGCTTTGAAGGTCCCAATGAGCACAGTGGCCTCCATCATCTGTAAATGGAAGAAGTTCAGATCCACCAGGACTCTTGCTAGAGCTGGACACCCGTCTAAACTGAGAGATCGGGGGAGAAGGGCCTTAATCAGGGAGGTGACCAAGAACCCGACGGTCACTCTGTCAGAGCACCAGCATTCCTCTGTGGAGAGAGGAGAACCTTCCAGAAGGACAACCATCTCTGCAGCAATCCATCAGTCAGACCTGTGGCCAGATGGAAGTCACTCTTTAGTAAAAGGCACATGGCAGCCCACCTGGAGTTTTCCAAAAGGCACTCTCAGACCATGAGAGACAAAATTCTCTGGTCTGATGAGACAAAGATTGAACTCCTTGGTGTGAATGCTAGACGTCATGTTTGGAGGAAACCAGGCACCATCCCTACAGTGAAGAATGGTGGTGGCAGCATCATCCTGTGGGGATGTTTTTCGGTGGCAGGAACTGGAAGACTAGTCAGGTTTGAGGGAAAGATGAATGCAGCAGTGTATGAAAACCTCCTCCAGAGCGCTCTTGACCTCAGACTGGGGCGACTGTTCATCTTTCAGCAGGACAATGACCCTAAGCACACAGCCAAGATATCAAAGGAATGGCTTCAGGACAACTCGGTGAATGTGCTTGAGTGGCCCAGCCAGAGTCCAGACCAGAATCTAACTGAACATCTCTGGAGAGATCTGAAAATGGCTGCGCACCGATGCTCCACATCCAACCTGATGGAGCTTAAGAGGTGCTGCAAAGAGGTATGAGCAAAACTGCCCAAAGATAGGTGCACCAAGCTTGTGGCATCACATTCAACAAGACTTGAGGCTGTAATTGCTACCAAAGGTGCATCAAAAAGTATTGAGCAAAGGGTGTGAATACTTATGTACAAGTGATTTTTTTTTTTTTTTTATGAATAAACTTTCAAAATTTCAAAAAACTTTTTTAATGTTCTCATTATGGGGTGCTGTGATTAGAATTTTGAGGGAAAAAGATTTACTCCATTTTGGAATACGGATGCACTGTACACAGGAAATTGTTTTTAAAAAATGTCACTTATACATAATTTTTTATGGTGTTGTATCTGGCTTTTTAAATCTATTTACTGTTGTATTGCTTGTAATCATTTTTATTGTTGAGAACTGCGATGTAAATAAGCATCCTCCAGCTTAATTGAGTTGATCAAAATTTTATGTATATTTTGTATGTAATTTTATTGCCAAAATAAAAGTCAAGCCAAGTTGATTTTTTTTAATGAATAAATTTGCAAAAATTTCAAAAACCTTTTTTCAAGTTGTCATTATGGGGTGTTGTGAGTAGAATTTTGAGGGAAAAAAATGAATTTACTCCATTTTGGAATAAAGCTGTAACATAACAAAATGTGGAAAAACTGAAGCGCTGTGAATACTTTACAGGTGCACCGTATATTGCAAATTATGTTTAAAAAATGTCACATACATTTTTATGGTGTTATCTAGCTATGTAAATCTATTTACCGTTGTATTGCTTGTGATGATTTTTATTCTTGAGAACTGCAATGGAAATAAGCATCCTTTGCTGTAATTGAGTTAATCAAAATTTTATGTATATTTTGTATGTAATTTTATTGCCAAAATAAAAGTCAAGCCAAGTTGATTTTTTTTACTGAATAAATTTGCAAAAACTTCAAAAAACCTTTTTCACAATGTCATTATGGGGTGGTGTGAGTAGAATTTTGAGGGGGAAAAATGAATTTACTCCATTTTGGATTAAAGCTGTAACATAACAAAATGTGGAAAAACTGAAGCGCTGTGAATACTTTACAGGTGCACCGTATATTGCAAATTATGTTTAAAAAATGTCATTTTTATGGCGTTATCTAGCTATGTAAATCTATTTACCGTTGTATTGCTTGTGATGATTTTTATTCTTGAGAACTGCAATGGAAATAAGCATCCTTTGCTTTGAGTTAATCAAAATTTTATGTATATATTTTATGTAATTTTATTTCCAAAATAAAAGTCAAGCCAAGTCGATTTTTTTTTTCCAAACGGTTTATTTTTTATTACTTGTATGAGTAAATACATTTAGAAAAGAGCGTTAATTCAAAGTATTTATTAACAAACTTTACTACTGTATAGTTTTCCCGGCTGCTGTTGAAATGACCTCATGTTGGCAGGAGGAGGAGATGGAGGAGGAGATGAAGGAGGAGTTCTGAGCAGCTTCGGAGCTCCAGTCCGGGATTTGCTTGGCGATAAGCAGCCGGGAAAGTTGGGAAAACTCTTTCTGAAGACTTTTCGTACCCATGACATTTATCAGGTAAGATTTAAAGATAAATAAACTGTGTTGACGTGTTTAACTCGTCGAAAACGGGGAGACATTTCTTTAAAAAGTACCGCTAAAGACAACAAAGTGCACTTTGTAGAGAGGAATGTCCGGACATGTCCGTCCAAAAAAAGAAAAGAAAGAAAAAGAAAAAAGAGACTGACAGCGAACAGAAATAATGCTCGTTTTATTTTCACTATTGTAAGTTCTGGCTGTGTGGCCGCTATCAATGTAACCGAACTGTTAAATCTCAGTAGCTAAGGTTTCATTTTTATTTTATGTACTTGTGTCCCGCTTTGCTTCTATTTATTTATTTTATTTTATTTTTTGTCCTGCGTACCTGTTTGTGAATGGTCATTGTCTGACAGCAATGATACTGTTTGTCTTCCACAAGTGCACGTGTACAATTTTATCAAACAGTACATCGGGGTAAATGTGAGGCATTATTGTAAAGCGCTTTGAGCGTCTGATGCACATGGAAAATGCAGTCCATTTACCATTTACGAAGTTAATTATAAAGTTAATTTCCACACAGTTATTTTAGTTACAAGAGTTGTTGTTACAATGTTGCCTTTGAATATGAAATTTAATAATTGATGTGGTTGCACATTCTTGAAATGTCCAGTGGGTGTCAGTATTCAGCAAGTGGCAACAAGACATGTGATTTCTTCTTTTCCAAAAGCCCTCCAGATCAGTGTTGCCACAGTTACTTTGAAAAGTTACTTTATTAGTTACTTTTTTAGCGGCTATACTAAAATATGAAATCAACGAAATGAAGCGAAATGGGGAAAAATGGAGCCTGTTAACTTTGAAATGGGGGTAAAATGTAACGAAATGGAGCAGACTGACCCAGACTGACTCCAAATATGTTTAAATATATTCAATTAAGTACTTTTATTTAATAATTTTTAAGCGAAATGGGGACTGATAATTAAGAAACGGGGTAAAACGTAGGGAAATGTTAATAATGTTTAATCATCTTCAGTCTGTATAAAACAGGGTAATCCAATTCAAGGCTGTTCACATACTCCACTGGTCAAAAGTGAAATTAGCTAAATTCAAACCTGAATTGGATCCCAGCTGTGATCGTTGTGAAATAGATCCAGCAACACTGTCTCATATGTTTTGGTCATGTTCAAAATTAATTAAATTTTGGCAGTTTATATTTAAATTTATTTCAGATGCCTTTCGAATTAATATTGAGCCAGAAGTTAGGATTGCATTATTTGGTGTTACACCTGAGATTCCTAATATTTGTTCGCAACAGAGAGAAGTGGTGGAAATTACCACACTTATTACTCGAAGACTTATACTGCTTAGATGAAAAGAAAAACACCATCCATCTTTCAAACTTTGGCTTGTGGATCTCTTGCACCACTTTTCACTAGAGAAAATAAAATACTCCACTAGAGGCTGTGCCAAAAAATTTTTTAGTATCTGGCAACCCATATTAGATCAGGTTAAAGAGGTGGATCCCTTACTCATCTTAAGGGACTAATGTTTCCTATGTATTTGAAACTCATGGTTCTATTTTACAATTTTGTTTCACGGTGCAACAGGGTGGGTGGGTTGTGGGAGGTTTTAAAAAAATGCTGTTGTACTGTATAACTATATTTGACTGAAGTTTCAATAAAAACACTTTGAACAAAAAAAAAACATGTACCGAAATGGAGCAGACTGACTCCAAATATGATTCAATTAAGTACTTTTATGTAATTTTTTGATGAAATGGGGACTGATAACAAAATGGGGTAAAACATAACAAAATTGAGCAGACTGACCCATTGACTGAATTTTCATCTCTTGAAAGCCAGATGGTGCACCTGCCCCTACTACATGTAGCGCATCTCACAAAAAAACAAAACAAACAAAAGCCAAACAATTAAATAACTACTTATTTGGAGTCAGTGTGGTTAACTCTGCTCCATTTCATTATATTTTACCCCTATTTCTTGATTATCAGTCCCCATTTCGCTCTATTTCGTATTTTAGTATGGCTCCTTTTTAGTTTCTTTATACAGTTACTTCATTAGCAGCTTTATGCAGTTACTTTATTAGGAGCTGCTGGCAACTTGCAACTAATAATGAAACTAATAAGGTAACTATTAATCTAACTTGGTTACTCTTAAGATTGAGTAATCATCAAAGTAACCATTAGTTACTTTGATGATTACTCAATCTTAAAAATAAACAATTTATATTAATAGTTTACTTCATTAGTTACATTCAGCAGCTGTTGACAAGTTGTCCACAGTTGCTGATGAAGTAACTGTATAAAGTAACTGTAAAATGTAAATGTAAAAAGTAACTAATAAAGTAACTTTTCAAAGTTACTTTGGCAACACTGCTCTGGAACAATTTTCCAAAATGCAGGTGTTATCAAGATTTCTAAACGTCAGAATAGTGTTTGGAGTTTCGCATCAGTAACTTGCAGTACAGATGAAAGGTTTTGGTAACATCCCCATTCACACATTCCATCCATCGCTTGATTCTGGTTTTACCCTCACATTCAGGTGTGTGTATGTGTGTGTGTGTGTGTGTATATCATGCCATAATTGGCCACACAGCTGCATAGCTGGCTGACCCTTTCATCTTAATTTTTGCGACCCAAATGCTACACTGTTATGAGTGGAGATTTATTTAGTTTTTCCTCATGTCAGATCATAAATAGGTCAACATTTCTGTGTAGGCTCTCAGATTCAAGCTTCTCTACAATAGGTCAACATGTTACATACAACAAGATGGGTGTCTGTTTAAACAGCAGGGAAGATTCCAAAAAATTCTAGAAATTGATGGAATTACTTTTAAAATCTTTGGGGGGAAAAACAACTCATTGGTATAACTGCGGATTTGCTGGTGCACCTTTGGCTATATTTTGAAGGGCCTTTTTGTAGAACCAGTGCCTTTTAGTCATTAAGCACAATGAAATGAAAGTAAAGAATTAAACCAAGGTTTGCAGAGCAAAAATTTGCATTGGCAGAAGTTAGAACAGTCATCAGTGTCATCAGAATCGATGTATTCAATTACAGTATCGATACAAGTGGCCGCAAATCAATATGTTCATACAGTGATTTGTTGACAAGCAGTGCAGTGAGCATCATTGTTCACCTACACGGATTGCTGCGTCAGGCGCATCTTCTTCTCGTACTTTGAACTACGTTGGTCAGGGGTGGGTCACTAGGAGGTTGTGCCCAAAGGAGGTTCTCCTTTGGGCACAAAGCCGACCACACGGTGGCTTCTTGTTATCCACCGCTCTTGTTTAGCCTTACTTTTCTTGCGTCTTCTTCAGCGTGACGTGGCTCCAACTTTAGCTACATAAAACAGCTACCAACAGTATATTATACAAATAGGAAAGGTCAGTGAATGTATGTAACATTCTTACCATTGAAATATTCTTTCCATTGAACAAATGAAAAAACATTCCTTATTTGTTTTATATAACAGCTAAAATAGATCCTTGTCATTTGATATTTTTATTAATTTATACACAAAAGAAAAGGGACTTATATTTTGGTGTGCGTTACTGGTCCTTTGAGGTCAACCGGTTCCAAACAGTCCAACACAAACTTTAAGTAGCAGTCCAATCCAAAATTGTTCTTGGTCAACTTGGAAAAAGCAAAACAAAAACAATCCTGACGATGTAGTCTATAGCTGATGCCGTGCACTCACTTTGTATACAGACTGCCTGCGAAAAATTGTGACAGAAATTTGTTGAGCTCTTCATCTGACAGCGGTTTCACTTCACCTAGAGATTTCCCAGTGAATACTGTAAATGCTTCCAGATGGCTTATGGTGTACCGGATTAGTTTTTTTTTTGTGTGTGTGTGTGTGTGTGTGTGTAAGAAGAATAAGCAGCGTCAATATACTCCCACCATGTTTGTTTTGAAGCAACGTGCTTTTGCCGCTGGTGTGCGCGCAGTGTACACACGCGGTGGTTGCGGCATGCAATGGTACAAATCATATGGAACCAAATTTGCATGCTAAATGGAACCAAAATTGTTTGGTAAATGGAGCACAATAGCAAATGGGATGAATGATCATTGTCACGTGACATGCAAACCACCAATCAAATGACAAGGATCTATTCAGGTGTTATATAAATATCATTATTATTGTTCCCCAGACTCATGTTTTTGAAAAAGAATGTGAAGTTGTGAATTTAGACCAGTTTTCTTCATTTCTTATAATTCTTGTACTTTTCATGATTTTGACAAAAAGCTATTTTTATTCATTATTAATTAACTATTTCCTGTTCATTTTGCAATTTAATTTAACAATTAATTGTTTTTATTTTGAAATATTATGTCAAACATACGACACCTCGTTTTCATTCAGGACCACAGGCAAAATTTTTTTGTTTTATTTAAGTTATTTTAAAAAATGGAATGCAAAGTAGTGTTAATCCGGATGGTATTTTGTTTGTTTGCTTTGATTTTTGTTGATCTGAAAAACCATCAGATCTGTGGCTTAAGAAACAGATCCGATCCGAACTGTGACACCCCTACTTAGAACAATACAGACTTTACATCACTGACGAAAGAGGCACAGATTAATGAACTTGTGCCCCAAAGGTCCAACTGAACCTCAGAACAGCTTCTGAATTGATGGAGCTGAAGGCATCATATAGAAATGGGACATCATTCACGTGCCATGTGGATGACGTCACAGATGTTACACAGAGTACCTTCTGAGCTGTCTTGTTCAGAACTTCTAAAATAGTTGTGCTGTCTTTGTGCTCCTCTTCACCACCATTCAGTGCCTGTCTCACCTCTTCCCTGAATTCCACACAAGTTTTTCCTCATTCAACTTCCGCCATCTGTTCATTGCGTCAGCCCTCACCCTCTTCCTCTTCTTTACCCCCAAAGTCATTCCACAAACTGCTTGTTTGGTGATATCTGTTTATGCTCTCCCCTGCATCACCTTACAGTCTGCTGCTTCTCCCTGTTCTTAAAATACACATGCACTGCAGCCACTTTTGTCTTTTTGTAAAAATCCATCACCAACTGGTTTTCCACATTCGTCTCGTTGACGCTGTACTTGTCAATCATCTTTGTTTCCTTCGGCAAAATGTTAATTAGTAGAAATTTTGTTGATTTTGATCGAATTTGTTTGGCTTTGAAAAATTGTTGGGATTTGGCGCTGTATGAAAAAACTGAGTTGGATTGAACTGTGAAGTAGTTCAAGTACCTCGTCTTGTTCATGAGTGAGGGGACAATAGAGCGTGAGATTGACTGGAGAATCTGCGTAGCAGGGATGGTGTCGCATTCACTCTACTGTTGTGACAACAAGAGAGCTGAGCTGAAAGGAGAAGCTCTCAATTCACTAGTCAGTCTTCATTCCAACTCTCACCAATGGTCATGAAGGTTGGGTCATGACCCAAAGAACTAGATCGCAAGTACAAGTGGCTGAAATGGGTTTTCTCAGGAGGGTGGCTGGGTTCTCCCTTAGAGATAGGCTGAGGAGCTCAGAGGAGAACCGCTGCTCCTTTGCATGGAGAGGAGCCAGTGGAGGTGGTTTGGGCATCTGGTAAGGATGCCCCCTGGGCGCCTCCCTAGGGAGGTGTTCCATGCACGTCCATCTGGGAGGAGACCCCGCGAAAGACCCAGGACTAGGTGGAGATACGAGGGCTGTCAATAAAGTAACGGTCCTTTTTATTTTTTTCAAAAACTATATGGATTTCATTCAAATGTTTTTACGTCAGACATGCTTGAACCCTCGTGCGCATGCGTGAGTTTTTCCACTCCTGTCGGTGACGTCATTCGCCTGTGAGCACTCCTTGTGGGAGGAGTCGTCCAGCCCCTCGTCGGAATTCCTTTGTCTGAGAAGTTGCTGAGAGACTGGCGCGTTGTTTGATCAAAATTTTTTCTAAACCTGTGAGACACATCGAAGTGGACACGGTTCGAAAAATTAAGCTGGTTTTCAGTGAAAATTTTAACAGCTGATGAGAGATTTTGAGGTGATTCTGTCGCTTTAAGGACTTTTCACGGTGCGAGACGTCGTGCAGCGCTCTCAGGCGGCGTCATCAGCCTGTTCAAGCTGAAAACCTCCACATTTCAGGCTCTATTGATCCAGGACGTCGTGAGAGAACAGAGAAGTTTCAGAAGAAGTCGGTTTCAGCATTTTATCCGGATATTCCACTGTTAAAGGAGATTTTTTTAATGAAAGAAGTGCGGACGGATCCGCACGTCGGGACGCAGCCGACGCGGTGCGGCGGCACAGGAAAAACACCTCCGTGTTGATAACCATTTGTAAAATCCAGGCGGCTTTTGATGGCTTTCAGTGGAGTGAGTATATGAGAAATTGTTTAACAGGCAGGACATGTTCCAACTTGTCCTTAAGGCTTTCAACAGAGGTGTTTTTCCTGTGGCGGAGCGTCGCGGCGGCTGCGAGCCGACGCGCGGACCCGTCCGCACGTCTTTCATTAAAAAAATCTCCTTTAACAGTGGAATATCCGGATAAAATGCTGAAACCGACTTCTTCTGAAACGTCTCTGTTCTCTCACGACGTCCTGGATCAGTAGAGCCTGAAATGTGGAGGTTTTCAGCTTGAACAGGCTGACGACGCCGCCTGAGAGCACTGCGCGACGTCTCGCACCATGAAAAGTCCTTAAAGCGACAGAATCACCTCAAAATCTCTCATCAGCCGTTAAAATTTTCACTGAAAACCAGCTTAATTTTTCGAACCGTGTCCACTTCGATGTGTCTCTCAGGTTTAGAAAAAATTTTGATCAAACAACGCGCCAGTCTCTCAGCAACTTCTCAGACAAAGGAATTCCGACGAGGGGCTGGACGACTCCTCCCACAAGGAGTGCTCACAGGCGAATGACGTCACCGACAGGCGTGGAAAAACTCACGCATGCGCACGAGGGTTCAAGCATGTCTGACGTAAAAACATATGAATGAAATCCATATAGTTTTTGAAAAAAATAAAAAGGACCGTAACTTTATTGACAGCCTTCGTATTATATCTCCAACTGGCCTGGGAACGCTTCAGGATCCCACAGTCAGAGGTGGTAAGTATGGCCTGGAAAGGGAAGATTGGGGGCCCCTACTGGTGCTGTTACCCTCTGCGACCCGATCCCGGATAAGCGGTTGAAGATGAGTGATGAGAGAACTGTGATTTTGGAATTCTCTTACTTGTTTTTATAGACCAAATAGTTGCAATTCTGCGGTAAAGGAATTACAATCAGCAAATTTTTAATGGTAAGATAGAATAAGGCCAGATTTTTCTGTCATTGTAGTTCTGATACCATAGAATTTCTGCAGCTGTAGCAGGATGAGATTTAAGGAAAAAAAAATCTTTTTACAGACGGTTAACAAATCCCACTTTTTTGGGATGTGTGGTAGCACCCTTCTTACCAGGATACAGATGTTGTTTTTTTTTTGTTTTTTTTAATCACTGCTTTTCTTATAAGTGCATGGTCTTGTTTGATGCAAATCTTAGTCTGTATTTTGTGATTGGATGTGGTGCTTTTGAAATCAGGACCCAGCCCAGATATAGTAGGCAGACGGCTGAAGGACTGTAATCTTGTTCACCCACATAGATTGAGTCATTGAAGTTTGACCAGTGGCTACATCACACACTCGCTGTTTCAGCATATTTTTACTGGAGGAATCCTGTTGTAACTTAGCCAGGTGCTCCAAAATAAAATGCTGTCTTTTCCCCTTCTAAGAAATCACTTGTAAATGTCAAGAAGCAGCTTTGATCATTGTGAACACATGAACCCATTGACTCACTGTGCTTCCTCACCAGCTCTGGGCTTTTTAAACTGAAAATAACTCCTTTGTTGACTCGGTTGTCTCCATCCTGGCTTCCAGGATAATTCAACTGAATAATTTTTTCTTCTTCTTCCTATCAACAGGTTTTTTTTTTTTTGTTTTTGTTTTTTTGCTTTCGCTTGTAACAGTCATGTTTTCTGCTGGCTAACTTAAAAGATGTTCAGTGTTTTCATAACAATAAAAAAAAAGCAATTTTATGGTGATTGTGACACTTGTACTGAATTTTCATGCTTTTTTGTCGAGGCAAGAGCTGCTGCAACCGTCTACAAGCTACAGGGTGTTTGGTGGTTTGCTCAAGGAGAAGTGTGGAACTTGCCTTATTTTATACTTGTAAATTGTGAAAGAAATTTGTTTTACCTGACATATTTGAAGCAATATTTGCAACATTGTCTGACTATAATGGGGAGAGGTAGAGACGCAATATTCCTGAAACAGGGGAACTTGCTTAAAATCTATAGTAAACTACAAGACAAAAACAAAATTTTAATTGTGCACTGCAGTAGAACTTCATGCATTTGTTAATTTTCTGAACCCACTTAGTCCTTTTAAGGGTGGGAGGACTAAGATAAGATAATCCTTTAACCCTCTGGGGCCGACGCTATCGTATACGACGGCTGAGACCAAGCTTTACTAAATTATAAATAACTTTTTAATGATATGAGATAAACGTCCTTTTTTTGCTGAAAGGTTAACTCTGCGGACTTTCGAGCCAGCCTTCGGCCATCTTTGTACTCCTCATAGAAGCTGTGTGATGACATGCGCAATGTGAGTGTCCAATTGGAATTGGTTCACCGTCACATGGTTTTCCAAAATCCACTCGTAGGGCAGATTTACCTCACATGATAAACCAAAGATCGTTTTTAGCAGTGATGTGTTACTAGTTGGCCCGTTTGAATAGCCATCTGGCTGCTTGCTCCAATGCGCCCTGCGCCATTACGCACAGAGATCAGTGAAAGTGAGCAGACATAGCAGAGGAGGGCCTCTGATGACAATCTCACGTGCTCAAACACAGAATGTGAGTTTTAGAGATGTTCCACTCCTCATTACCTGTGAATGTTATTGAATAAGCCTGTGGCAAGCTCTCTTGCTCCGGCGTAAAGCACTGTTTATCATATCAATGGAGCGAGGGGCCGCTTCTCAGAGTGTGAATGGGCCAAAGTGTCAAAGCTACTTTCAGAGCAGGACAGAACACTCCAAAACACAGTAGAAGTTTGTGATGTGACCTTTGTGTCATAGCAGACAGAAATTGCTTTGAGATGAAGACAAACAAAACGCATTGACCATTTTGTATACATTGTTCAAAATGTGCATTTGTGTTTATTGTTTGAACCTTTTTGTTGTACAGTCACAAGAGCCCAAATTACTTTTATAAAGTGTCAAAACAGTTTTTATTATAGTTTACTGTGTGTTTTGAATAAATGTGTGTGGAAAATTGTTTTTTGCTTTATTTTTCCTTTATTTCTGATTGTAAACCTTTATTACACTTATAAAACACAACTATAGCATATATATTCTGAAAGTACAGGTTGTCCTGAAAAAAGAGACATAAAAGTTAGACTTAAAAGTTAAGTTATTTCAACCCTCTGCAGTTGCCTGACTGAATTTGGGGATGTAAAAGTCACATGACCGAATTAAGCAATTTTCCATTAAATTCACCAGATTCAGTCTCTGTTTCAATATGTTTTAAAAGTACACGCTTCAAGCTTCATACAAGTTTTTAAATTATGTTAATAGACCTACTATAACCTGAATTATGATGAATAATTCCTGCAATTTTTTTGTGAATTTTATGGTCATATTTGGTGTGCATATTTGCAGAAAGCCGCAGTAAACAGTCTCACATTTCCATAGCTCCGTCTCACCCAGGAGAGCAGAGAAAAAAAAAACATGCCTTCCGCTTTCATTGGTGGAACCCTACGACATGAGCCTGTCAGGTTCATCAACCCACGTGGTGGCATCTCTGAGGTCTTTCTGGACAAAATGCCACCAAAAGCAGACAAACTAACATCGCCTCCTGCTGGACAGAAGCAGGAATGGTGAAATTATATTATTCCAATGCACAAAAATACATGTCTAACAAGTCAGAGAATCAGGTGCTCAAAATGAATTATCTGTTTTTTTTTGTTGTTGTTGTTTATTTTAATCAATTTCGCTTTGTAAAGGGACTATATTCCATTCAGAAACACTTCCATTATAGCTTTTACACTTAAGTTTATATTCTGATATGAATTTTAAGTCATATCGCCCAGCCCTACCATGCAAATATCTAAAAATAAGGTAAAAAAAACAAAAAAAAAAACAAATACGGATGTCAAGTTCTGCAGAACAACAATATGTACAGTAGAAGAGATTACATTATATACAAGCAGAAGGAATGTTCCGTAAAATTGCACAAGTGTTCAAGTGATGTTGTGCACAAGTGTACACATATTATTACACAGAATGTGTAGTATTATTGCAAATTAAAAATTGTTGCTATAATGATATTAATGATTTGAGTGAGCTGAGTGCTCTTCTGGGAACAGTGCTGCTTCATGCACTTTGGGTGGAGCAGCCTGTGGCTAAAGGAGCTTTCTAATGCAGTCAGGGTGTGACGCATGGGGTAGGAATCATTCTTCAGCAGGGATGACAGCTGAGCCATCATCCTTCTTTCTCCCACCTCCTGCACTGAGTCCAGGGGACTACCCAGGACAGAGCTGGCCTTCCCAATCACTTTGTCAAGTCTCCTCCTCTCAGCACTTGTGATGCTGCTGCTCCAGCAGACCACTCTGTAAAAAACGGCTGATGCCACTACCGAGTCAAAGAAGGTCCTCAGGAGCGCCCCCTGCACTCCAAAGAATCTGAGTCACCTCAGCAGGTAGAGTCTGCTCTGGCTTTTCTTATCAAGTGCAGTAGTGTTGTTTGACCAGTCCAGTTTATTATTTAGGTGAACACCCAGGTACTGTCCACTATCTAAATATCTGTTCCCTGGATCTTCACCGGTGTCGATGGAGAGCACCTGTGCCTGCAGAAATCCACCACCAGCTCTTTGGTTTTCCCCGCACATTGATCTGGAGGTGGTTCTGCTGACACCAATCCACAAAGTCTTGGATCACCCCTCTGTACTCTCTGTCATCCTCGTCTGTGTTGAGGCAGACGATGGCAGAGTCATCAGAGAACGGTTGCAGGTGATAGTAGACTAGACCCTATCCCAGCAGTCATTGGGCGAGAGGAGGGGTATACCTTGAACATGCTGCCATTCTATAGCAGGGCAACAAAAATTTAATGACAATGTAAATTTAAAATAACATCTCTGAGGACGAGTAGTCTATTTGCACCAGTTATTTGTCAAAAGGCAGTATGTTGGTTCTCATAAACTGTTGTGTTAGAACAGCAAAGCCCTTCAAATAGCTATGACTTTCAGAGGTTTTGGGGGTGACACCAGTTGTGAGGGAATGGGGTGACAGAGCGGGGGGGATGGTGCGGAAGGGGTGCGGAGCTTTTGAAAATTTGAGGTCAAAATGCGGCATTCTGAGGCTTCTTGAACTTAGGACTGGAACAACAACCAGTATCCAGGATCTTAAAAGGGTGGTTCGTTTTTTGGTCACAGTGGGTTGTTTTTGTGTTGTTTTTTTTTTTTTTTGCACATTTTCACCTTTTCTTTGCCTTTGCTCCAAATTGATAACAACCTGCATGTTTTCTTGATAAGATTGCTATCAGTCAATCAATCAACCAACATTTATTCATATCGCCCTTTACAGAAGCCAGATGTGTCCAAAGTGTTTTACAGCAAAATTAGAGATTAGAAGAGACTTTATTTGCCATTTGTACTCACACACAAGGTTCTGGTACACAGGAATTCTTGTGCAGAGCTCTCGAGTAAATAAATAGAAAAAAGTGTAAAAGTATAAAGGTATAAAAAAGGATACAGTCTTACCCACTGCACCTAATACATATATATATTACAAAGTACCATGTTAAATGGACATTGTGAACAGCAGTTATTGCACACTTTGTATTCCAAACACATTGGATATTGCATAGATAATAGTGTGTATTTCATATGTAGAGCAAACAATCAAGGAACAAGAATTTACAAAATTAAAACAAGCGTACAATAGAATGAAAAAGGTACATACAAACAAAACATTTCACAATACCACCAGGTGTTAAAAGCCATTTAAAAATAAATAACTGAGCTTAGACATTAGTTATGTACAGTTGTCCCTCGCTATAACGCGGTTCACCTTTCGCGGCCTTGCTGTTTCGCAGATTTTTTTAGTCCAATTTTGCATGCTTTTTTTTACAGTGCATTGTGTTCCGCAGCCTCATCAAGCAGCCGGTCGCGACACCGCGAAGGGAGAGCATGCGCATTGTGTTCTGCATGTCTGTTTAGAAGAATCTTCTCACCCAGAAGAAAAAAAGAGCGCCAACAACTACCCATAACTGTGTTCTACACTCGGAAAAAGACACCTGCAGCGAGGTGTGAGTCAGTGGAAAAAGATGTGACAGCGCAGCGGCGCCAGGACAAAGAGGCGAGATCGGAGGAACTGTGAAATACTGGTCAGTCACTATTAATAATTTCTTATGTGTCCAACCTCGTACGTTGATCGTTAAAATTAAATTTGTTAGTTCTAAAAGCCATCATAATTTTTTATAGAAAAACATTCTATTTTTATTTCTCAAACAAATGTTTGGGCCTGAAAACAGGTTGGTCTTATTTTTCTACTAAGGTTGGAACTTTGAGAGTGTTTACACACGAGAGAAAAGTGAGAAAATGTTAATGCCTGATTGAGAAAAGTGTATAAAGTGTGTAGTGAGGGGTTTTACAGCTTTAAAACGTCTATAATAATTGTAAAAAATAACGCTGGCCACTTCGCGGATTTCGCATATCGCGGGCTATTTTTAGAACCTAACTCCCGCGATAAACGAGGGACCACTGTAGTTATGTGGGAAAGTTAAATTAGGTAAACTTAGTTTTATATAGCTCATCATTTAAACAGTGCATAACTGTTTAATTTGACATTTCCAAGTCACTGAATATGTCTTGAACTTTATTTACATCACTTATGAAGAAATACAAACAGTATGGCACTCTGTGGTACATCTGTGTGGAGGAAAAACTGAGTGACTGTACAAGAAGGAGAAGAGTGAGGAAAGCCACCAAGACATCCAGACAACCTGGAAGAAGTTACAGGCTTGTCTGCCTGTGATTGGAGAAATTGTGCATAGTGCATATTTTGCATTTTGTATCCCGTTATACAGCTTCATGATGAAGTGGTATAGAGTAGGATTTTATTAAAAAGAAGACCTGAAACTTCAGCTACAATTTGCCAGAAGGTACATCTGAGATGTAAGCCTAGATCTGATGTTTTGGTGAAAGAAGACCCTCCTCTGTCCCACTTCATCATGAAGCTGTATAACTGGGGATACAAAATGCAAAACATGTACTATGCACAATTTCTCCAATCACAGCAACAGAAGCCTGCAACTTCTTCCAGGTTGTCTGGGTGTCTTGGTGGCTTTCCTCACTCTTCTCCTTCTTACACAATCACTCAGTTTTTGAGAACTGTCTACTCCACACAGATTTACGATAGAGTGCCATACTTTTTGTATTTCTTCTTGGATGTAAATAAAGTTCAAGACATATTCTGTGACTTTTTTTACTTAATTTATATCAACTTGTAGAGATTTACTTTCAGTTTGAGTCTGAGATAATTTTAGAAATTTTTATATTGAGAAGCCTGATTTACTTTTTGTATCTGAAATGCCATAAACAAATTAAAATGCGTGAAATACCAAGGGGCTGAATACTTTTGCAAGCCACTGTAATAACAATCACAAACTTAAAATTTTCATTTCTCCACAACATAGCCTCTCAAGATAATTGTCTAATTTTACAAGATCTACATGCATGTTGTACCACCAAGGACCGAAACACCATGTCACGAGTACCGTGATTGTGTCATGTAGGGCTGAATTGATTAATTGATCGATTATTTCCTCAAGTCGTTGTCAAGGCCATAAAATGGTGAAAAATGTCCATCAGTTTTATCCAGAGCCCAAGATGATACCTTCAAATATCATGTATTACCCACACCGCAAAGATATTCAGTTTACTGCCAGATTGGAATGAAGAAAATACACCAGAAAATATTCCCATTTAAGAAGGTAAAATCAAAGAATTTGAACACTTAAAAATGACTCAAAACAATTAATCAGTCCTTAAAATAGTTGTCAATTAATGTGATACTTGTTTAATCATCGCGTAATCGATAACTTGTTTTGTTGTTCCAGCTCTAATGTGTCATACTTGTCAAGTTTCATGTTAATTGGTGTATTAATCAAATATCTTACAATACTGAAGTTGAAAAAAAATTCTCCATCATAAGGACTTGTCTCAAAATTTTAATAAGTTCTGTTCTAAACTGGGCTCAACCTTTTTGTCTGGATTTGTGAAAATTGGTTCACTTGGAGTTAATTAACAAGCTAGGCCTAAACTTCTCAACAACTTTGTCAGAAGAAAAAAAAAAGAAGAATCAGAGGCTGAGTTGCTGGATCCTGGATTTAGTGTCCAGAGTGGCCATGCTGGACATGTTCTTCAAATACTCGGTGTGTTGGTAAAGTGATTGATCATGTTCTTGTGGAAAAATGCTGGGGACTTCTGCTGAACTGTAGGATCTGCAGAAGTGCGAAGCTTGTGAATTCTGACCAGACTTGTTGTGGCTTCCTTGAGGATTCACTTCACATATTGCAGACTACAGTCTGCTTAGTGTGTAAGATTATATCTGGCCAGACGTCACGATCAGACTGTTTCCTGGGAGTGTGCACAATCTGGCTGGAGGATTTGCAGGCATGGACACAACCAGTGATCTGAGACCAAACTGTGAAAGTTGCTGGAGATTGTATTGGAGACACCAGTGTCCACAGGAATAGGTGTTTCATTTCTGACTGCACTCTGAAAATCTTCCATATCCAGTCATGCATGGCTTGATGGAAATTTCAGACTGTACAAGGAGTTAAAAAAAAAAAAAAACCTGTGATGTCCCTGAGAGCAGACAAGGAGGCATTTATCAGAAGAATCTGTGATCAAGTGACTCACCATCTGTGGTGTAGTGACCCTCAGCCTGCTTATTAAGAATCAAAGCACTTCATTCTTCCAAACCTGCTCCACCACAGTTATGGCAGATGATGGTTTGGTACTGATAGATGCCTCTGCTGTGCTGGCCAACGGGACAGTATGATGATTGGATGATTCTCCAGTCAACTCCGAAACACCAAATGTGAGTGAGATTGCAAAGGCAGTGAAACAGCTGAGGGCAGGAAGTGGTTCAAGGGGATGCCCATGTTTCACTTGGATGTGGCACCTGGATGGCTACTTTTGATGGGTGGGGATGAACTGGTTGTCTGAATGCAGTGATGCGTGGCACCAATGCCTACTCCATTACCTAGTATATATTTATATAGGCCTATGCAATCTTCAATGAGAGTGTTGAACCAGATCATGCTTCCCAAAACCAAATATTACTACTGCAACATTGCTTGCATCATTACAATGCAGAATTGATGGTCAGTTGTTGGAGTTTATTGTATGAGAACTAGGGTTTGTTGGTTTTTGTTTTAAATATCGTATTCAAAACATTTGAAATGTATAAAATGCTTTGGTAGTTTTCAGGGCAGGCAGGGAAATAACTGTAATAAGAATAACGGAAGCAATTCTCCTCAAGGTGCAGGATTTTGAACAAAGCAGAAAAAAAGGCAGAAACTTGTTTTTTCTTGATTTGTGTTTCATGTCATGCCTTAGGGGATGCAATGAGGCAGGTGAAGTTCAAAGACCAGAAAATCAAAGAACAGAAATATTCTGTTCGTCTGTAGACTCGTGTCTTGGACAGGAGAATACACAAGTCCCTTCAAAAGTAGAAAATAACTAGATGGTGATATTTGTCGCACTTTTTGCATGCTCTGATTCCCTCTCAGGTCACGTATGATAATGTCTGCACTATGATAGCCATATAGATTTGTGTTGCCTTCTATTTTAGGGATAATTTTGGCATTTTTTAAAAGAAACAAGATGCATTTAACTTCATGTCTATAACACGTCATTGCAACAAACAAAAAAATGACAAAAACAAGCTTTTTTTTTTTTTCTTTTTGCAATGTCTCTGCGTGCCTCTAAAGTATATGTGCCAGGCATAACAGCTGTTACTGATTCACATTTTTAGTTGAGAGATGTGGTGATTTAATTTGCTGATGTATTAAAATGATTGTCAGCTTTAGTTCAGTCTCGCTAACAGAAGTGGATGCGTATCAGTCTTACCAAGAAAAAATGGAAACTGATAGTGACAAAAGTTTAAAAAATATTCAGATTTCATTGAAATTACATTGCATTTTCAACATTAATTGGATGGAGAGGACTTTTGTGACTTGGTTATAATTTTCGCATGTCATCAAAAGGCAAAGTTCCAACATCTAAGTCAACAACATTACACACCACAGAGGATGTACATAAAAAATCCGTAGAGTTGAAGTGCTGCAGTTTCTTTCCATTCACTTGGGGGTCTGTGGGTTGTGTCCTTTTCAAATGTGTTATCAAATGGGCCTTCCTTGGGTGTAACATGGACTTTCACTGGTCCCAGAAAATTTCCTTCAAAGCTGGCCTGAGTCCTCACGCACTGGGCCTCATACAAGAAGCACTCCTACAAATATACTAACATTTGTTCATAAAATGCTTGCGTGAATCATTTAACAGCACTTCCTACATTCACTAATTTTCTCATATTTTGAATTTTTGTAAAGCCCTAGCCTCTGGCTATTTGAAATGAAGCAAACCTGGAAGTGGGAAATTTTGTAGCTCCTTGAATGGCCACTTGAGACTGTCTCCAAAAAAGGAGGTACTTCCCACAGAAGCACATGTTAAAATGTCTGACTTTACAGCAGAAAGCTAATTTTCCCCTCCATTACAACTGTATGGAGGTTGATTTAGTTTTTTATAACTCAGCAGATACCTATTTGTATGTGTAACTTGTTGTGAGGTTAATTGTACTAATGGACCTTAGAAGAAAGAAGTCTGAACTCCAGTATTTCTGTTGACTGAAATGTTTGTGTTATTTAAATTGTATGTTAGCAATGTTAGCAGGTCTTGGTAGCTTGGTGATATTCACTGTTACTCCATGGTTATTGTCACAATATGCTGGTAATTCTTAGTAGCCACCCCTCATGAAAACCACCATCCAGTTGGCAAATTATATTCTTTAATAAAAAACCTGAACCAAGGTTTGACTGTTATTTTTAGCTTATTTGGTAACTTTGCCATGTGGGTGTGTTCAGGCTTTAGTCACCCTACACAGGTCACCCAATGTCAGTACATTTTACAGGCATAATATGATTTTAGATTGTTAAATGTATGCAAACCCACATGGGGAACATCTTTTATTTGTGGGGTCAAATTTGTGGGGACTTTCTGACTGGTTTAGTTACATTATTTGAAAGCACGATTGGTGGGACGACACACATTCGGACTGCTTCCATCATATGTTGGGCATTTTTACATGATTAAATACCTCAAATTATTAACAGATTGTTCTTGTTGATTCACTTTGCTGTTGATCGGTTAATCTACTACATCACTAATCTAGTCATGATGACAAGTATATAAATTGTTCTGAGCACCAAATAAATGTTGACTGGCTCAAAAGCTAACTTGCAACATATGTTGCTTTGTAAAATAATCTGTTTTAAGTCAAGTCAGACTCATTTATCTGCCCAGAACACATATTTCTCCTGAAGAGCTTTGCAGTCTGCACACCATATGACCATTGATTAGGATAAACCACCACTTCAAAAAATAAAATCTGAGGGGGAAAAAAATAAAAAACATATCTTTAGCATAAAGTCACATTTCTCTTGTGAGATGTGGATTCTCCTGAAATTACTTTCTTACTATGAAGGGAATCTCCTGAAGTAGGAAACTGCTTTAGACTTTAAACGGGACTTGTTAATATTTTATCCTTAATCAAACAGCAGGCTTCCTCAGTTGCAAGCATACGCAGTCTAGAGAATTATTGTTTTTTTTTTTATTCGCATGAGTACTGTTGATATTTATTTTTGATTGCTATAGCAAGTGAGTGCAAAGATGCAAACATTTTCAGCTGTGATAGTAGATGTTAATGACTCATTTGATCATGTGAAATCGCGTGTTCTCAGTTTACCTGTGCAGGCCGCATTAAACAAAGAATTGTATCAGATTGCATTATACCGCACTGATTTGAAACAAAGCCCACATATTGGATTTTTTTGTAAGGGACACGTGCACACCCCTCGTGAATGAGTAGTTCATGTATTGAAAAAGATTATATAAATAATACAGAAAGTGATAGTAACTTGTGGGTTTGCACCTGGATCAGGATGATTACCAACAACAATTTGGTCCCCTACATAAAAATTGGTTCGTACTTCAACTGCTTGAGTAATCCTACTCAAAAAGACACATTTATCTAAAGAAACCAGTTGGCTGTAGTATTTGAGTAAAACACTGCCTTATTCTGCAATCATTAATACAAGATTTCTCCTTTATTTTTGTGAAGGCTTTAACGCTCCAGGGTGGAGGTCTGTGGAGGAACCTTCAAGTCTGGTTGACTAGTTACATAAAATGTCTGTTCTTAGTTATTTCCTCTACATTCATGCCAGCGTGATTCACAGCCTTTGCTTACAATGGCTGTGAAGGAGACTGCCGTCTGTTCTGCCCTGTACCTGCCTCCCTGCACCTCCTCCTACCATGTTGGTTAACTTCCCGTTGTTCCACGGGCAATTTCAACTTGCAATCCAGACCGATTTCCTGAATGGACACTACAAGAATAGATAATTATGGACTTCACGGGAGGGTTTAGAAACTCTGATCGCTCCTGGCAAGGCTTTGTAAACAAAATCGAAGGTCAGGCAATGGTGAGGATTTCCATGTTGCTGTGACAACAGTGTGGAAATTTGAGAGCAATCATTCATGTAGAATCTCTTGATGAAGAGAGCTGGCAGGGTTTTTTGTTTTTTTTTTTCTTTTCCAGGCATGAAATGAGCGCATAGTTTTGAAAGTGCAGCAAAAGTGAGGAAGTGAAGTTGAGCTGTGCTGAAGGCTGCGCGCTCTATTGTCTACCACCTCACAGAGAACAAAGCAGGTTCTAACTCAATAACCATTGATGCTTCCTTGCCAGAGGCAACACGGACAAACAATCCTGTTTCCATTCTATATATAGCTGCGCGCTTAGATGTATCCCCATTAACCACATGTCACGCCAGGATTATGCAGGTGAGGAGGATCGTTGTTTCTTGACAGCCTGTTTGGATTTGAAACTTCATCAAGTCAGGAAGAACCTGTAAAAACATATGTGTTGATAACAGGAATGACCACTTTCCACTCTGGTTTCCAATTTCTCCTCTTTGAAGGGAAACTGTCCCTGCATTATACTATATAGAGCAGAGGGATTTCATTTTGCTGCTGCCTTGGAACAAAGTACATGGCACTTACATCTAAGGAAACATTATTAAATAGGAGTGACAAAACATACATAAATATTTTTTTATTTAATTCTGAATGACAGGGTTACACATACAGCACTCTTTTCTCATGTGGTAGTGGCTCCAGGTACAAGACAACACAACACAATAGCTCCAATATATTGCACTGCTGCTTTGAGATGTTTTGTAAAAAATGTAAAATTCTTGATCTGTGTGTGGTGGAACTTTTGTTGTCATTTTGAATTTTAGTGGAAATTGCAAATACCATGGCAGAAATCACGCAAGACCCTGTGTGTCGTACCCACAGAATGTAGTAGTAGTAGTAGTAGTGTTATCATCATTTTTTACACTCGCTTACTCCAATCAAGGGTCACAGGGGGGCTGGAGCCTATCCCAACAGTCATAGGGCATGAGGCGGGGTGCACCCTGGATAGGACGCCAGGCTGTTGTAGGGCCATATTTAGACAGACAGACACATTAACACCGACATGCACACCTAATTTACTTAACCTGCATGTCTTTAAATGTGGGGGAAGCCGGAGCACCCGGAGGGAACCCATGCAAACATGGGAAAAACATACCAACTCCACACAGAAAGGCCCCAGGTGGGAGGTGATCGCACAACCTTCTTGCTGTGAGTCATAAATGCTAACCACTAATCCACTGTGCTGCCCAAATGAAAGATGTCCTACTTATAACGGATGTCTTCAAAAGACTCAACAGAATCTGACTGCTGTATCCCAGCTGGCATGTTTTCTGATTGATTGATTGGTGCACTTTGAAAAATATGAACTGTCTCTTGTCATAACAGAAGAGGGAATAATACCAGGAACATAATACTTTGCTGTGTCTTTGGGGCTTGTGCTGTCAGGTGTCCTGAACAGAGTGAATGTGAATATGAAGAGTCTGTTTTGTCTTTTCAGTCACTGTGTGTCCACACAAGCCTGTCAGCCACAGTGGGACTTTGATGGCTAATATTAAGAGGCCCCTTCCAAAGGGCCCATGGTTTCAGGCCAGTATCCAGACACAAATGTACAGGGATGGACTTGGGACTGAGTGCTTGATGCATGAGATCAATAGACCAGTTGGGACGATGTCTGATGTTTTACGGACTCTGTACCAAACTGTTGTGGTGAACAAGGAGCTGAGCCACAAGGCGAGGCTCTCAAATTTACCAGTTAACTTATGGTCATGAACTTTGGGTAATGACTGAAAGAATAAAGTCACAGATACCAGTAGTGGAAATGAGATTCCTCTGTCGGTTATCTGGGCTTACGCTCTTGAACAGGATAAGAAGCTAGACTATACAGGACAGACTCTGGGTAAAGTTGCTGCTTCTTCGTATCAGAAGGGGCCAGCTATGGTGGTTCGGGACCTAAGGAGGTCTTCCAGGCATGTCCTACTGTGAGGAGGCCCTGGGGAATACCAGAGATTATATTTCCCAGCTGGCTTGAGAATGCCTCGGGATCCACCGGTAAGAATTACAGGACTTGGTCGAGGACAGGGAAGTGTGGGAGGGCTGCTTAGTCTGCTGCCACCGTGACCCGAACCAGGATAACTGGCAGAAAATGAATAAATGAAAATTTCAGCGTGTCCAGTGTTGTATTATTAATTGAATAGAGCTAAGTAGGTATTGAAAACAGTTTAGTATCACCGTAAGGTATGGGGTAAAAATAATAGAAGAAATTGCTCAATTTGTAGAGAGTGTATGAAGGCCCATTACATATGGATTTTTTTACCTGGGTAGTTTAGAATGAATCACAGTAATAAATGGCTTTCTTGAAATTGTTTTAGTGGAGAAAAACACATAGAAGTAAATAATTGTTTATTCAAGTTTGAGTCAGTGGTCAGAGGCTCATCAGGGACTTTATTCCTACCCCCCCGGATGAATTTATTAAGTCTTTTTATGTGTTTCATTTGTATTGATGGTTCACTGCATTCCAGACTGCGACCAAATGGTCACTTTTTGCGACCATTTTTTGAGACAGTGTCAGTACTTTTTACAGCTACTTACTTTTTTCATGTTGAAAATCGAGGAGGGGGGGAGTTTGCCAGTGTGGATCAATGTGTGTGTGAGATGTGGAGGGTTTGGGAGAGATTAATCAATTGACGTTGTACCCCTGTAGGGGAACCCCCCCCCCCCCCCCCCCCCCGGAATGAATAGAAAAAGGACATGGATTTTACAACCCCAATTCCAGTGAAGTTGGGACGTTGTGTAAAATGTAAATAAAAACAGAATACAATGATTTGCAAATCCTTTTCAACCTATGTTCAATTGAATACACCACAAAGACAAGATATTTAATGTTCAAACTGATAAACTTTATTGTTTTTGTGCAAATATTTGTTCATTTTGAAATGGATGCCTGCAACACGTTTCAAAAAAGCTGAGACAGGGGCAACAAAAGACTGGGAAAGTTGATGAATGCTCAAACAACACCTGTTTGGAACATTCCACAGGTGAACAGGTTAATTGGAAACAGGTGAGTGTCATGATTGGCTATAAAAGGAGCATCCCTGAAAGGCTCAGCTGTTCACAAGCAAAGATGGGGTGAGGATCACCACTTTGTGAATAACTGTGTGGAAAAATAGTCCAACAGTTTAAGAACAATGTTTCTCAGCGTTCAATTGCAAGGAATTTAGGGATTCCATCATCTACAGTCCATAATATAATCAGAACCTGGTACAATTCCTTGGTAGGTTTTTGCATTCTGACATGAGCTCTGAAAATGTTCAGTAAAGGGCTACAGTCCTCCAGCTAAAAAAGTTAAGTCTTTCGCCTTGGTTCAAGCAGTCCGTTTCACTTTAAGAAGCAGATATTTAAAACCTGATGTCTGGGATAGTCCAAGGCTCATGTGTTTTGTTTGTTGGAAACCATGTCCTTATTTGGTTGGAGCTATTTTTTTTTTTTTCATCGGTAAGATGGTTCAACTGCTATTTATATACAAGGGCACCAGAAATGTTTTTAGAGGGTTGGAAGCCAAACAGTTCAAAAAACGAAAATGGCTGTTTCATCTGGAGACTTATTTAGTTGAGGGTCATTTCTACCGCTAACTACTTAGAGCTATAACAATTCTACAGTAAACTAGCACATCGCGATTTATTCAGAATAGAACCTGAGTTTGTTATACTGTTTAACTCAGAGGTTTGAAAATGCACACTGACGTGCGAATTACCGTGGAAAGCAAATGCAAACACTCAAGTGCAGCCGCACAGCATCAATTACATGTGGAATTCAGGACATCTGACACAGTGTTTTCCTGCATAACAAGATAGCAGAACGTGTCCTTTCTGTTCAAATATTAGAACATTCTTTCCATGCACTCTTCTGCTGATGACCTCTAGGATTTGGAACGCTGTGGGAAAATGTCCAGGCGGGTGCCAGGGGATCAGTATGAAATGCTGACAAATTGGCTTGGCTCAGTTTTTTTTCCAGAATCTTAATTTTATTCATTTTTGGGGAGAAATGATCTGTGCATCTGTACATGTGCATTTCATTTGTTTATATCCATGGTAATATTGGGAATGAGCGATATACTTTTCTTTTTTTACTTGAAATGGTTCTTTCTGCATTTTTGGATACTTTTGTGCTTTTCCTTGACTGACATTACATGTAGATTTGTTTGTCTTGGGGGTTCTGACTGACTGAATATATTTTCCCCCAGGGGTCCTACAGAGACAAATACTGGAATTGTGCAATGTTCAAGGCAGTGCTGAAGAAGAACAGAGATGGAGGCAAAGGGAGCAAGAAAGAGTCAGGTATGTGAAAGATTTGGAAGAGTAACAAAAACTAACAATCAAATGCCATTGTATGTATTATTACCAATATACACATGTAGATCCATATCAGATCAGCTATGGTGACCCCAAATGAAAAAGGAGAAGCCGAAAGAACTTACTTGTATTGTATACATTATATACTTTTAAACCAGTACCACTATATGTGTTATTGCAGTTATTGACATTATACTGTATACACAACTTTGAAACACATTCATTGTATATATTATTACCATTATGTAGTTTTAATCAGATGCCGTTGTATACATGATATTCTTTTAAAAGCAAATACCATTGTGTACCCTGATAGACTGGCATCCTGTCCAGGGTGTACCCCGCCTCACGCCCTATGTCTGCTGGGATAGACTTCACACCCTTAAGACCCTTAATTGGAGTAAGCTTGCATAGAAAATAGATGGATGGTTACCATTGTGTACATGATGTACTTTCAAAACAAATGCCATTCTATATGTGGGGTCCTTTTAAAACAAATGCCGTTATATTATTATTACCAGTTTATACCTTTCAGCAAATATCAGATAGACAGAAGTAATAAGTGTCTCTGGTCATCTCCTTTTTTTTTTTTTTTTTCTCATAGGCTGTGCGTATACATTTATTTCTGACTTTGTAAGTCCATTTATAGGCTTCACTCTTTGCAAACTCCCAGAATGTGATTATTAAAGTGAGTTACAGTAAGATTGAGTAAACAAAAGCTAAAGTTTAGATGACGGCACATAAACCACATTATTTAATGTATTCTTGGGAAGCATCCAGACATGGAAGTGATTGTTTGCAAATGCCTGAGTATACGGTTAGTGGCCATTAAGTCAGTCTTGCACTAATATCTGTGGCATGTTTTCTTTTGTTGAGCACTTTGTGGTTCTGAGTGAGTCAAAATCATAATCTAAGTATTCATAGTTTGAACAGGATTGCGCACATGGAATGAAGTTTGTTGAGGCTGAACAACATTATAAACACTACGGAGTAACTGATGCTAATGAAGTACACAGTTTGGTAGCTTGATGCAATAGAGAAAATGTAAAAATGAAGAATAAACATTAAGTTCCTGATTGCTGCAGGTTTGAAATTTGGCAGTTTTGTGTTTCAGTTTAGTATCAGTTCTCAGGATTGTCCTAAAAAATAAAATTGTTAATGTCATTTGTTTGAAAATTGTTAAGCATAAAAAAAATTTAGAATCAGTATTTAGGCAGAATTGGAATATGGGCAGCACGGTGGCTTAGTGGTTAGCACTGTTGCCTCACAGCAAGAAGGTCACCTAACCCAAGACATGCAGGTTAGGTGGACTGAAAACTTTAAATTGTTTGTAGGTGTGCATGTGTGTCCAGGGTGTACCGTCCTGTCCAGGGTGTACCCCGCCTCACACCCTATGACTGCTGGGATAGCTGCTGGATTGTGGTGTCATGACGATGCAAGAATGTTTGCGTCAGGTGTGCCCAGCAGGGGGGCAGAGAGGAGGTGAGGACGCAGAGGAGAGCCTGCAGACAGACTCAGCTGCAGCCAGTCTATGTGGGCTCTGATTTCTCAACTAGTTTGTATGTCTTGTGCTGAGCTGCAGGGCTGCGCTCTGAATTCTGTCATAGTTTATCTTCTCTGACCGTGAGCTCCATCCACGCGTGAACCAACTGTCTGTGAGAAAATGTGGAGATGTCTGGAGTTATGCTGTATTTTGTGGACATGTCCTGTCTCTGGCAATCAGTCTGTGAGCAGGACTTTGGACTTTATTCAAAAACAATTGTGAGAGAATTTAAGGTAAAGAGCAAGGAACTGCTGCAGCAGCCAGGCTGCAAATTGCATTTTTTTTCTGTGCTCTTTGATTTGAGCGTGTAGTTTTTACTGCATTGTGTACACGGTATAAAAACAATCCTGCGTGATTTATACGTTGAGAATAATGGAACACAGCAGGAATCATAAATTGGCGTTGGGTAACGTATTGTGAGGGTGTGGCTTCCAGTCACGTTGAGTACCGTTGCTATGCCTTGACTTGCGTTGAAAACTACTTCCTTTCTGCGTTGAGCACAGGACACAGAAAAAATTAAAGGTTTAATTTTTTTGGCATCCGATTGGCTTCATCCTTTGCGTCCCTCGTGGTGTTGTGGCGTTGAGTTGCATCATCTCTGCACTAGGTTGCATCCGTGTGGCGCCGTCATGATGCCACACGACACAACTCGAAGTGGGCCCAGTGTGAAAGGGGCTTTAGTGGTTGAAGATGAGTGAGTAAGTGAGTAGAATCATCGTCAGCCTGTTTTTTTTAAGAGCCAGACCATGCAGGATTTCTAAAGCTGATTCCAATTTTGATATTTGGTTATCCTAAAACCTGGTATCCTGATATATCAATCATTATTCTTTTTCCCCCATTGAAGCATATAGCATGAATAAACAAATACTTCCAGAACTTTTTTATAGTTTTTGTAAAGAGTCCTCACCAAGATAATATGACATAATACAGTTTGAAATTAAACTTCTTTCATTGACACAGTGATTTATGTTGCAAAAGAGCGGTATGGGCTCATGGTCCCCCAGTGCCTCAAGTAATGGGCCATTTTCTCCCTTTGATGGGCCCTTCTCTGACCTCATTGGGCGTCTATGAAGCAGAATAAAATAATTAATTCAAGATTTGCAATGTTTTTCATCCATATACAACCACAGTTTGAGCAAGTTTAAGTTGAAGTCAAATGTGTTACAAATTTCATATTTTATTAGAATTCTTGGCATTTGATGTTAGGTCACATCTCTACATTTCTTTTTAATTGTTTTTATTATTAATGCTGATGTGATTTTTTTGCAAGTAGCTCATATCAGCCAATTATATCAGCTTGCTGATTTATCAGACGGGCTCTACCTTTTGTACGATGCATCCGGAAAGTATTCACAGCACTTCACTTTTTCTACATTTTATATTATGTTACAGCCTTTTTCCAAAATGCATGGAATTCATTTTTTCTCAAAATTCAACACTCAATACCCCATAATGACAATGTGAAATTTTTTTTAGACTTTTGCAAATTTATTAAAAATTAAAAACTAAGACATACCATGTACACAAGTATTCACAGCCTTTGCTGTGAAGCTCAAAACTGAGCACAGGGGCATCCTGTGTCCACTGATCATCCTTAAGATGTTTCTATGGCTTAATTGGAGTCCATCTGGGGTAAATTCAGTTGATTGGATATGATTTGGAAAGGCACACACCTGTCTACATAGAAGGTCCCACAGTTGACAGTGCATGTCAGAGCAAAAACCAAGAATGAACTCAAAGGAATTGTCTGTAGACCGCTGAGACAGGATTGTCTCGAGGCACAAATCTGGGGAAGGGTAAGGGATGCACCAGGGATGACAGAGAGGAGGAGTACAGGATCTTAGTGAAGGACTTTGCTGCCTGGTGCCACACAAACCATCTACAGCTCAGCACCTGACGTTGGGAAGTCCAGACCAAGTCCATGACCAGTTCTGATCCAGGGACCTGAGGTGGAGGCTGTGGATTACTACAAGTACCTCTGGCTGTGGCTGGACAACAGACTGGACTGGACAACCCACACCAACCAACTCTACAGGAAGGGACAGAGCAGGCTGTACTTTCTAAGGATGCTGCAGTTATTTAACATCTGCAGGAAACTCCTGTGGATGTTCTACCAGTTCATAGTAGCCAGCATCGTCTTTACATCGTGGTGTGCTGGGGGTCAGCACATCCAAGTAAGACACATCCAGGCTGGGCAAACTGATCAGGCAGGCTGGCTGTGGTTGGCATGAAGCAAGAAATATTACTTCTGCTTTGAGCACAGTGGCCTCCATCATCCCCTCTCTCAGAGCTCCAGCATTCCTCTGTGGAGAGAGGAGAACCTTCCAAAAGGGGAACCATCTCTGCAGCAATCCACCACTCAGGCCTGTATGGTAGAGTGGCCAGATGGAAATCACTCCTTAGTAAAAGGCACATGGCAGCCCGCCTGGAGGTTGCCAAAAGCTACTTGAAGGACTCTCAAACCACAAGGAACAAAATTCTCTGCTCTGATGAGACAAAAATTGAACTCCTTGGTGTGAATGCTAGACGTCATGTTTGGAGGAAACCAGGCACCATCCCTACAGTGAAGAATGGTGGTGGCAGCATCATCCTGTGGGGATGTTTTTCGGTGGCAGGAACTGGAAGACTAGTCAGGTTTGAGGGAAAGATGAATGCAGCAGTGTATGAAAACCTCCTCCAGAGCGCTCTTGACCTCAGACTGGGGCGACTGTTCATCTTTCAGCAGGACAATGACACTAAGCACACAGCCAAGATATCAAAGGAGTGGCTTCAGGACAACTCTGTGAATGTCCTTGAGTGACCCAGCCAGAGCCCAGACCTGAATCTAATTGAACATCTCTGCAGAGATCTGAAAATGGCTGTGCACCGATGTTCCCCATCCAACCTGATGGAGCTTGAGGTGCTGCAAAGAGGAATGAGTAAAATGTCCCAAAGATAGGTGCTCCAACTTGTGGCATCACATTCAACAAGACTTGAGGCTGTAATTGCTGCCAAAGATGCATCAGCAAAGTACTGAGCAATGGGTGTGAATATTTATGTACATGTGATTTCTTAATTTAATTTTTTGTATTTTTAATTAATTTATAAAAACTTAAAAAACTTTTTCATATTATCATTATGGGGTATTGTCTGTAGAATTTTGAGGGAAAAAAATTAATCCAATTTGGAATAAGGCTGCAACATAACAAAATGTGGAAAAAGTGCAGCGCTGTGAATGTTTACTGGATGTACTGAGTCACACAAGACTTTGTGCCACATTTGCTGTAGAACAAACAGATAAGTATGTGTTTTAGATTTTACCAGAGAGAAGGCTTTTATAGGTGGGTTTTGGTTAATGAATAAGTGTTGTTTCCAAGGTTATAGGTAACCTACATTTTGTTGTTTCAGGAAAAAGTTGTTTTTGTCTAAACACAAAGTATTTCGGACTTATCAGTGAATGACTATACTGTGTACTTCCAGTACGCTGTAAGTTATCCACAATTTCTCATCTGGCATGGTTCTCCATCTTTTGCATTCTGAGAAACCAGCATTGCCTGAGAATGTGTGAACTTTTGACTTGTTGGGTGCGATGTTGAGAAATGTTGGTTTCTCAGAATGCAGAGATGGACGGCCCCACCCTACTTTTTGTGGGTCAGACTCAAAACTTCTCACTTGGTTCTCACATGACCCATTTCCAAATGAGTTGTTGACTAGTGTCCTGTAAAAAAAAAAAAAGAAGAAAAAATGTCTTCGTGATATTTTGTGTTTACATGGGGGAATGACCATTTTTGTGAGCCGACACTGGATTTGCAACTTGTCGCGACAGGTACTTGTTCAATCGGTAACTACATGTAGTAGATCCATGTGTCACAGTTCTTCTCACTGGAATGTGAAGCTGTATGTAGCATACTGAACATATTCGACAGCCTTCAGTGCTTTTCAGATACTCTAGTTGTGCAGTTGTATCAGTTGTCACTTTCCATCAAGCTAAACGCCTAGCTTGTATGAATCACTGTGATAATACAGGTTTTCTGTATGTATGTATGTATAAATAAATATACACACTTTCTCACATGAGGATTTGTGTTTGTGAACACTGACATCAGCAGAGGTTTGTGGCCTCTCGTTCCCTTTATAACCGCTTGTTCTCTGCCTCAGTCTCCCAGTTGGGTCCCATCCATCAACCTCAAGCAGCTTTGTCTCCTTTTCTCATGATCGGACAATAAAATTTGGCCACTCCCCTCTTAAGACAGATGAGAGGTCAGAGAGGTAAATGATGTTCATGCATGGACTAATATAAATGGTGTAAATGCACAATAGTGAACTACAATAGTAAGTTATTGATAACGCACACAGCTAATGGCATCAGAGTTGGCAGTTTTTCAGTGATGTGTGAGTCTCTTAAGAAATACATGTAGCTTTGTCACTTGTGGTGATGTTATGAGTGCAAATGTCAAACAAAAATGGCAGGAAAGTTTGACACAAAAATTCAGATAAATTACAGAATAAGCAACAGCTCGACAGCTATAATTGCCACAGTGAAAGAAGATGTGGATAAGCAAGATAAAATATGTTTGTGGGGTCAGCCATACTCTAGTTATTTAAAGTCTGACCGGACACAAAGTGATGATGATTGTTTTACTATTTCTAGCACTGTTGAATTATACAAAACAGAGAATGCTATTGCTTACAGATTTGGATGTCAAAGACTTCAAGACCATATCACTTGACCAGCAGCCAGGAACACGAGTAGGTCAGCTGACGTAAGAAGAAGGTTTTAATTTAATTTAAATTATTTTCATTTATATAGCGTCAGATCACTACAAGGTTGCCTCAAGGTGCTTCACACAAGTAAGGTCTAACCTTACTAACCCCCAGAGAAACAGTGGTAAGGAAAAGCTCCCTCTGAGGAAGAAACCTCAAGTAGACCAGACTCAAAGGGGTGACCCTCTGCTTGGGCGATGCTACAGACACAAATTACAAAACAAGGTTTGACCTTTTGTTATGGCAGTCAACTGTAAATTTTTGTCAAGCTTTTTTTTTAATGAGGATTTTTGGATGAATGAGTCCCATAATGGCCCCGTTTGCATGCACATAAAAATCCAGTTGCTGTCTGATTATTGGCCATTATCTGATTATTAAGTGGTCATGTAAACGACAAACTCTGACATGCTTTATCTGATAATGACTGTTAACAGATTATGAGAAATCGGATTAACACACCCGGATTTCTCCGCAATACTTCGATTCCTTCAGTACATGTGTACCATTAATCAGATTTATTTTGTTATTTTACATCAACGCAGTCGTCGCTCACATTTCCAGAGGTTCAGTGGAAACAGACTGCAGTCTCGTCGCGCCTCGTGACATCCTTCATCAGATCACAAAGTTGTTGTGTGTCTAAATAAATAAATAAATTTGCCTGAGTGCCCAAGCATCCTTGAATGGCCTTGTGTTGTTTCAGCACTGTAAAAAGCGAATTTCTTGGTGATTTATGCGACTTTATAGACAAATATATTGAAGTTGAGCAGACTTTCCCAAAACCATGATGTTAAATTTGAGTGCGTAGACATCAACTCCACGCACCTCCACAGAGACAGACAGAAAAAGAGTGAGAGTGCACTCTTCACTCCTTCTTCTTTTTTTTAGTCTGTGTTTTTTCTTCAGGAGCTGCCCTTTCTTTCTCCACTTCCAAAGTGCTATTACATCCTACTAATGAGTTGAAATCATGTAAACCCAGTTTTTCCAATTATTGGATTACTGAAGTGCATGTAAACGCGTCAGATCAGGTAATTACAGTTATCTGATTATTATGTTCATGTATACGTGGCTGCTGATGGAGTGCTGTCCGTTTTCTGAATGATATCAGATTTCTATCTGATGCCTTAAGTTCCTTAAGTTTTTTAGTTGTGATCCTCGGGTTCAAGTGGACCTTTTAAGCAGAGGCTTGTGAATTCCTGGGTGTTAATTTGCTCCTTCTTACTCAATGATGTAAAGTGTGCATGGTCCCAATTTTCATATATTTTGTATAATAGACTATACCATTGTTTGTGTGCCTCGCATCTTTTAAAGCTGTTTCATAATGAAGAAACTAACTTGTGGTGATCCAACAGTTTGCTGGAGATGTCTTACTTAATAGTTTTGAGTTTATTGTGTGCGCACCTTTCCGTCTTTGTCATTGAATGACTAACTACAGTGTATCAGTGCTTTGTACAACTGTAGAGCTGGACATCAGGAAAATGTGTGCACGCTTGTGCATGCGCGCACGCACACACACACACACAGTCGAGAGAGACATGAAAATTGTATTTGTTAGGAAATCTCAATTCCTTTTCATGGTTCTGCTTGCATTATCACCAGACTGCACAGCCTTTTATTGCTTCAGTGAGGCTGGAAGGACAAACTGTAAAGTCTGTTTCACAAACCATAGTGGAAATCAGAGGGAGGAAAGACCTTGATACAGTGGTATAATTGCATGAAAACTCAGCATATGCTGCTCATGACATGGTGGCTATGGACTGGAAGCAACTTTAAAGCATTCAGGGAAACGTGGCCCTCATGCCAGATCCCACTACAGTCATTAGCTGTCCTTTGGGATCTCCACATTGCCAAGACCACAAAAACACAAAGTTTGCTAATTTAGTCTCTCCATCTTGTAGTCCTTCTAGATTCTTCCTCCTCCTTGTTTGCCTCTTTCTACTTTGACTGCCAAAAAAAAAAAAAAAATTAAATCCCTTTTAAGTACTTTTTAGCAATTTCAGTTCCAGAACTGCAATGCTGGTTTTCTGTTGCCTTTGAAGTGAAAGCTTGCAGAGAAAGGCTAAACTGGAAGTATGCCCCATTGACATCAATTTATTTTGTATCCACACCACAGTAAGCTCACAAGATTATACTGTTAAAGTATTTAATTGGTGTTTTCTTTAAGGATACAAGCTTCTCTGGTTTTATTAGGAGTTCCATCTAGCATCACTTACCTATTAATTCACAGCATTGTCTGGCTTAGGATTTTTTGCTAAGTTATATTTTCATTGCCAGTCAGGTCTAGGAGCATGCACTGGTACATTGGTGCATCCAACCAGAGTATGGAACCACCCTGTGTCCCTATTGACATCCAGTCATCAAACCACTGGTCGAACCACACCTCCTGAAAGTAGACATCTGTCTGCTGCAACAATTTATCCCTTTTCTGTCCCCGGTACGGAGGTACCTATGGGCATGTATTATGCTCAAGGTAGTGCGTCACATGGGCATAGTGTTGTAGATGACGTGTTCGACAGGCGGTACACACAAACAAGGGTTAAAATTTACCCACCCCATGGGCAAGCACATTGGAAAATCCAAAACATGAATTGTCAAACATGAAGTGACAGAAATGTCACTGAACCATTCCTTATTGGCAGAGACACCCACATTGTTGAACTCCCTATCATGACTCAACATCGAGACCTTGCAAACATTGAACAGCATAGGATGAACACATTCATGATGAATGGCAGAGTTCATAGGGAAGAAGTCAGAGACTCTGCCTCCACTCCACACAACACTCACAGTGCCTGTGTATCAGCTAGTTATGATGTCTACCAACATATGGAGGATCCCAGAAATGTTCAGGATGTCACACAATTCATGTTACAAAGAAGCCTTTCTACTATTCACATGTGTTCAAGGAGTACTTGCGCAGGTAGGCTACAGTTGATTGTTGTTATATTGAGTGTGAAACTAAACTGCTCTAATTGCTGAGCAGCAACCATCTGGCAACCTACTGAGAAGGACTCTTGCAAGTAACTTGCCTGGCAATAGCAGTATTATACCCTTGTAGTTAGTGCCATCCAAGTGGTCACCCTTTCTTTTCCAGAGAGGGACCATATGTAATGTCTTCCAGTCTGTTGGGATGATGCCCAAATGGTCTCTCAAATGGAGCAAAGACTAATTGCTTCCACCAGAACAGCATGTCCATTCACCTGAAGAAGGTGAGCCCCGATACCATGGAACCCCTCAACTCTGCTCTCAGCTGCCACACCACCTTTCCTATCTCGCAGAGATTCTGTGCTTTAAAACTGTCTGCTGTGTCAGTCATCAAAGTAGCCCAACAAGCAGGGCAGTACTACAGTTCTCTTTGTCAAGACCGTGCTCTTACTTGTCAAGACTGCTGTAGGAGAAAGTATACTTTTGGAGGAACAAAGTGTTTCAGTTCCTCTCTAAACAGGTGAGGGTCATGAGACAACAGATGGTGTCACCTTCTCACAGATTCCTCTAACAAATGATTTCTTGTCGACCCTCACTTCTGTCACAGCTTGCTTTTTTCAGTTCCCTGTATAGCTTGGAATGGCCACCAAGCCATGCACTATGACTCCTCTAAGATAAAAAACCTCCTCCTGTGATCATTGGCGACACCAGTGTAATCCCTGGCAGCTTTCAGGATATTGTTAAAAAAGAACTCCCACATTCCATGTGGGTTTTTTGTTGTCTCCATGTTTGCAGACTCATCCACCCAGATTGCACGCAGCGTCTGCAAAGCAAACTGATTTTCAAGTCTAGTCAGATTCAAGTCCTGGGCACCAAGCAGACAGCAATCTGCAAGACTTCAACTGAATCCTTTTAAAAAACTACAATGAGTCTGTGGTCAGAATTCACAAACTGACCACTGCTATAGGAAGGAATCTAAATGTTTTTAAGTTTTTATTCCTTTGGTGGTTGAAATGAGGGTATAAAGTAGCTATTTGTTTCCACAAAGATTTGTTGCTCTCTTTCTGGATGATGTGTGCTGCAGTTGATCTCTGTTTCTCATCACATAGGCCCCCCTCACTGCCTCTCTCTCAACACTCATTTTGGTGAGTAAAGATTTACTGCTATATAATATAGCTGCTGTCTCGAGTGGCTGTAGCTTCATCAGCCAATCAGTCAATTCATGATCAACCCCATAAATCTCTGTTCTGACTCACCTTAAATAGCTTTGGGACTTTGAGTTAGGTAATTCCTGTGAAGGCCCTGCAGCTTCTTGAGTGACCCACTCTGTTAGGTCAAAGCAGACAGCTGCCAGACAGAGTTGTCTGCCTCTTGTGGATGATGCACCGTTAATCACAGTAGCACACAACACTGTCAGCTGTTTATTTCTCCAACCCTCAGTCAACACATGCACACTAATAGCAACCTCCAGCAGTTGGACGGGTTTTTCTCAGTTTCTTTGACAGTGGAGACACGTGTGCACCTGGCTTGGCTGGATGGGAGGTAGGAGTTCTGTTGTTGACCTGCCATCACTAAGGAGCTGTGTGTGTGTGTGTGTGTGTGGAAGGGGCAGGGGTGTCAACTTTACGACCATGCCTTATTTTAGTTTCCCAGTAGTGCACTGCAAGGGCTCTTTAATTCAGATGTAGGGTCATAGATGTTGCATGACAACTGCATTTGCAGCTGAAGCGTCGCCTAAACGTTCATGCGTCAGTGTTCTTTTCAAGTGTATGATAACCAAATGAGTAGCGAAACTGTGGCCACATTGCCCATTGCATCACACTCACACAGCAAGGGGGCAGCTTTGTTCCTCCAATGAAAACCCATCAAAATGAATCACATGAAATTGAAAACTGAGGTGGAGCCAATTTAGCTATGAATGCTTTACATAATTGGGTTCATGCCTTGTGTGATTCTACATAGTTAGAGCCGCCAAGGAGTTTGTCATTTAATTTATATGTGCTAATATGTTTTACTTTCAGCTGGATTTTAAAACACTAATGAACTGAGTCTCATCAAACTCATGCAAAGTTTGACTTGAAATGAATGTTAAATTTTGAGGTGATTCCAGATAACTGGGTGCATTCAGGATGCTTACCAAAGATCATTAATATTGCAGACTCTACAAACTGAAATTAACCCAGCGGTCATAAGGAGTGAGGCGGGGTACACCCTGGACAGGAGACCAGTCTGTCGCAAATATCCTTATTGCAAATATTTCCTTGAAATATTGTGCTATAATTTTGAGCCCATTTCTCTGACTCCTAATATCCATTCTGTGGTTGTGAACCAGGTGGTTAAATACTACACAACTTAGCAGGCTTTCTTTTTAATCCATGCCATATTTATTTGAGTTGGACAACTTGGCTTTGGAAGAAGGGAAGCTGCCTTCAAATAAAGTTCTTCATGCAACTGATGCATGACACATGCTTGATTCTAAGAACTTGGGGGGGTGCTGCCTAGAGATGTTTACATGTAAGCTCTCAGTATCGCTGAGCAGAAAAGCAATAAACTGAAAGCAGGATCATAGTGAATCTCCATGCTGACACACAGACGGTGGTCGAACCTCCTCTTAGGCATTTTCAGATTTTCATTTTAGATTCTGCTCACAAGCTTTACTGTCAGGCTGCACATCCTTCCATTGCTGCAAAAACTGGGTGGCAGCCTTCTCTCTAGCCATATGTACCGCAGCCATTTTAAGACACGCACCCTCCTTGTCCTGTGGCTTGTAAGGGAACTCAGGAAAACTCCCTTACAAAGTTCTTCCATAGTGGGTGGAGGTTACAGCAGAAATTGTCTTTTATTTGGAAAATGATTGCTTTATGTGTGCGTGCTGCAGGTACACAAGGAGGCTGCTGATTTAGAGCTGGGTGGTATGTCAAAAAATATAATTATGACCCCCCCCCCGCCCCAATATTTCTAATTTTGATATTTATCATAGTATAAAATTTGATAATGCTGCTAGTTTGAAGAGTATAATGACTGAGGCCTGAAGAAACCAGAGGGTTTATTATTTGAAGTTTAGTATAGTTTGTAAACAAAAAATAGAACAGCAATGTAAACAATGAACTGTGCAAAAAAAAAAAAAAGAAAATGCCTTAACAAAGCAGTACAAGTTGGCCTGCTTTGTAAATTATTAAATAAAAGCTGTAACTACAATCACAAATTGATTGACAACAATAAGCAACTAACAACTAGCTTGCTAGCACGTATGGTGATAAAAGCTCTCACCCTCAGCAGGAACACAGTGGCTGTCCAATCAAAGATAAGTTTTTTTTGTTTTTGTTGTGATTGATTTTGTGTGACAAGTCAGCTGACTGTAAAAAGAGAGGGCAGAAACAGGTTTCCCCTTTTGTCTGATTGCTTGCCTAAAAACCTGTTTCAGTGACAACACATCTCCTTTCTAAAAAAAAAAAAAAAAAAAAAAGTCAGAGATTTTTATTTGGGATATCCTGATCAGGTGTTTTACCCCAATCCTGATCAGAGTCATTTAATCTGCCGATAGTTAGTCTATGTCCAATACATCGATTTTCCTTGATAATGAACTTACACAGAGAACATTTCTGAACATTAAAGCTAATCCATTGTATATACTTGTATATACCTACAGTTTAACAGTTCTGTCTTATTAAGAAAATCACCTTCAATCCACACTGCTCTTGAATGTTTTATTTATTTTTAAGAATTTAAGAAAATAGATTTTTGGTGACACGGTGGAATAGTGGTTAGCACTGTTGCCTCCCAGCAAGACGGTCATAGGTTCACTTCCTGTCTAGTTCTCTCTGTGTGGAGTTTGTACGTTCTCCCCATGTTCGCATGGGTTACCTCCAGGTGCTCCGGTTTCCTCCCACTTCCAAAGACATGCAGGTTAGGTGAATTGGAAACTTTGAATTGACCATAGGTGTGAGTGACAGTGTGGTTTGTTTTTCTATATGTGGCCCTATGATAGACTGGGGTCCTGTCCAGGGTGTACCCCACCTCTCGCTCTATGACTGCTGACAAAGGTTGCAGCCCCGTGACCCTTAATTGGAGTAAGTGGGTATAGAAAATGAATGAATGAATAAAAAATTGTTTTTATATGGCTTGTCAATTTTACCTGGTGCAACATTGTAGTAGTTGAAACTAGGAAACTGTAATATTGATGAACAATGTTGTTGTTGTTATTATCATGTGCAAAAAATGTCATTAAAATATACCTTTACTCTAAGGTGGTGGTGGGTGGGGGGGCTTTGTCCCCTCACCCTTCTGACTATGCACCTGTACTGTCTTTGTTACCAGAAAAAAAATTGATATGACGAGCAGAAAAACTTATTTACTTGAAAAGTGCTACCTCATTGGCCAGTAAGAAGGGTATATCACATGCACCATCTATCAGAAACGGACTAGGTGCATATTTAAAGTGAAGGAGAGCGAAAGAGTCATGGAATTAACTTTTTTTGATAGTTTAGGATTTAGCATTTGTTTGTTTGTGTGTATGCCTGTTTTTCACGGTAGCCACTGGAAGACCTCTTCAACACATCAGAGGACGCATTGAGCCATGAAAGGCTGTGCTTAATTTTTTTTTATTACGTGTTGATAGTGACTTGGCGGAAAAAGAATTTGTAAATAAATCAGAAAAATTTCACTTTCATTAATTTATTTACACACGAGAGCTCACCCAAGGCAGACAGACAACAAAAATACAGACAACCACAGGATGTCTTGACCACACAAGACCTACAGTGTGTAATCGGTAAAGACATTGAGGAGCTTTTGAGTTGCTGCTTTTAGGTCTGAAACTCTGTTCAGTCAGAGACCTCTCTACATAAATGTTTGTCAGTTTATGTTTCAGTCTTGTGCAAATACATGTTACGTAAAAAGACTTTATTGATCAAACTCGTAGCACTTTCAAGATGTTTGAGTGCTGTTTGAATTCACGTGACATTAAACAGCCATAATTACTAAAATGTTTCATCTTCCCAAGAGAATCCCTTTGTCACATAATTATCCAAGGACTTAAAATGTTTTAATGAACAATAAAACATTATGGATAAACCAGTTTCAGTTTGAGGTATTACACTCCAAACTGTATGTTTTCTTCTGTTTTTCCATTTTGTGTGGCAAGAGAAAAGAAATACCTGAAAAGCCTCAGTAATTATCATTTATCATCAATCATGGATATCTCTCCTGACTACCTGTAAATGCTTTCAAGTTCAGCATGCATACAAATGCAACAAAATTTCTCTTATTTTAACATGTATTTAAACTATGGGCAGTGTTTACCTATATAAAATAGAAGAATTAAATTCTTTATGATAACTATGAAAATATATCAAATTATCCAGTATTAAGAAATTGGTGCTAGCATTTCTTCCATTCACTGTGATCATTAGAGCTACAGTGTGGAAGATTTTGTGCCATCTAGTGATGTTGTTGCAGACTGCATTGTGCTGTTGGTTGCCACAATTTTTTCTTTCATGGTTTTGCTTATTTGACGATGGGGACTACTGGCTTCTCTTGTGATAAGCAAATATGATCCTCCATTTCACAAAAATGGGGATTCCCAGAATGTTAGCTTGCACTAAAAACCAGTAGACAGTCTATAAGTGAGCAACCATTGATTCCTCTTCAATTATCTTCATGCAAAAATTGCAGTAAGTGTGGCCCTTTTGGGCTACTGTGTTAACATGGTGATGCAGCATGGTGACTGCCATGAGGTCGCCTACTCCCATGTACATATGAAGGGCTCATTCTACGGTAATGTAAACATGAGTAGTTGATGTAGGTCCTCTGTTCAAATGCCCATCCAACCACAGTCACAAAGGACCCTTTGGCAAGTTCCACAATCCCCAAGTAGTGTTAATTTTGTCACCTGTATGTTAATGTAGTTTTTTTTGTCAGATGTCCTTTTTCATTTTAGTCACGTTTAGTCATTCACATACCATTTTTATTTAGTCATGTTTTAGTCAACTAATAGTCTTAATTTTAGTCTAGTTTTAGTCAAAAGAGAACCAAAGGTATTTTAGTCTCTTTTCAGTCGAGATATTTTCATCTTTTTGATTAAAAAAACACATTCGATTATTTCTGATTACAATTTCAGTCAATATAGTGTTTCACACAACTGAAATAATGAATGTTATTATTACTTGACAAAATACACTTGTTGAATGATTGAAGGTTTGTAGTGTAATATTTTTAATCTGCAGTGGTCTTTACAGATCTCTGCTCAAACACACAGTATGATGACACCTCCTGCAGATGGGAGATGGAGGAGCTGGCGCAGCGAGCAGACTCAAACAAAACGGAGACGTTATTTTAAAAACCAATTTTTTAACCTTTTGAATTTGCCCGCTGTGAGGAGCTTTGTCTAAATAAAGTTTGAATGAGGGACATTGTTTGAAAAGGCAAAAGTCACTACTCTTACAGATAAACAAAAATAGCTGTTATATTTTCTGTCTAAAGAAATAACAAACCCTAAGACACGCGGCCTGAAGCATCAGAACACCTCCAAACAGGATCAGATATACTTTGAAATAGGGTTAATTTACTTGTGCTGTTTTTATCTTATATTTTCTACTTTTTTTTTTTTTTTTTTCCTGTTTTTGGCCTTTGAGCAATGGTGGCCTACGTTTTCATGTCCAGACAGTTGTGGTATGAATTAAAATGGTGTAGACAAGAATGCACCTGATTTACAAAGGAGGCCATTGAGTGCAGAGACCTACATGGCTGTGAAAGCACCGTGCAGCCAGCAGGCAGCGATTAGCAGGGTGTTCCTCAAACCACATCTTACACACATTCATGCACAAAGACGTGCACAGACCTCAGGTGTACCTACAACACACACACACACACACACACACACACCCTGCATCGCTCCTCTTCATCTTAGCAAAAACCAGGAAAACTTGTCAACCACTCTTGCTGATTGCAGACTCCCAACCATTTTGCTGATATTTTCGCAGACATCAGCCACAATCCTTAACGATGTACCCTATTTTGTAATGATATAAAAAAGCACAGTCTAGTGTAATCTGTCAATGGGTCAAGCTTTTTGGGCAATTCATTTATTTGTTTTAATAACAGAACTGAGGATATTAGAAGTATACTGGGGTTGAAATAGACCAGTCTATTCATAAACCTGCTTTTTCTCATCTTGGACATGAATTGACTGACTTAGAAGAAATTTCTCTCCAGGATCTTTTGAGGTTTAGTCGTGGATACTAAGCGTGCTACTTGTTTTCTTCATCCGCTGCCCTCCTTGGTTGGCAAGTATCGTTGACGCTTTCTGGGAATTTTAATTTAAATATTGTAATATTATCACTTCCCACTGGGATGTTTGCTGCCTGTTTCAAAACTGCTGTCAATAAGCAAGGTTTTTGCTTTCCTGTACTTAAAAGAGGGAGAGTGAGAGTGTGTGTGTGAGTGAGAGAGAGAGAAAGTCCACCTGAAGAACCCATTTTGTGGTATTCAATTTTTTTCCTTTTTTTTTTTTTTTTTTTTGGATTTGCTGTTTTGTCACTTAGCTGCAGTTTGTTTGACAGATGTAAACCAGTGCTGTCGCGTGCTCTCAGATTGTGTGATTTAAATTGCACTTGTACCGACTGAAGGTCTTTGACTTCTTCCCAATGGATTCCAGTGTTCTTCAGGAATATGTTCTGGCTCCTACTCGGATCAGTACTTGCATGGAATGATTGCTGGCTGAGGTTGCAGAGTCCAGTGACTCAGGGTGACACTCTCATTGAGGAAAAAGTTAATTGACTTTGATGTTGTGAATAGGCCTGCAGCTATCGATTATTTTAGTAATCGAGTATTCTATTAGGGCTGAAACAATTAGTCGAGTAATTCGAATAATTCAATTCCAAAAAATGTTCGAGGCAAATTCTGTGCCTCGAAGCTTTGTTTAACGTTGTAGTACATATGCCAGGCCTGTGTGTGGCGCTGTAATGTCCCCAGAAAAAAAAAAGTTTCGCTTTTTAATTTTCGCTTTTTTGGGCAACACACAACGCTTCACAAACACAGTAGCGTTTACACGACATATGCGCATGCTCTAGTCTTCTTCTGTTTGTTTTTTTTTTTTCTGGGTATATTACAGCGCCACACACAGGCCTGGCACATGTACTACAACGTTAAACGAAGCTTTGAGGCACAGAATTTGCCTCAAGCATTTTCTGTAATCGAATTATTCAAGTTACTTAACTAATCGTTTCAGCCCTAGTTGTGAACAATGTTGTGATCTTTGTGGATTGAGTCAATGTTCTGTTTGCAGCACTGGAAAAGATGAGTAAGGTGTCAATCTCTGGGTTTTCAATTTTCCTGGATCAAAACTAACTTACAGGCTTTCAGTGACTTAGTTAACTCGACCATCAGCAGTGTGTCTGCATGTGTTGAAAGTGTAGAATTTATCGCTTAGCTTGGCAGTAGCATTCAGGTCTTTGGGAGCTCAGTTTATGAGATCGAGAGATGTGTGGGAAGAGATTATGAGGTCACTGGAAAGAGGTGCTGATAGCCTTGTAAGAGAATGAAAGTTAGTCTTCTGGGTCATTGTGCTTTCATTCTTGCTGTATGGTTGTCAAACTAGGACTCTAGCCAGTAGCCCAAGTTGTCAACTTGACATCTCTGGCACCAGGTTTGGAAACACATGTATGAATTAGCAAATAAACCTGCTTGGAGTTTATTCTGATGGTGCATTTCAAGCCCAGTGGGAAGATTTGGGAGAATCCTTGTTCCCAGTAAGTCTCTGCTTGCTGTGTCAGCTGGTTCCCTCTCTCCATTACCCATATTTGGATCCACAAGCACTGATACTGCTTGTGACCTTGGAAGCGTGAGCACAGCAACCAGAAAGAAGCCAAACAAATAGATCAGGACTGAGTGGAAGGTGGGAGTGACATCAGATGTTGCACAACATGTCAGTTGTAGTGACCTTTCACAGATCCAGGGATAAATGGATTCTTGCGGTACTTCAAAGAGCAGGAAAAGACTTTTATCAGTTAACATGCCAGTGTGTTTTTAGATGGTCTTTGAAGGGGTGATATTAGCTGGTATCACACTTCATTGGCTGTGGAGTTCAACAGGACACAGACTTTTCTAATTACAGTGACATTCCTGGGCAGACACATTCATTGGTTTGAGTTTTATACCATCTGCCTGCTTTGGATGTGGTTGGTGTGTTTTGTGAGTCATCTTCCATACTGTCACTCATATGAAAAGAAATTACCTGGGATTTTTTCCTTAGTATAACTTGATATGTTATTTCTAAAAGCTATGCTGTTAACATCAGCTAAATTTCAATCAAGACTGTGGAAATCTCTGCTCAGTCTATAGTTTGCTTTCCCTCTTTTTACATTTACATGGCCCAAGCAGAGGGTCACCCCTTTGAGTCTGGTCTACTTGAGGTTTCTTCCTCAGAGGGAGTTTTTCCTTACCACTGTCACCTGTGTGCTTGCTCTGGGGGTTAAGGTTAGACCTTATTTATGCGTTGCACCTGAGGCAGCTTTGTTGTAATTTGGTGCTATGTAAATAAAACCAAATTAAATCAAATTAAATTATTTCTTACTACTTTTTACTCTTTATTTTACTTTGTCTTTTATCTGTTTTATTGCCTGTTATAATTTTATTGTTGTTTTTATTTTATTTAATTACGATTGGGGGTAACTTGATGCCAGTAAGGCACAGTTCAGCTAATCCAATAGCCGATAATTATTGAAGCTAATATTTTGCTAGCGGATTAGCTTTTCAGATAAGTTTTAAAACCATCATTGGACGAATTATCTTCTGATAAATTTAGTTCCGATAACTGTCAGTCCGATAACATTTTGTTTGCTGGTAAAGTGAGCAAAGTTTAACGGTCAAAAACATTTGTAAACCCTAAAATCAAACATTTTAGTCCGTCTATTGTGTGTTTGTGGCAGGCTGGCAGCCTGTCGCTTGCTTAAGCGCAAAACGTGGTTGGCTGTTCGACGCAGGGAGCATTGTGGGTAGTGTAGTTCAGGTTCACTTTGGACGTTACAATGAGTGTTATCCTCTGCTCCACACAAAAACAAAACGGACTAATTTTAACATTTTATTTTATTTCTTTGTGGCTGATGGTATAATTTAATCGCCAAGACTTGGTGGGGGAAAGGTGCTCTCATGGTGTAGCTCTGTGTACAGAGGGACTTTTCTTCACTGTTTAGACAGTGTTTTGAAATTTTTTTTTTTTTAAAAAGGACGCTTTATGTGGCTTATTTCTTCAGATGAATCACACTGAAAGTAACAGGTAAGAATTTATATTTACTACGTGTCTTTTATTCTGCCAGTCAATGCATTAATGGATGTATTTCCGTTGTTTAAGCCGCAGGGTTCAAAGCGTGTGAAAAAAGCAGCAGCTTTTTAGTTAGTAAATGACGGTGTGTGTATATAATACCGAGATAAACTGTGACTTATAATACTGTGTTTTACTGCTTTTGAAAGATGATGACAGTGTTTGGGGTTTTATTTTTTATTCATTTATTTTTCATGCATTCTTTTTGTGTTTGTGATCCTGCCTGGGAATGACGTGATCTTTGAGTTTACCCAGCAACCCCTGCGGCGCTTAAAGTGAAACTGGTTTATCAGAAGCCGACAGTGTAATCTCATGTGGCCGAATCAGTACTAAAAGTTATCAATTATCTGTAATAAAGATGAATTTTTTTTTAGCAGTTTTATCGGTTTACCGTCATAAAAGATAACTTTCCAGTTATTGGATTAATGGTTATCGAAGCTAACTTTTTGGTTAGCTGTGCCCACCACTGCTTGGTCATTTTAAATGTGCTTTAGAAATAAAGGTTGAGTTGAGTTACAATAATAATAGTGATAATAGGAGGATTTAAAAAAAACAACTTTTATTTATGCTCTACTCTGAACTGCATTTTCTTTGCACAGCTAATTACTTTTGTCCTTGGCCTTAATGAATACATCGGAATGTCTTTGTCTCAGGACAGAAATACTTTATTATCATTGCTGGGAGCAGTTTGAATAAGTACAAAATCCTTAGCACCAGATTGATTTTCCTACTAAGATTCTCAGGCTAAAGTCGAGGGTAAATGAGCAGTACCTCAGATTGTTTCTTTGAATACTGTTAGTCATTCTATGATATTTGTTTTTTTTTTTGTATTCTGTTTATTTCATTGACAAATTATTTAAGATATCTGGAGAGTTGTAATGTTTAGTTTGTATCCTTGGCATTGACCTTGTCTTTCCTCTAGTCTGCTTTTCTGTGCTTTACTTTTAAAGACACTGATGCATTTCTCTTAGTCAATGATGTTATTTTCAGTTTTATTTTTAGCAGCACAACAGACTACTGATTGCACACATTTTTATGAAACTTGCTGAAGAGGTAGGGCCTGGATTAGATGGACCTGAGTTTTGGTGTGGATCTCAATAAATGGAAGGAGTCAAGAAATGCCCTTGTAATTTAACTGTGAACTTAGATTTTATAAGCCTTAGTAGAAGAATGCATTTCCAGTTCCCTTTTTTAAGTCTATAATTGTGCCTGCAGATTAATGCTTTGCCATTCTTTGCTCATGAGGGTTTGTGGCAGACTGAACTAATGACCTCTGCTCCTTTGTCCCTTGAAGGACTATGGGATAGTGCATGCTGCAAGTAGGATATGAATGACATGAATTTGTCTTGATTATTTGCTTATGATTTTTTAAGGTGACATTTCAACATTTGTACAGGAGGAGCTGCATGGGGTAAAAGGTGGGCAAACAGTATGGTTTAGGATCCTTTGAAGCTTTCTGTGTAGTTTAATGCTGGTCACTTCATTTAAAACAAACCTGTACACCATAAACACATCATAATCTGCATATATGTCCAATACAACACATTTGACTGATGTAAAGTTACACTGGACAGGAATTTCAGAGGTGGGGAAATGGTGCAAAATTTACCTTTGTTCTTGTTTCTTGTTTATTTAAGGGATTAGTCTGTGTGGATGGATGGACAGCCTTTGTGGCACGGCCCCAGCCATTTAAGGTTACTGAACAGGCTGTTGTCCAGGGGTTAGTGGTGTTCTCATGACCCCACCTGTCCCCAGAAAAAGCTCTGCCTAATGACCTCTATACTAATACAAGAAAGATCTGTTTCTAAACTCAATCTCCATAGCAACCTGGGGTCACGCTTCATGTATGCATGGCAATAAATCCCAGTCAATCTCCAACCTGCTTCATACATATTATTGATAGACACAGAGTTGGAAGTTGGACAGGGAGAAGAAGGGATGTGGGACAGGTGAAGGAAACAAGGTCTAACTCTCGTGTCCGCCTCTCATCATGCTACGCTGTGAATCCTCCACCTTGAGCCATAGTGCCCCCAGAGCTCCATTTTCTGTCATCAAATGATTGCTCATAGCAGAGGAAAGTCTGCTGGATCATTTGTCATCCATCTGTCCTTTGCTAAAATTATACCAGCTGTGTTATTGACTTGTAGAGGACACTCGTGCAATTAAATCTTTGTACAACCCGTGCAAGGCATTCCATGCTGTTAAAGCATCTCAGCATCACTGGCTCCATACACAGACAGTATGATGGCAAACCAAGACTGCATGGCATTGAGAAAATGGTTCATCCACGTTACAGATTACATGCTTACACATGGCACTGTGTCTGCTGACAAACATAAAAACAAGTCAATAATGAAACATATGAGAAATGGCAAAAACAAAATCATAGTCAGTATGTTCTCTGTGTTGATAATAAAGTGATATTAAGTATAGTAAAGGATGTATTTGCACTGAACAAATATATAAAAGCAACACATTTGTTTTTGCTCCCATTTTTCAACTGACATGACAGTACAGATCCTTGCAACATGGGGCCATGCGTTATTATACTGCAACATCAGGTGATGGTTGTGGATGGATGGCATGACAATGGGCCTCAGGAACTCGTCACAGTATCTCTGTGCATTCAAAAACCCGGATTCATCCGTGAAGAGAACACCTCTCCATCGTGCTAGATGCCATCGAATGTGAGCATTTACCCACTCAAGTCTGTTATGACAATGAACTATAATCAGGTCGAGACCCCAATAAGGACGTCGAGCATGCAAACTGATTGTTGCAGCAGTTGTCTGGGTGGCTGTTCTCAGATGATCTTGGAGGGGAACATGCTAGATGTGGAGGTCCTGGGCTGATGTGGTTACACGTGGTCTGCGGTTGTAAGGCCGGCTGAATTTACTGCTAAATTCTCTGAAACGCCTTTGCAAAGGGCTTATGGTAGAGAAATGAACATTCAGTTCACGGGCAACAGCTCTGGTGGACATTCCTGCAGTCAGCATGCCAATCGCACGCTCCCTTGCAACATCTTTGGCATTGTGCTGTGTGTTGAACATTCCAGAGTGGCCTTTTATTGTGGCCAGCCTAAGGCACACCTGTGCAATAATCATGCTGTCTAATCAGCATCTTGATATGCCACACCTGTGAGATGGAATGGATTATCTCGGGAAAGAAGTGCTCACTAACACCGATTTAGATAGATTTGTGAACAGTATTTGTGAGAAATAGGTCTTTTGTGTATATAGAAAATGTTTTAGATCTTTGAATTCAGCTCATGAAAAATGGGAGCAAAAACAAAAGTGTCACCTTTATATTTTTGTTCAGTGTACTTAGTTGGGACCTAATGGGACGGTGTATTACAATGCAAAAAAATGGTCATAATTGTCAGTTTACATTGTCAGCTTCAGAAGCTCCCACTTGTGATCGGAAGTAAATTAAGGAGGCTTAAAATTTAATTACACACTGAGGAATATTGTGTAGGTAGGGCATGTGTCTGCATGCTAAAATGCAAATAAATGTAAATTAATGTTCTTGAAGAAACCTGACTCATCTGTCAGTATAATTTTGGGGTCAATAGCTCAAAGCCACAAAGTCATCAAGTGCAAACGAACATTATACACCACACGCAGTAGGCTTTGTACATCATGTATCATCACTGGACTAAATAAATGTACAGTAATTGGGATATTTTAGTTGTTGAAAAATTGGAAAAAAGTGACTGCTAAGAAGGTGAGACTGAGTGACATCAGGGTTAGAGAGACCTGTTGGTGCCGGTGCTTATCTCCTGGGAGCTGTAGACTCTCATCTGCTCCGGTTTCCGGTGATAAGCACTTTGGACTGATATAAACATAACTCTCCAGCCATGATTGTCAACAGTGAATATGCAACACATTCCAAATCTCTTGACAATTCAATGTGACCACTTGGCTTAACTGAATTTGTAAATTTTCATTCAATATTTTCAGCACTACTGACAAAAACAGTATAGTATGTATGTATGTATGTATGTATGTATAAATATATATATATATATAAATTATGTAGCCTGCCATTTAGCAAGAGGACAGTGTTTTTAACATTTTGCAAATTATTAGCACTCTACCTCATTCATCCAGTTATGCTTTTCCCAAGTTTGCTGATTCCCCTGCTTAAAATAATTTGGCATCTTCAAAGGCAGATAATTGGACTTTTGTGGTGGTGGTGGTGGTTATTTTTAAAGCTACAGCATGCAGGATTTAGTGTCCTCTAGTGGTGAGGTTGTTGATTGCATTATGCTGTCATTAAAATTGTTAGAATATTAATATTAAAATACTAATATTAAAATTGTGTTAGAAAAGCTTTTCTAATACAAAACATTTAGCTGCTTGTAACACTCCTATGTGCAGGTGATGAAACTAATATTCTAAGAAATAAAAATAGACATAAAAATTTTAATCACCTAATTATGTGCATTTACTCTGGCTTGATATTTTGTTATAAAAGGGTTTCTCAGACAACATATTTAGCTGACTGTTAGTGTTTACTATAGGGCATTAATGAAACCAATATCTCCAAACATTTGTGCTGTCTGACAGATGATATTTCCACTTGGACTTATTTGCTCTGACATGATGTTTGTGGAGATGGCTGGCTCTTTTTGACAGCTGTCTGTCTTCACCATTGCCAGTGTTCAAAAGAATCAAACCATCAGAACATCAGGTGACCAGTGAATGCAGCGGATACAGCAACCATCTCCCAGTCCATTCCCGTCTCCTCAGTTTCAGAAGTCCAAGATGTCAAGCACGTGTACTGTTCAGTTGTGAGCTTGTGAAGCGAGACCCGAACTTGTTATTATTACAAGCTTGTTCACTTGCAAATACTGTCCTGTGCTCTCTCAAAACAGAAATACTGACTTACCAGGTTGGTTTCCTCACATGGATATGTTGGAAGAACCCCATTTCCACCAAGCTTTTGCGTTGGTGTTGGCATCAACATCAGTGTACTTGTTTGAATCTAATATTAAATACATTTGAATCACTTCTATGTTGAGACGTTTGCGTGTTTCCACCAAGCTTTCGCATCATCGAAGTCGGCATCGGACGCAACTGAAACGCCTACACAGAGTTATAATTGCGATGCGTGTGTTTTCTGTGCCACGTCCATGTGTCTGTTCACCAGTAATATGGTAGTAGTAAACTATTCATGATGTGGCAGAAAGTTTGTTCAACATGCAGAAAAATGAGCCATACATTAGAGACAGGAAAGCTAAATGTCCAGTGCTGTGCGATTTAAAAAGGAACGGGACCATAGCGACTGTGATTTTAAATGTAAACTATTGGAAACAAAAAAAAGTGTAACTTGAGGTGAATGTAGATGAAAAGAATACTTTTTTTTTAGTATACCCTGTTTTACTGCAAAGAGCAGAAATAAATTACTATAAAAATGTATACAGTTGTTTCTCATTTCAGAATCAGAAAAGCCTTTACTCGCCAAGTATCCACAATAATACATGGAATTTGACTTCAGTTTGAGCTGCCCTCTCTCTGTACGGCATGTATAAATATAGACTAAACACTCAATAATTCACAGTACAAATAAAAGGGTGATTCTTTAACTACGGGCACTATTGGCCTTGTAAATGTAATTTCCACCACACCATTGCCTTACAATATAAAGCGCCTTGGGGCAACTGTTTGTTGTGATTTGGCGCTATATACATGTGCTCTGATGTCATTGTTTATCTCCATAGAAGCTACCCAAACAATCTTTCATACAAACTGTTTAGGGACATTATAGTGTTGTGGTGGAAATTACGGCAGTAGTGTGGGACAACTACATTTTGTTTAAAAAAAAAAAATCACAACAGTTGTATGACATTGAATACCCCAATTATGTTTTGATTGTTTTACTGATATTTTATTCAGAGATATTTTAAAACATTAGAAAAAACGTTTCTTACCATTCATTTTTATCATTGAAGATCAAAAGTCTGGGTGTGGGACAAGCACAAAATGGCAATATTTGCATATAATGATGCTGAAAAAAGGTGAAAAAGTCATCATAGACTACTAGAACAAATTTCTTAACACACTTTCATTGTAAAGATAACTATAAAAGTGTGAAATTTCCCCTTTTTTCTGTTTTTCATACAATATGATCAAAGGACATAAGTGCCCGTAGTCTAAGAATCACCCAAAAATAAAATCACACACACACACTCACTCATCTCCAACCGCTTACTCCAATTAAGGGTTGCGGGGGGCTGGAGCCTATCCCAGCAGTCATAGAGCGTGAGGCGGGGTACACCCCGGACAGGACACCAGTCTGTCGCAGGGACAAATATAGACAAACGCATTAACACCTGCACACACACCTACAGACAAGTGTCCAATCCACCTAACCTGCACGTCTTTGGATGTGGGAGGAAGCCAGAGAACCCACGCAAACACGGGGAGAACACAGAAAGGCCACAGCCGGGAATCAAACCCATGACCTTCTTGCTGTGAGACAACAGTGCTAACCACTAAGTCATCATGCTGCCCAAATAAAAATAAAATGTGCAATAAGAAAAAAAAAGTGTGAAACAAGCAAACAGACTGAAATTGTATATGAGATATATGAATTGGTGAGTTTTTTTTTTTTTTGGCAGGTTAAATTGTTCATCGTGATGGCCTTTGGAAAGAAACTGTTCCTGTGTCTGGTTGTTTTGACGTACAGAGCTCTGTATCATCGACCAGAGGGGAGGAGTTTAAACAGTGTGTGTCCAGGGTGTGAGGGGCCTACAGAGATGTTACCAGCTCACTTCCTGGTCCTGGATAATATGTAGTCCATTGAGACCTGTGTGAGTCTCATGATCTTGTAAATTTAGTTCTAGTTATGTGAATGTCAGGCTCAAAAACCTGTCTTGGTTTATACAGTTGAACGAAAAATGAAACACTGACACAAAAGCTTGGTGAAATCTGCTCTAATACATGTGCACATATGATTAGAGTGCACGGGCTTTGAAATTATTTCATCACCAAGTATGTCCCTTTTGAGCTTGTAGGTTCCTTCGGCCTCTCCCTTGTTTTCCCACTCGGGTTTCAGATCAGAGGTGGATCTGCATGTTGATTTGCCACAAATTTTACAATGGATTCTCTTCCTGATGCAACTCCATATTGGAGAATGGGCTTTGAACCCGTTTGAAGCAGGAACCTTCTGCACTGGAAACAAGTGTACTAACTGCTTGGCCACCAGTCCTGCTTTGTGTATTTTTTGGGCTACTGTATCAAAATCCATGAGCAGGCCACCTCCATGTAGATATGAAGATATTATTATTAGATATTAATATCTAATATTAATAGTAGATATTAATGCTATATTCCATTTCTGCTAATAAATGCCTCTAAATCCTACACACTGTAGTTTTAATATATACAAGTGTGGCCCCGCCCACCATTCGACCTGTGCGCTGGTGTCTAACCCCACCCAGCTGAGAGTGTAGGAGTTAAAATTTCACCTGGTTACATTTGTGCGAGTGCATGATGAACATTTATTTTGTTTTCAGCTACTGTCTGCTGTTGCAAAATGCAGCAGCTGGAGTGGCATGAGCAGTTATGAGCAGAGAAAAAGGAGGAACTGTGCATTTGCGGAGGGGAGCAGAAACGCTGTTTCTTTCTGCTCTGTTCCTGCTTCACACAAAGCAGCCTTGGGTCAAAGAATGGAAATATTTCCTCCAAAATATCACGGGATGAGAACCGATATCATTCAGATCCATGAGTGTGCTCTGTGTCTCCATGCTGTGCAACTGGAAGCTCTGATTAAGGAGTTCTTTGACGGCTTGGATGAGGACTGTATGCTCTACAGCACCTCTTAAGGCTGAGTCACACTCTGACGGATAGAGCAAAAAGATTAATTGGGTATATAAACATTTTTTCCATCAGTCTACCGTGGAGTTGTGACGCTAATGGACACATGACTTTGCATTTCTTCAGAGTTCTACACTGAGCAGAAGGCTTTTCCTTGTTTACAGACAACTATGCTGCATCTGAGCAGAGTTTGTGCTCTGAAAGTGTGATGTCATGTTTCCTTACTTGAACAGCTCCACTGCATCTCCTTGCCGAGAGAGAGAGAGACAGAGAGAGAAAAAACTGTCTATTTCTTCAAGATATGTAGCTGTGCTATCAGAACACCAAAATTAACCTTTGGACAGTTGCTGGAAAAATAAATGACATGCAGAGGCCAAAACGAAAAACAACTGTGCAAGTAGAGTTTTTCCACCTTATCTTTATTGAAAGTTTTGAACATACACAAAACTTTCTGACGAACTTGGCCTACATCACCTGACAAGGAGCACATAGGAAAAGGACTTGTGTCGGACAAAAATGAACGTGAAAGTTTTGAATCACTTCCTCGTACGTTTCGTTGATCTGTCACAGTATGACTGGGGTCTTTAAAGAAACCAGCGAACCTTGCAGTGATTTTAGAGAAAAGTCTAGCTTTAAAATTCTAGAATTTTATTATCAATGATAATCAAGCACCTTTTGGCATTCGCCATGGCTACAAGACAATTTGCCTGTATTAAATGATCAGATCTGTTTAAAAAATAGTGTTGAAGAACTATTTTGTGAAATGAATACTTAAAAAGCCTACCAATTAATATGTTTTGATTGTTGGAATAGCCTTAGAATACACCATTTTACATCTAAAAATCCAAAATCCCACTGAGCATGTCCCTGGACCCCCCCCATAGGGGGTGCTGCATCTTCACTGCAGCTCGGCTGCTTCCCCTCCCACCACTCACTTCTTTCTGGGCAGAACTATGTACAAGATGAATGCAAGCACCAAGTATGGCGGATTGGACGCACCCTTTTTCATGTTGATTGCTTTCACATAACAAAACAATAATAAAATAACATCCGTGTTGTAAACATCCTCTTCTCACACAGTGGGAATGGTCTAATTAAATTGTCTTATTCTGCTTTTGTACCTTGACCTAGTACATGTGTCTTTTCTGTTGTTAGTTTTTATTGAGCTTCCTCTTGATTTCCTCTCAGAAAGCTGGACATAAAATGATGAAGATATTATCTGGCTCAGATATTTTTCCCATACTCTGTTAAATTGAACGATATGAAGAGGAATGGGAAATGCCATCGTGTCGGCCCATTGCTACCCTCCTCCTAGTCTTTCTTCCCAAGAAATACACACACACACACCTCCCTCCCTCCCTGTCAGTCCTTTTCCCCAGGGGTGAGTGGGAAAGGCATTTTGGAGCTCCTATCACTGCAGAGCTGTGCATCAGTGTGTCAGATCGCTGGATCAAACCATTCTGCAGTGTGGCCTCGCCTGCAGCATCTTTGCTGTGCATTAAGCAGATATTTTGTTCTCATTAGCCAGAGTGCATGAATTCCAGTTGAAGGTTTACTGCAGAGTTGCAGTATAGTGCATCCAGAAAGTATTGCCTCACTTTTTCCAAATTTTATGTTACACCCTTAATTCAAAATGGAATAAATTCATTTTTTTCTCAAAATTCTGACAGCGTGAAAATAGCTTTTTTTTTTTTTTTTTTTTTAGATTTTTGCAAATTTATTAAAAATAATAAAAAAAACTAAGAAATCATTCAATTTCACTACTAGTCTACGTACATACTAAATTACCTATACTACAATCTTCTCCTGTGATGTCTTATCCTTCTTATGTCTTATTATTTATTATATTATATATACCTTTTTCTTGAGCCACTTCAGTAGGTAGGGAGAGTTCCCATGGGATAAAAAAGCTTTTTAACCTACCATCCCTGGTTCTCAAGACCAGGCACCTAAGTGGCTCTACTCTACTCTTTTCTACTCTTCTATTTCACTCTTCCTTTTTAGATATTTAGATACACCTTAGTATACTAGCATAGTTTCACCTTAGAATTGGAATATAATATATAAGATATACCTTGCTGAATTTTCATGTATGTAAGTCATGTACATAAGTATTCACAGCCTTTGCCAAAATTGGGCTGAGGTGCATCCTGTTTCCACTGATCATCCTTGAGATCTTTCTGCAGCTTAATTGTAGTACACCTGGGGTAAATTCAGATGATTGGACATGATTTGGAAAGGCACACACCTGTCTACATATAAGGTCCCACAGTTGACAGTGCATGTCAGAGCACAAACCAAGCATGAAGTCAGAGGAATTATCTGTAGACCTCTGAGACAGGAATGTCTTGAGTCACAAATCTGCGGAAGGGCATAGAAATGTTTCTGTTGTTTTGAAGATCCCAGTGAACTCAGCCAAGATATCAAAGGAGTGGCTTTAGAACAACTCTGGGAATGTCTTTGAGTGACACAACCAGAGCCCAGACCTGAATCCGATTGAACATCTCTGGAGAGATCTGAGAATGGCTGTGCACCGATGCTCCCCATCCAACCTGATGGAGCTTTAGAGGTGCTGCAAAGAGAAATGGGTAAAGCTGCCTGAAGATAGGTGCACCAAGCTTGTGGCATCATATTCAAGAAGTGTTGAGGCTGTATTTGCTGCCAGAGGTGCATCTACAACATATTAAGCAAAGGGTGTGAATACTTATGTAGGCCTACATGTGATTTCTTAGGTTTTTATTTTTAATAAATGTGCAAAAAATGAAAAAAAAAAAACTTCATGTCATTATGGGGTGTTGTGAATAGAACTTTCAGGGGAAAATTAATTAACTCCATTTTGGAATAAGGCTGTAACATAACAAAATGTGTAAACAGTAAAGCAGTGTGATTACTTTCCGGATGCACCGTATCTGTTGCTGACAAATTATCACTAAAACCCCCTTTTTTTCCACCCCTCCCTCAGAAGCCACTGTTTGAAACATGCAAGAATACTCTGCACCACTAAGACTTTAATGGGATTCAATCAGCAATTGTGGTGATAGTTCTTGTAAGAAAATAAGCTGTGTGTCATAAACTCAAGCTACAGTATACCCATACAGAAAGTGATGAAAAACATACAAGAGAGTGAACTTTGTCTGCTTCATTATTTCATTTGGTGATATAACTGTCTTTTTTTTTATCAGCTTGTCTTTATATTTGGTCTGTTACTGTAGTAACCACTGACTAAAGTGGTCTGAAATAAAAATAGCCTCATGGGAAAAACACTTTTGTCTCCAGTAAGCTGTTAGTATTGCTTTACACAGAGCTTTTGGCCAGACTGCCTCATGTATTTTAATCATAAATGACTTGTGATGACGACCCTCCCTCATTCTCTATTTCTTATTGTCTGGCTCTCTCTTGTCTCGGTGGGCTCCTGTGTGTTAATCATGACAGCTTTTGTAAAACTGCCACCCCCAGTCTGTGATGTACACAGAGTCCACGCTGTCACGAAGTCTAACGGAGGTATTCCTCCCCCCTGCAGTGTAGTGTCCTGTGGTTATCATGCTGTTTGTGCCAACTCAAAAGTACAACTCCATCTTGCACCAAACATAAGTTGGTGTTGCAATTGCTGTATTTTATTGTGGCACATGGTACAGCACGATTACCATATTTTTGAGAATTGCACCTTTTTTCTGTATTATCCACTCTTTAATTTTGGGATTTTTATGCATTGTTGTAGTGTGCTTTTTGATTTATTCTTTAATTATTGGAGTTTATTTTGTTTATTGCTTTGATTCCTGGGAAATCCCTATATATCTAATATTATTAGTAACAAACACATTATAAATAAGTAAATGGTAAATGGACTGCATTTATATTGTGCTTTTCCATCTGCATCAGACGCTCAAAGTGCTTTACACATCAGTGCCTCACATTCACCCGGATGTGAGGCTGCTGCCATGCACTACACACCGGGAGCAACTAGGGGATTAAAGACCTTGCCCAAGTGATTTTCCAGTCAGGCTGGGTTTTGAACCACGGATCCTCTGGTCCAAAGCCCAACGCTTTCACCACTATTTATTCATTTATTTTTGGTATTAAAAAGAATCTCACTAAAGTATGTCAAATGCCCACTAGTAAAAAAATCAACAAATTTATACTGTGGAAAATACAGTACTGAAACCATTTTTGTCGCTTTACAATTTTGTTGTTTTACAAAAATCAGCAAACAAACAAATAAATAAATGTAAAAGCAGGGAATAATTTGTGCATTTTTCAGAAAAGATTTGTACCAACTAAAACATGAAGCTGCCATACAAGCCCTGTAAAATTAGTAAAAAAAAAAGAGAAAATGACAACAAAAAACCTTTATTATTGCATTTTCATGTTGGTAAATGTTATTTATTTTCATTTGCTGACTTTAGTGGGTCCTTTACGCCCACTCTGTATGCCACTAAAAACTGCAGACTTCTTTTGGTGGAAATCTTCCTTTTTTCAGTCTCCGACGCCTTCTCCTGACTGGATACTTCTGACAAATGTGTAGTCCAAATAGCTTTATATGGTATTGTTTACATGTTATTTATATATTTTTGAATGTGTTTGAGGTTTACACACATCATTTACATAATTATCTGAAGTCACGAGCATTTCCTAAATCTCGCATGGCAGACTCATGCAACCCAATCATACCAAAAAAAAGTAATTTGAGAGAATTTGAAAAATGTTCTTGCATGAGGCCCATTGTTTGCTTTCAGTCAAGGTTAAATGTTGTGTAATTTACTGCAAGGTTACTATGTTACGGGGTATTATTTTGTACAGCACCTATGAGTGCTTTCTGATTGGGGATATACCTTAAACTGAGACCACATTGTTGGAATATTCAGGTCTCTGTTGGACAACAGACGGAGGCCACTTTGTCTGAGGGGCCTTTGCAGTTTCTCATGTGGAGTGACCAACCACATTCCATTGCACTGATTTACTTGAGAGGCAACAGGCTCCATCCAGATTTATATGACTTGAAAGCATTCAGCTGTGTGAAAGCTGCCTAGGTTGCTATGACCAGAAAAAAACCTGTTACACCACGCATGAAAAATAAGGGGATTCACTGTAGTTGCTTTTTATTTGATAAGGAATGCCCCTTTGCTAAATTGTTTGAATAAAGCCTTTGTAAGATTACCCTACAAAATATATTTTTTCAGATTACACAGAAAATGTGCACTGTGGATTAGTGGTTAGCACTGTTGCCTCACACAGCAAGAAGGTCATGGGTTCGATTCCCACCTGTGGCCTTTCTGTGTGGAGTTTGCGTGTTCTCCCCATGCGTGGGTCCGCTGGCTTCCTCCCACATCCAAAGATGTGCAGGTTAGGTGGATTGGACACTTGTCCGTAGGTGTGCGTGCAGGTGTTAATGCGTTTGCAGTAAACAGTATAAATAATATAAGTTTGGGCCTACGGTAGAGATTTGGACTCCACCGACCAGTTGCGATAACGCTTGTTGAAGACATCATGGGCCGATCTGATTCAAAATTTGTATTTGCTTCCAGTACCAACGTAATTCAAGCATCTGTGAAATGGCTGTGAACCACAAGTGCTGCTTTGCTGCTCTGTTTGCTGCACAGTGCTGGGAGTGGGGAGGGGGGTGTCTTCTGAACTGAGGTGTGTATCTCACTGAGACAAGGAGTGTTGTAATGTGAGATGCCTCCATTTGACCAGTCTCTTCCGCAGTTAGCAGCCAGCTAACAGGCATGCATTGAGGAGTTCTGTCGCTGCATGTCCACTGAACACTGCAAAGCCAAGACAGCAGTGTGCAATGTTTACAAAGGCGTTGTTTATTTCAGGGGACGCTCCGTCAAGACCTGAATCAAACATTTGAGAAAGTGCCACATTAAATAAAGCAAGGATTTTTTTTAACCGTGAGCAGAAAAACAAAATCAGCCAGGGAACAACGATTTAGACTGACTTCAAATATGAGTAAATTAAGTACTTTTATTTATTTCTTTATTTATTTATTTTGGGTGGTTTCTTGTTGCATTTTGGAAATGAGGAAATGCTCTGTCCTGAAAATGGTTCATTGTATTTGGCAGGTGTGCCATGTGGTGTTCAAGAGATGAAACGTCAGCACTTGACCCAACAGTAAATAAGTACTTAATTCTTTCACCAAAACATGAAATCTAGGCATGCATCTTAGAAGTACCTTCTGGCAAATTGTAGCTGTAGTTTTGAGATCTGCACAATAATTATCAAAATTATATCTGTTTTTTGTTGTTGTTGTTGTTTTATTTACTTTATCAATTTAGCTTTGCTAATGGGCTGTATAACCATTCAGAAACACTTCCATGATAATTATTACACTTAACATTTATATCGCGATGTATACCATTGCTTTGAAGGGATTCAATTTATACCGCAATATGAATTTGAGGTCATATCGCCCAGCCCTACTTCTTTATATAACTTGGCACTGACGTTTATGTCTCTGTGTCCTTGGCCTTTGAGATCACCTGGGAAGAGCTTTTGATGGCACGAGGTCACTGGACAGGGCTGTTTGGCGATGCTGATATTTTTGAAGGAGAATAAAGGTCCACTTATTTAGAGTCCTGGTGCTTCCTCTTGTACTGTGTGATTGTGAAACCCGGAAGCTAACCAGTCACCTAAGAAGACAACCAGTCTGTGTTTGGTGTTAGGTCTCTATGTATGATCCTTGGTACCGCGCTGGAATAACTTTGTGTCAAACAAGCAGTTAGGCAATCTGAGATGAGGAGTATCACTTACATTGTGAACATAGACATTTTGGCCATATGGCGCATTTCTCTGTGCATTGTCCAGCACACGGATGCCTCAGTGTCGAGGGCTCCTGTGGCTGGAGAAAGCCAAGGGTTTAATACCACTTGGCTGCGGCTGATAAGTGGTTACTTTCAAGATGCATATATTCAATGCTTAGCCCAATCTCAGTTTTTTTTTGTTGTTGTTGTGTTTTCCTGTTATGAAATGAGTCACATTTTTGTGACACGGTTTTTATTTTATTTTTCCAACCCTACCCCTTCCCATATCCATAACTGTAACCTAACCCTCTCACTTCCCATACCACTACCCCTAACACCCACAGACCCCCTCTGCATCACACCGCTTTTTTGTGCTCCCATCACCAAATTAATTTGTGCTCCTGTCATGAAAATACAGCGCTTTTCGTGACGGCATCATGGACCATAGATTAATTTACTTTTTGTGATGCCATCACGAAATGGAGTAAATGGAGTGAGATTAGCTTGTCACTGCTTGTCTGCCTGGGTGATTGCCGTCCACATGAAGCACTGCACCAACCCATGCTTTCAGACTTTGACTTTATATGCAGTATGTACATATATACTGGATTTCACATTTGCTATTCACTCACTATCGCCTGATCAAATTGATTTGTACTTTAATGTTTATGTTGCTAAATCAATGCCTGGAAATAATATCAAGCCGTTTTTATGGTTTGGGCATGTTCTCGGGCTCTGGCCATTCACTTTGATGAGGAGGAAAGTAATGCAAAGGACTGTAATCATTTTTACATCATGTTGGGGCAGCACTGTATAATTAGAAAGGGGTTGATTTCCTTGACCACAGCAGGGGCTGAAATTGCAGGTCTTGCCCCAACCAGGGTTTAGGAAAGCAACTGAAATAGCATTGGCAAGTTTTTGCCCTTGTGTCCCTCTGTGTTATATAGTATTGGTCAAATGGCAGCGCAATCACCGTGACACACTGCAGTCCGTTTACCAGGACTTGGATGGCTGGCTTTTATGTGGCGCCTCTTGTTTTCAGAACCATCGAACAAAATTACAAGTTTGTCCATAATCTCGTAATCATGCAGCACAGCTGAATCCTTGTTACGTTATGAACGTGCACCAATTGCAGCAAGCAAATATTCTGCAGGCATATTCTGTATGTGTCAATATTTTTCATTGGTTTCACGAAATGTACAATAGAGAAATTTTTTGTTGTTGTTGTTGCTGTAGGATCAGCTAGAGGGCACTCTGAGAAAGTATACTTCCACTGCGGGCTAACAGTCCTCTGTGCATCTCTCCTTTACTGAGTTGAAGTGCAGGTGGGGGCACTGTTTTGCCAAAGTGCAAATAACTAGCCAATGAGAGACATTATGAAAATATTTATTAAAAATGATGAAGCATCTGCCTCAGAATATAATCAGCACTTTCCTTGACACAAGAGCTGCCTGTCCAACAAAAGTTAGTGAAATTACAGATTGGACAGATTGGGTTTTATTTTCATGGAGGAAGTGAAGTATTAGATTTCTGGCCCTTTTTAAAGCAGGAGACACACTGGTACAATTTATAACATATTCATGGTCGCCTTTTTTGTTGGTGTGTCATATCCACAGTGAGAAGGTCCCTGGTTTGAATCAGGTCTGGTCCGTTCTGTGTGAAGTTTACATGCTCTGCCTGAGTTTGTGTGGGTTCCCTCTGGGTGCTCCAGCTTCTTCACACCTCCAGAGACATCCACGTTAGGTGAATTGGAAACTGTAATTGAACTTACGAGTGTGACTGAGTTTGTCTGTCGGCATTGTGCTGGTGAAAGCATGAATGGCTGTCTGAAGATCACGTCTACTGAGGAAGAACTTTACTTTAGCTAGAAAATCATTCTGGCATACGCTGTTTATTACAAAAGGGCTTCCTATTTCCTGGTGTCAGTGTTATGTATTTATGGAAGGGAAGGCTGTATGCTAGGAATAATGCAAAAAAAAAAAAATAATATAGTAGTGTTCAGAATAATAGTAGTGCTATGTGACTAAAAAGATTAATCCAGGTTTTGAGTATATTTCTTATTGTTACATGGGAAACAAGGTACCAGTAGATTCTCACAAATCCAACAAGACCAAGCATTCATGATATGCACACTCTTAAGGCTATGAAATTGGGCTATTAGTAAAAAATAAGTAGAAAAGGGGGTGTTCACAATAATAGTAGTGTGGCATTCAGTCAGTGAGTTCGTCAGTTTTGTGGAACAAACAGGTGTGAATCAGGTGTCCCCTATTTATGGATGAAGCCAGCACCTGTTGAACATGCTTTTCTCTTTGAAAGCCTGAGGAAAATGGGACATTCAAGACATTGTTCAGAAGAACAGCATAGTTTGATTAAAAAGTTGATTGGAGAGGGGAAAACTTATACGCAGGTGCAAAAAATTATAGGCTGTTCATCTACAATGATCTCCAGTGCTTTAAAATGGACAAATAAAACAGAGACGCGTGGAAGAAAATAGAAAACAACCATCAAAATGGATAGAAGAATAACCAGAATGGCAAAGGCTCACCCATTGATCAGCTCCAGGATGATCAAAGACAGTTTGGAGTTTTTAAGATGAATTGTATTTTCTGTTGTTTTTTGTTCATGACCTTGCTTGATGTGTACAAATTTGTATGGTAATGCACAGCTACAGTTGTGAGTAGTTGCAGTTTTTTTATGTTCCAATACAAAAGGCAGCTGCACTTTGAAAGCTCAAATATTAGCAGATCTGTTTTCTGTTTCTCTTCTTCCTATATTGAAGTCAAATAAAGAAAAGACTAAGTGCTATTTAAGTGCTCTGTCTTGGAAATTGTAACACAAAATTTGCAGCAAACATAATTGCAGCCACATTATAAACCGAAGACTTGTTTCTGTTATCTCTGAAAGTGGAAGGATAATTATGGTTTGTGCCCCCCAACACACACACACACACACACACACACACACACACACACACACACACACACACACACACACACACACACGGTTTTGCATGATCAATCAATTACAGAACGTTGTTGATACAGCTTCAGTGTAAAGCATTGAGGTATTTGCTAAATTAATCTTCTGTTCTCTCTCAAAGCTAGTTTCTCCTGAGAGAAACAAGCAACCCTTCCTGAACGAAGACCAAACAAAACCCCAAAATTAAGCAAGCAAGCTATTTGGTACATCTTGAATCATTATGTCATTGCAAAAGATTTGCATCCACTGATATACAATGTGCATGCAAGCAGCTAGTTTTGCAGAATACAGGAGTATAAATTAGTGATTCTTTTTTTTTTTCCCTTCATGTCTGCTGTGGCAGAGGTGTCATTTCAATCTTGCACTTTCCTATCCCTTACATTCTTCTTTGTTTGGGAGCCCTTTAAGGTCAGTGTTGTGTGCCATGTGGCGAGGGCGCAGGCAGGCACAAAATGAGTCTCTGTTTCTGATTAGCCCAGCAGGCTAACAAATGCTAATTTCCCTTAGAGGAGAAGCAGGATGCTTATAGTAGCTTGCTTCTTGTAGATCAGACTTCTGTGATTTGTGCAAACCTCTGACTGCAGACAGGCGTCATTGCTAATCTGCTGAAGCCTTCCCGTCCTGCACAATCTTGAAAACAGGAGCAGAGCTAATGTCATTACTGTGGTTCACCACATCTGCACTTATCATTTCACAGGGATTGCTGACGTATCATCTGTATTATTAGTTCGGTATTACATGGAATCATGAGGTTGATAATTCGTACATTTTAATTTGTGGCCATCATGAACCGGCAGCTCGGATGCCACAAAATATATTGCTTCGCTCTTTACTGGCTCCATGGCCAGAACATACTTTCCGAGCTGGATTTGTACTCAGTGGTTCAAACCTTTTTGATTTCTTTTTCACATCTATGCTGCTGATATGCAGCTTCCAAAGCAGACCCGGATCCAGACCAGTTTGGACCGATGCAGTTGCATCGATCAGATTTTTTTACACATCGTTCGTCATCGGTAAAAAACAAATCTTGAATAATCCCGAATAGTGCCGAACGTGTCCCGCGGTGAACACAGCTTTTGATTTGATCCCACAATGCACCACGCAGATGTGCACAGGAAAATTCAAACTGGATCAAACAAACTTAGCGTCAGTCCAGTCGAGTCGATGATCATGGCATCCAGGAAAAAAGTTGTGCAAGGAAAATTGGGCGCTTATTTCAGCAAGAAATGGTGAGTGGTTTATAAATAGTTTTCAGACAATAGTGTGTTTGAAAGGCATTCTTTGATGACTGAAATTACATTTTCGGTGGTTTTTTGACCATACATGTCAACCTATACGGATTGTCCGTAAATTATACGGGTTTTTCCGAGTTTCAGAGTCATATTGATGTACAAATAAAGTCGAATATTCAGGGTTTGGTCTGCAGCGGCTCTGTAATCAACCATTTCTGTAGCGCGACTCCACTTAGAAGCGTGAACCATTGAAGCAATGCTTTGATCCACTAGCTCGTTGGTTCTTTGATTTGCTGCTCTTCAGGAATGGAAAGTCTGCTTCTTAACCCCTCTTAAAGCCATTAAAATACTGTGAGTCACTTTTGTGTGGATTAGATGTCACTAACTGGGCTCTTGTTGCAGTCAAGAAACGAGAATCGTCCTCCGTTCCGTTGGCACAGCTCCAAACGCTGCGCGGCTCTCTGCCGAGACAGAGTCTGGTCAGTATTAATAACTTCAAAATGAATTACTACTTTAAATAAAATGACACCTCTTACAAACGTTGTAATACAGACAAGACACTACAGTCGACTAAAACATTTTTTTCCTCCCAAAATGAGACGTGCTGTATTTCTTTACCAATTACATTCTGACGTGCAGCACAGCAGCTCAGGTATATGGAAAGACATTCATGCCAATAATGTCTGAAAGGAAATGCTTTTGACAAAAACTACAGATTTTGTTTATTCCTGTTTATGTCCAGAGATCAAGGATCTACCATATCAATTTGTGTTATAGTGTTGTTTTTTTAGGACATCGTATTTATGCAAATAAGAAGTGTTCGCTATGGTCCATGAAGTATAATAAATATATTAAAAGTGTGACAGTGTATGTTGCACACAAATAAAAGAATGAAGATTATTGAATAACAAGATGCGTACGATTTTTATTTTATCATTGGGCAAAAATGCATATGTCAGATTTTCACTCTGGATCCAGCCCTGCAAAGGTATGCTATTTCAAGCTGGACGACTTTTGTGTTCAACCACTTTTAAGTGCTGAATTTTTATTGCAATGGTTGGCAGTCATCTTCCCCCCCCCCAAAACCTCACAGCTACTCACATTTTTTTAAACCATGGAGTTTGTAAAAGAAAAAGTGTGAAGGAAAATGTACAGTTAGTCCAGACAGCTCTAACACATGAAAATCACATCTTGCTCACCTCGTCAGCTTGCCACTTGTCATTTTCTTTGCCCTTGATGTAATGCACCACTTCAATTATCTGTCTCTCATAAATGCATGTCACCGAATTCAGCTTCCAATTTGACAGACTTGTCTAGCCTCCAGCCAGACAAGCTGACACAGAAAGCAGTGAGGCTGCTGGGTTTAATGTTTGACAGACGGAAGAGAGGTGGTAAAACCACTGACTGAGCGCCAAAATGTGTAGCTGGCTCACATTCCTGCAAACCAATTTGTAATTTTTTGTATTTAGTTTTTTAAACTTTTGTAACAGGCCTGTGTATTTGAGTAGGTATAAATGAGAAGTGAGTGTGTTTCTTTTCCATGTTAAGACCAGCTAAGTCTGCTGCCATCCTGGAATACTTCACCCATTTAAATTTAATTTAATCATGAAAGTCTTCCGTTTAGTAATTTGCTGTTAACTTATCTATATTATAATAGCCGTGTGTGTGTGTGTGTGTGTGTGTGTGTGTGTGCGCGCGCGCATTCTTGCGTGCGACTTCAAGGAATTTTTTACTGTAATGTATGTTAATGATATTTTACCATGATTTTCAAAATATTCTACAAGCTTTAGTTGTGTTTTTTTTAAACGCTTTAACAGTCTTTTCCGTCTTCATGAATTTTCTGTAGTTTAATTGATCTGAGTTAATGCATAATTTGGTTTACAATTAAAAGGAAAATCATTCCAGGCTATGCCTATGCCCCCCAGACCCCCTGCATATTTTCCTCGGATTTCACAATTTTTATTTCACAGCCCTGTTATGTGGAAATGATTAAAAAAAAAAAAAAAAAAAAAAAAAAATCCCAGCCGGTACCCATGGGACCACATCACACCCCTTATGTGGAATAAAAAAAAAGAAAAACACATACCACCCACTGGACACAAACCCGCGCCTTCCAAAAGCTCTGATTACCAGTCAGCAACTTTACCACTGAGCTCCAGAGCTGTTTTTGAAAGCTGCGGGAATCTGCCTCATATCAGGAAGGACATGGAAGTATTACAAAAAAACATTAAAATCACACACCATATAAAAACACTGCATTTTTCAGGCAAGCAATACAAATATGGTATGTCTGTTCCTCTGTAGATGCCCCATGGTCACAGACATACAGTCATGAAATGACATGAATGAGAAGCAGTGTGCTTTGATGTCCACATCTACTGGTCCCGTGCATCCAGTCGGCCACGAGCATGTTCTGCCCGATGCGTGCATTGTGGACGGCGTGCCGCAGCACAGACACCGCGTCATGTGGAATAGAGATCACGTGGGTGATGTGATTGTCAGATTGCCTGCTGCATGTTCTGAGCTGACGGCCCGTTTCAACCTGGCAGGCTGTGTCCGCTCCGTGCGCGCACTCGCTTGCTGCAGCTTGTCGCCACGGCGATATATGTTTTTAATTTATGTCCACGTAAGTACAGCAATCAGACACACGCGCCTCAGTGTACAGTTGTTAGTCCATGTCTGTCCAAACACAGTAGGTGTTGTCCAGCTGGAATGTCTAGAATGACAGATCACCACAGCCGCTTCTGTCATAGCCACACCTTTTGTCAGTTCTCAACTCACACACCAAAGCCACACTCGTGGGGAACTTAGACACCCATTCTCTGCGAGTATGACAGTGGTTGTCTGCAGTCTGTTATCGTGGCAAGAGTGCGACTGGCCACACTTTTTCTAAGTGCCATGCGAGCGGTGTTAGATGTTCGTGCGTGTCACCTGGAATTTAGCCGACACCTGCCGCGAGAGGGGTTCAGTGGGTTTGCACAGTGCACACTCTGTCTGTCAGCCGCTGGTGTGTGCAAATAGTTGTACCAACAGGTGTACGAGGCATTAGAGGCAGGGACGATTTCACACAGTTTGCACACGATTCCTGGGTCATGTGCACAAAGAGCTCACTTCGTCCAAACTTTGCACTATGTGTGAAGGGGCCCTAAGCTACAGCATAACTGGGTCTGTTTGTGGTTCTACCTCTAAAATCAGGTCAGTTGGGGAGAGGGAAGCCATAAATATGAAAGTGATAAAGGGTCTTGGGGTTTGAATTTCTTATTAGGTGAACATATAGGTTGTGATGTCAATTTGAGATAGGGTAAAGGAAAAGAAAATGTTAATGTATGAAAGAAAATACAAATATAACACATATTCAGCAGTATAAATAAAGTATTAAAATGCTGGGTAACACACTAACGCCAAACACTACAATTTATGCAGGCATTTAAATAAAATTTCTATAAACAGTAATGAGCACATAAATGTATCGATATCATGATAACGTACTGAGTATTGGAGGTCCCATGATGCGTACCATATCGTATCTAGTTTTGAGAAACGATTTAGAGCCCAGGTGGATAAGGAGCTGGCCCGCCAATATGTAGACTTGGGTTTGAATCCCACTCATGCTGCTTATGTGTATCCTTGGACAAGACAGTTAATCTGCATTGCCTCAGTCCACCCAGCTGTAAAAATGGTTACTGGTTTTGGCTGGCAAAATAAATGTCATCATTGTGTAGCACTTTGAACATCTGCTAAATGGAAAGTGCGATAGAAATGTAGTCCTTCTTCTTCAGATGGATCAAAAGAGCAACTTTGTTTTGCTGGTGTAATATAATAATAATAATTACGTATATATAATAGATATGTCTGCTACCTGCTGGATGGTTGGTGCATGTAGGATAAATGATCAACAGTTACAAACAGTTGTGGGTGAGCTCACATGTATCTCCTCCCTCTTGGACACTGGACACATTAAGCCCTTGTTGATGTGCTTGGAACAAAATATGTAACACGATGGAGGACAGTAAAACTAAAATTAAACAGTTGATAGAGCATGTGCCTGGGGATGGTGCCAAAGCTTTATTTTTTGTCAGTCCTACAAATTATTGATGCCGAACTCAAAACACGGCTCTTGAATGTTTAGAGGTCCGGAGTGTCTATCAAATGGAAGACATCATGGGCTGTGCTAAATGGGGCTGCAATACCACACCAGGTCATTTGGGGTGTTAAAAGAATATTCCACTCATATTCTTGTTTACTTGTTGCAGAGCGTAGTCAGATTAATGGTTCAGAGCCACATTACCTTCCATGTGTTGTGAAGTGTACAGAAACATTTTTGCTGTTTTTAAGGTCCCAATGAGCACAGTGGCCTCCATCATCTGTAAATGGAAGAAGTTCAGATCCCCCAGGATTCTTCCTAGACCTGGCCGCCTGTCTAAACTGAGCAATCGAGGGAGAAGGGCCTTAGTTAGGAAGGTGACCAAGAACCTAATGTTCACTCTGTCAGAACTCCAGTATTCCTCTGTGGAGAGAGGAGAACCTTCCAGAAGGACAACCATCTCTGCAGCAATCCACCAATCAGGCCTATATGGTAGAGTGGCCAGACGGAACCCACTCCTTAGTAAAAGGGACATGACAGCCCACCTGGAGTTTGCCAAAAGGCACCTGAAGGACTTTCAGACCATGAAAAACAAACAAAGTTGAACTGTGTGGTGTGAATGTCAGGCATCATGTTTGGAGGAAACCAGGCACCATCCCGACAGTGAAGCATAGTTTTTTTTTATTGTGTATGGGTCCCCATCATATTCGAGAATACGTGATGCTGTAATTTCTGCCAAAGGTGCATCAACAAAGTCTTGAGCAAATGGTGTGAATACTTATGCGCGTGCGATTTCTTTTTTATTTTTAATAATTTTGCAAAATTAAAAAAATACTTTTTTATATCGTCATTATGCGGTGTTGTGAGTAGAATTTTGAGGGGAAAAAAATTAATGTACTCCATTTTAGGATAAGGCTATAACATAAAATATGGAAAGAGTAAAGCGCTGTGAAAACTTTCCGGATGCACCGCATCATCATATTGTTTGAGTTGGGCCCATTTTACCAGGGTTATGGACCTTGATTAACAATCCTTGACACTGCCAGTTTCATGAGTTCGTGTCTCCAGTCTGAAATTAACTATCACATACCTTGAAATGTTGTCAGAATGTAGCAAGCACTTGTACCAAAGCAGCATTTGCCAGCGGTGGATATTGTGCTCTCCGAGCACTCATGTTGATTTGTGTTTTTAGATCGATTGCACATTCTGAATTATATTGGTGCCCGATGAGTGTGCATGCATACACAAGTATGCTAACGCGCCACATTATTGCTGTCATTATTTTCCCATCAGTCTGAGCTGGCACCCTTGAAATCTTGATGACAAACCACATTTAGATGAGTTAGGTGTTTTTGCCTGGATGCACCTTTTCTCAGAGTCAGCACAAAATGTGTATGTGTGTGTATTATTGCAGCATTTAAATGTAAGTTCTTGTCTCATGACTTCTGCTATTGGCGTTATATTTCTATATTTAAGTTGCTTTTGCTTGTCTGTCTTTTGAGTTCAAGTTTTGGCTGCAGGGTTGTTATACAGTATATAGTGGTCACAATTTAAAGCCCAGTCACACACTACGAAAAAAAAATCAGTTATTTAACAATGAAAACAGTCACAACTGCACACTGAATTTCATTTTTATCTCTGCTACATAAGTTGCTTTCCCCGCAAACCTGTAGAACTTGACAATATTACAAGGTTAAAAACCTTAAAACCCTTTGAATGTGTGAGGTTCTGTTTTTTAATTGCATCCTTGAGTCAGAAATCATGAGTGTGTGGCTTGTAATGCAGTAGTAATTTTTTTTTTTCCCCAAGAATTGCCGGGTTTTAGACCATGAATCTTGTGAATGAATTTTAGTGACTGAGTTTATTATTTTTCCTGGATTAAGACTAAAATCCAGGCTTTTAACATCTTTCTGGACTCAGCAGGGTTCTCACCAGCATAATAACAACGTAACGGTCTGTTACGCTCTTATAATAAAAAAATTACACTGCAGTTGGGCTGTTACGTTGTTTTTGAGGGTGTGTAACAGGAAAATAATTTCTCTATGTTGATTGTGGAGCCGCTGGTTCTGATGTAGAAGCAGTGGGTCCACAATTTATTCATTAACCTGTATCAAAGCCATTTCTGCCCTTTCTGCTGATTAATGGGACTCTTTTTCTGCGAGAATCGTCCACCGCTTCACACGGACAGTTTTTATTTGTTCATCATTAACGTGCCTTTTTTTGTGGTGCAGACACGCTTCTCTGCCGTGGACTGGAACCTTAATATTTCCTGCTTCTCTGGTTCGTAAACTAAAGTTAGTGTCTCTCATGAAACTATTAATAATAATGATAATATCCTCCGCTCCGGGTCTGTTTGTGTTGCGGGATTTGCTGCAGCTCTCTGCCGAGGTGGAAAGACAGATCATTCCGCAATCAATAACTTCAAAGCGAATTGCTGTTTTAAATCAAGAGACACCTCCTTCCAAACATTGTAAAACAGACAAACTACAACCGACCAAAACTGTTTTTCCCCAAAATGAGACTTCCTCCATTCCGTCGGGGAGAACGTATCCCAGTGTCACAGTCTCAGCACTCCAGTCTTACCACAGATGCACAGCAGCACTCCAGGCATGAGTATAGTAGGAGAGGCCAGGACCAAAGTAACATTTTACATTTCTGTCCCTCTGAAGCACTGTTGCCTGTATTTTGAAGGCCAAATTTTGTTTAGTAAAGCCATTGTTTGTTTTGCCTTTTTAATCTTTGTTACAGCCTTACTTTAAAGCCAAAAGAAAGAGGCATCAGACCAAAACACAAGAGTGTAGAAGTATGTGTCACTGCACAGGAGCTAATTTATACACAGCAGTTTACTATAGAAAATCCTTACAAATGTTTGTTTTTTTTAACTTCAAGATTCATTTCTGATGACTCCACATTTTGAAGTTTAAAATAAAACATCAAAGAAGGCCCTTTTTAAGGCCATGAAGCAAAAGCTTCAGCGGGGTCGAAGCCTAAGCAACCCCCGAACCCCCTGCTTCTTAAGGTGATTTTTCCATCCCATTACGCTGAGAAAAAAATTCTGCTGAGAACCCTGCTCAACCATCAGAAGTGTATTTGTATGTGGTGAAAGTGTTGACCTTCTGGAGACATTCACCTCTCCCAGCCGTAGCATTCATGTCTCAGGGTTCTCATCCCGTAAGATTGAGAGATGCCTGGGAAGAGATTATTCATGAGGCCGATGGACAGCGGTGCTTGGGGGTGCTGATAACTTTGCAGGAGAACAAATGTCCAAGTCTTTAGCATGCTGGTGCTACCTATTTTACTGTATAATTGTGAGACTTGCTTGTGAGTAAGTGGCAGTTTCGACATTTTGGCCATGTGGTACGCTTCTTGATGCAAGATCAGGTGTGCAGGTCCTCGGAATGTTGAATACCCAAGCAGCTGGCGAAGGCCAAGGGGACGGATAGATAGATTGTTGTTTTAGCAATGTGAGGATAGACTGGTTGTCTGCCTAGGTGGTTGCCATCCAGGACCCCATGGCAGTTCTGTGCCGTTGTGGATGTGGTGAAGTGCAGCAGTGCATGCTTCCACACTTGACTTGTAATAAAGCATGGTAAAATGTGTAGGAAAAACTTGACACACAACAAAGTAACTAACACCCAACAATTTATTTATTTTTTCATAATGGCGTTTTATGAGCCATAACTATTTGCAGTTATTTTAACATTTGTATGTAACTGTCTTGTTGTCTCTTCATCAGGTGATATTCAAAGCCACAATGCCCAAAGAAGAGGCCTCCCAGATGGAAACTCACAGCTTCAGGCACCTTCTAGTGGACACCCTGGCTTCCATGATGAAGTTTTCAGGCTAAGTCTTGCTAAGGGAGTGTCCATGTCCCTGCCCTCATCACCGCTGTTGCCACGGCAGTCATACATGATGCCGCTACGCCCCAGCAAAAGATCCCCAGGCAACTTTTTTCTTTCTTTTTTGTCTGCCAAACTCAGCGTATATAAAATGCAGTGAAGTCACAGCTTTTAAGTGCTGATCAAGGTGGACAATAAATTCAGAGCTGGTTTTCACAGATGATGCTTGACTTTTATGAAATTGGTATGAAAACATAAATACGGGCCCCAGCCTTCAAAGAAATGTTGAAAATATAACACCAAATCAGAAAAGGTTGACACTCCTGAAGACTCAAGAACACTGCTTTTGATCCATCTCGTGATTACAGTTATCCATCCATCCATCCATCAATTATTATTAATTATTTTTTATTTTTACTTAATTAATTTATGCCATTTATATAGTGCCAAATCACAGCAAAGTTGCCTCAAGGCGTTTCACACAAGTGAGGTCTAAAATTACCAACCCCTAGTGCAAGCACACAGGTGACATTGGTAAGAAAAAACTCCCTCTGATAATTTGAGGAAGAAACCTCAAGCACACCAGACTCAAAGGGGTGATCCTCTGCTTGGGCCATTCTACCAACATAATTGACAATACGAATATGCAGGAAATTTTGGGAATCCATCCATCCATCCATCCATCCATCCATCCAAGGTTAAGTTGCCTGGGCAAGGTCAGGGTTGAACATGCAATTAGTTAATGAAGGTGCTCGCATTCAAGTGGCAGAACATGATGAAACAGTCAAACAAAACATGGCCTTCCTAAACCGCCTTAATGATGTGACTTCCTTGTTTAGTCAGCAGAAGCTATCATAGATCAGAGATAAAATTTGGGCTGCTTTTTGGATGGCAGGTGAATGAAACAACTGATATTGCATGCCGTGCCCAACTTTCTATCATTGTTTTCTATGTTGTTAGTGTTAGTAAAATTCAGGAGCACTTTATTTTATTTATTTTTTTTATGTTTCTGAGGGTCAAGGTGCTCAGTCTGTTTTTGAAGTATTAAATGAAAACATCCAGAGCTACAATTTTAGGGATAAACTTGTGGCACAGACATACGATGGGGGTGCTGTCATGGCTTCAGCCCTCAATGGTCTACAGGCCAAAGTGGAGGCAATTGCCCCCAGTGCAATGTTTGTGCATTGCTGTGCACACAGACGTAATCTGGTGCTGTCACTGGGGGCTAAACGGTTGTCTAAGTGTATAATATTTTTTGCATCACTCTCTGGGTTTGTCACATTTCTCTCCAAATCCACAAAGTGGTCATCTTTTCTTGAGTCTGCAGGCTGTTCAAGGTTGCCCAGAAACACTCGTAGTCTATGGAATTTGACATCACGGACAGTGAGCACTGTGGCAAACAACTATGACAGCCTCCTGCAGACTTTCTACAACATCTTTGCAGATAAGACAATGGATGATGACACATTGGATTTTGCCAAAGTTTTGTAATGAAACTGCAGGATTTTGTGTTCATATTATACACATATTAACAGATCTTCTCAGAGACTGATGTGGTCTTTGATATCAGCCAGCAGAGGGTCATGGATGTTCTCTACTGCACTAAAAGAACTGAGTCTCTTCTTGCTTTTGTCAAAGAGAAGAGGTCAGAGGTGGCTTTCCAATCTTTTATGCCAAAGCAGCAGGTCTCGCATCCAACCCACAAGATGAGCCCATGAGAAAGCACAGTCTCTCCCAATTCCAGGATCCCCAGGAGCGCTACAGAAATTTGTACATGGCCTTGATAATCTCCTTGCTCCTTGGTAATCTTATGGAGCAGATTCCTGTGTGTTTTTCAAATTTGGAAACTTTGCTTTTAGAATTAGTCAATCCAGGGAAGTTTGGGAACACCAGAGAAGTGTTTCCAGAGGTGTTTCCTGAAACGTTATGGCCTATGCTTTGATTCAGGGAAACAGAGGTCTGAACTTCAAGTCCTGTATTCAAATCAGGACTTACAAGGTAACATGGGAAAGCTGTGTGATTTCTTGGTTTTTCTAAAAGACATGGAGTTGGACAGTGCAATGTCTCAGCTGTACAAACTGTTATTTTTAGTGCCAACAATTGGAGCTACATCTACGGGTGTAGAAAGGCGCTTCTCCTGTTTAAAAAGGCTTAAGATTTACACGGCAACACAATGGGCCAAGGCCGTCTAAGCAGCCTAGCTCTGCTGGCCACTGAGAGGACACTGGTCAGGTCCCTGGAAAAGATTCCTTCTTGGGGAATAGGTTCACAGACCATTTTCTTGAAAAGGAACGGAGGGCAAAATTTCAATTTTAGTTTCAATTTATTCAATTTATAATGTGCCACTTTGCGACAGCGTCGCCTCAAGGCGCCTCACACTAAACAGATCAAGGACAATGTAAAATAAAATTAAAAGATCAAAAGCACAAGTAAAAGTTCAAAAAGCACAATAAAGAGTAAAAAAAAAAAAAAAATTAAAAGAATTAAAAAGATGCCAACACAACATTCTAACCATAGGACTGACTAAAAAGATGTGTCTTTAGTCTGTTCTTAAAAGTCTCCACAGAATCTGAATGTCTTATTGAGGCCGGGAGACCATTCCACAAAACCTTTGCCAAAACCTTGGAGCACAGAGCAGTCCTGTATCCTGTGAACGCAAAGCCCGGGTCGGTAGATAGGGTTTAACTAAATCAGCCAGATAGGCCGGTGCCAGTCCATGAACAATTTTATAGGCCAATAGCAGAACCTTTAAATCTGATCTCACAGAGACAGGTTGCCAATGAAGAGATACCAGAATAGGTGTAATATGGTCAAACTTTCTGCTTCGTGTCAGAAGTCTGGCAGCAGCATTGTGATCCAATTGAAGACCCCTAATGCTAGACTGCAATAACCCTGAAAGTAGGACATCAGAATAATCCAGTCTGGAAGAAACAAAACCATGGATCAGGGCCTCAGCATCAGCCATAGACAGGATGGAACAAATCCTTGCTATATTTCGCAGATGGAAAAAGGTACTTCTCATAATATCCCTGATATGGAGGCTAAAGGACAACACAAGATTGAAAATCACCCCAAGGTTCCTCACCTTACCCGTCAAATTGATGCAGATATTTTGCTGGACCAAGAACCATCATTTCAGTTTTATCAGAGTTTAAAAGTAGGAAGTTACTAGACATCCAGCCTCTCAGTGATGCAAGGCAATCCTGTAGTGTTTTTATAGAAATGAGATTACCAGCAGTTATCGGCATGTACAATTGAGTATCATCAGCATAGCAATGAAAGGCAATCCCAAAACGCCACAATATATGCCCAAGGGATACTATATAAAGGGAGAAAAGCAGGGGGCCCAAGACGGATCCCTGCGGAACCCCAAATTTCATGTCACTAAGGTTAGAGGTAGTGTTATTGTATAAAACACAATGAGAATGACTAGACAGGTATGACATCAACCACACAAGGGCACTACCAGTAATCCCAAAGTAATGCTCCAGCCTATCAAGTAAAACATGATGATCCACGGTATCAAACATAGCACTAAGATTCAAAAGCACACCAAAACCGTAGTGGTGTCTGAGTCCATTGCAAGCAGAAGGTCATTCATCACTTTGGTAAGAGCTGTCTATGTGGAATGATATTTTCTAAAAGCAGACTGCAGTGACTCAAAAAGATAAAAGATTATTCTCAGTAAGGTGGTTCACGAGTGGCCATAAAACCACTTTTTCCAGAATTTTAGAGCAAAATGATAGATTTGATATCGGTATATAATTTTTCAATACACTAGGATGAAGATTAGGTATCTTAACTAACGGTTTAATCACTGCTGATATGAAACATTTAGGAACAGATCCAGAGGTTAGTGAGAGATTAACAGTCAACCCAAGAATAGGCCACAGATCCTTAAGCAATTTTGTTGGTATGGACTCATATAAGCAGGTTGTGCTCTTTGTAGACATTGCAAGTTTCGTCAGCACACCTAGCGAAACACCATCAAATTCTGTAAAACAAGGTAACACCCCAGCAATAGTACTCACCTCAGTAGCAGGGTGCAGTGGCTGAGCCGATGCATATTGGGATATGGTTAACCTAATATCAATTTTCTTCTCAAAGTAATCCAGGAAATCCTGTGCTGAAAAGGGAGAGTGACTTATAGGTGGCTGCCCATGAATAAGTATTGCCACCGTGTCAAACAAGAATTTTGTGTTATTCTTGTTTTTATTAATCAAATCAGAGTAATAGGCCCTCTTTGTAGTCAGTAGTGCATGCTTAGAGTCTAAAATAGCATCATGCCACGCAAAGTGGAATACTTCAAATTTGGAGCTACGCCATTTCCGTTCTAAAGCTCTACCCTTCTGCCTGAGGTCACATAAGTGGCCAGTGAACCAAGGCGACTGCACTTTGAGAAGGCATGGTTTTAATAGAGGTGGCGCCATCATAAAGTGTAATTTTGAGAACTGAATTCAAACTATTCGCAAGACTATCTACTGACTGGCCATTCTCCAAACTTGAGGCTAAGATATCAGGCAGTCTAGCCTCGAGTTCCGTCACAGTTGAAGGGTTAATGCGTCACCGCTGTAATGAACAAGGTTGTTCCGCTAAGCATGGCAGTGAAAATGTAAACCTAATAAGCGAGTGGTCGGAGACCACCGATGCAAGAGGCATGATGTCAATATTCGTAACAATATCCCGTGCAAAAACCAGATCGAGGGTATTTCCACTAGTATGTGTCAAATCCCAAATGCAATGGTGAAATCCTAATGCATCTACAATTTCCATAAATGATTTACAGAGGGTATCAGAGGGCTTATTTACATGAATGTTAACCCTCTGTGGTCCGAAGGCATTTTTTGACAGTTCACTTGCCTGGCATAAATGTTTTATTATTGCTGTTAACAGCTCTCCCTGCATCCCACAATCAAGTTTTATGTCTCTTTTTTCAGGACAATCTGTGCTTTCAGTATATATGTTTTTGTTGTGTTTTATAAGTGTAATAAAGGTTTACAATCAAAAATAGGCAAGGAAAATAATTTTCCACACACATTGATTCACAACACACAGCAAACTATAATAAACTGTTTTGACACTTTATAAAGGTAATTTGAGGTCCTATGTGAAAGACTCTACAACAAAAAGGTTCAAACAATAAACACAAATGCACATTTTGAACAATATATACAAAATGGACTGTGCGTTTTGTTGTCCATTGATAATGGTAAACAGTGCTTTATGCAGAGAAAGCAACAGTTATCCAGTAACATTCACATGCAAACTAGTGGAGCAATCCTGATAGTTACACACTCTTTGTTTGAGCATGTGAGATTGTCATCAGAGGCTCTCTGTGTGCTCCTGCTTTCACTGATCGCTATGCGTAATGGCGCAGGGCACACTAAGTATGTACTAATAGTATGTACTCATTGGAGCACCCAGGGGGCTATTCAAAGGGGCCAACTAGTAACATATCACGCCTGAAAACGATTGGATTTTGGAAAAACATGACAGTGAACCAATTCCGATTGGACTCTTACATTGCGCACGTCATCACACAGCTTCTATGAGGAGTACAAAGATCGCCGATGGCTGGCTCGAAAGTCCGCGGAGTTAACTTTTCAGCAAAAAAAAAAGAGTAAGTTTCTATCTCATATCATTAAAAAGTTATTTATAATTTAGTAAAGCTTGGTCTTAGCCATCATATGATGGCGTCGGCCCCAGAGGGTTAAAATCACCAATAATCAAAATGTTATCTGCACTGGTTGACAAGTTAGAAATGAAGAACGCACCAAATTCGTCTAAGAATTCAGAGTATGGGCCGGGAGGCGTATAAACATTGATATACCTCAATTCTAGGCCTAGACCTGAATTGCAGGATTGGATGTACAGTATAATAACAAATGAAACTGTTGACCACTCAAAACATGAAATATCCTGGGTTCACACTGTCTGCAATGAAATAGAAGTCAAATTAAATGTAAGAGTCACTGCAGGATTTGGTTTTATTTTTTTATTTATTCAGTTTCTGTTTTCCATACTGTGCCATCTTGTTATGATTTGCAGTTGTACTACCTTTCAACACCAAAGTTCTTGTGTGCACACGAGAACATTGGTAAATGTTCTTCTTAAATCCTTTAACAACTATGCCAGGTTTGTCTGTTAGCTGTGTGGTGGGATCAGGTGGAAGGGCCATTATTTAAAAGCATCTGTTTTTCTATAAATGAAAAATAGATCACAAGGATGAGAAATGTTGAACATGTCTGTTAGTGGTTTGTAATGTGACCTTTTCTGTGTGGGCAGGCTGTTTCATGTCATCACTGAATGAAGGTGATTGAAAATGGCGTTTATCTGAACTCGCTTAATAGGGGTCATCCAACCACCATCTAAAAAAGAGTATGCCATGGACTTTAGGAGCAACAGAAAGTTTGTTTATATTACTGCAGCATATGTTAGTTCTGTGTCTGAACATGGTTACATCCTTTTTTCCAGAAAAGTTCTCTTTTGTCAATACTACTATTGAGCAGTTTTCACATTCATCCACACTGGAGTTTTTATGTTTTCTTTCTTTTTTTCCTTTTTTGTTTTGATGCAGTAATGATAGCTGGACCATTCTCAGTCCTTATAATGGACTGCAAGCTCGCACAGATTCTTCTGATTTGTTTTTGTCACTCCATCTTTTTATTTAATCACCCAATGTTGAAATAGTAGTTCTTACAACTGCGCTGTGTGTATACACTTTGCTGGCCGGTAATGGCCGCATGTTTACACTGAATGTAATTGTCTGTCCTCCCTGGCTCTTTTTCTTCACCCTGTTGAGAACTAGCTGGTCAGCAGCTGTGAGTTACACAGTCTTCAAAGCAGAAGACACCTTTTTATCTGGACTTGTGTCAGTCAGAATGTTTGTATTCCGAAGATTTGTCAAAGAGGAGCAAAGTCCTTTAAGTGGTTGCCGTGGCCCCCACTCACATCTGGGACTCATCTGTTGGCTGTTTAGGTTTTTTATAGAGTGGCTACAGCTTTGATCGCTTCTTTTGCTTAAGGATGAGATGATAAGAAGTAGTTTAGGTTGATTAGTATCCCATATTGTACTGATCAAATGTATATGATAACTATGAGATATACCCAGTTACTTATCAGTTTAGTCATAGTTTACATAATTAAGAAGATGACTAAATGCAACATTCTACATGAGCTGATTTCCTTTGGCTTATCTAATTTTGCTCAGGGTCAATATCCTTGAACTGCTTGTTGCAACTCCATATACAATGAATGGGCTTGAGCCAGTGACCTTCTGTTTAGGAAGCAAGCGTACTGAATATTTGTGCCACCGTGCTGCCATCCAGTGCAGTACTCTCTGTAATCCAAATGAGTTTTTAAGCTTCAGTAGTTTAATGGCATCTGAGCATCTACACAGATTAAAACAACTCTAATCACAGTTCTTTTGAGATGCTGCAGTAGATTTCGGAATATTGTTTAAATCCATGAAGTGTACATTTACTGAAATGAGTGTAGGGATGCCGTAAGAGCCAAAGGGAGTGGAGGCTGCATTTGTGAAGGTTAAAAAGGCTCTTGGGGATGGAGAAAACACTTGGTGTGCTCTGAGGCATGGAAAAGGAGAAAAATTAGACTGACAAGATAGGACGTTATACAGGACAGCAAGTGAGATAAGGTTGGGGGACGGCGTGTTGGCTCTCCTCTGTCCTCACAGGTACCTGTGAAAGTACACGGGGGGGAGACTTCACACCTCCAGGCAATAAACACATTCTGCCAGATCTGCGACAGAAACAACAATAGCAATAATGCTGCATTTTCTCTCCCCCATTTTTCCAGAAATGTAAAAAGACAGATGTCAAGCTCAAGTTAAGATTTACTCATCGCTGTGGATATGTATTTGTTTAATCTCCCTCATACAGGAGTTGTATCAAGGCGAAACCATGACTCCAAACAATTTATAACTTTCTTACTTTGACGCTTCATAACGGTGCCGGTCTCCTGGGTTGGTGTGTGGTGGTGTCTAGCCCCAAATTGTGGTAACTTTGTGAAATGCAAAACTTCCTGCAAGAACAGACTGTCGTAGACTTGTCTATGCTAAATTGACAGTGCTGTTCAGACCTTGGTTGGATGACGTGCGATACAGGTATGATTAGTCTTGGGCGATAAACTAACCTAACCCTCACATTTGCTATCTCTCCCCGCTCTGATTAGCTTATTCAGCTGTGCAACAAAAGTGTAAACGTAATTGCCCTTTTTTGGGATCAGTAAAGTTGTCTGAAGTCAGTTATGAACAGATACCTGGTTTCCTTGAAAGCTGTGGTGGTAATTAAAAATAAATGTATGGGTAGCTCAGAGGAATGAGGAATTGGGGTACCAATATGTAGACCTGGGTTTAATTTCTGGTCACGCTTCCTGCATGTGTTCTTTGACAAAACCCCTTGCCTGCATGGTCTCACTCCACCCGGCTGTAAACAAACGAGTAGCTGAGGAAGTAAATTGCGTCAGACTAGCGCCTCTTCTAGGTGGAGTTGTAGACTCTCATCTACTTCACGCTACAGAATCCAGGGATAAGCATCTGCACCAATGGACCTTAGGGCCTACATATACAGGACTGACTTCTTCTATCTGCTGTGTTGCTGCACATTGAGGCTGTCCTGACTGCCATTCAGAAATAGTTGCATGTTTTTTGATGTGCATGTCAGAAAACTTTTGCATCAATTGATTACGTACAAATTTCTCCTCTTCATTGGACAGAAGCAACACAAACGTGGCAGAGTGGGAGTAAAAGCAAACCTTTAACAGTTACTTATACAGGCTTTACCACAATGAACTATTATAACTGTATTTAAAAATTGTGCTGTGAATGTAAATTTTGAAATGATGCAGTGATTCAGTTGGTACTTTTGAGCTCCATTGTTACCTGGAGCACAGCCTACAGGAGTGTTAGGATCCATGTTGCTCTTAAAGCACCAAACACTTCTGGTATACTTTAAATGATGTAAGGTAAGAAAATGAAACGATCAACTTGTCAGCATGTCTGTGTGTGCACTGTAGTGCAAGTTTTAATCAGATTTCCTGCTGGTCATGGAGTGCTTTTGTCGTGGCTGCAAATAAGAAATCTTACAGTTGTTGAATTGAGGCATTTTTCTTTTGCTGTACTTGGCAGTGACAAAATTGCAAGTGGGCAGTGTGACAGTAGTACTTGTCCTGCTGGCATAAGTTAAACTAGAAATCTGCAGACTTCCACTGGTGAGGTTGGAAACTTTGACCCCAAAGTCATGGTTTGTAATTGATAGTGTTAGCATGCTACCAACATGTTGCCTACAATGGCTGAATGCACCCAGCGAACCTGTTTATTGACTCAACCACTACTACAAAAATGTTTTTTGACCAATCACAGCTACATAATGAATTAAAAGTAGAAAATACAAAAGACAAAGTTCTGTTATTGGGACATCCACAATGAACAGCAAAAGAACAGGAATCTTTATGCCCTGAAAGTTCTACTTTCCCCAAAACCGTACTTTTTAAATAATATTTTAACTCTACATTACTATCCTCAAACATGTTTTTTTTAAAGTTGTTGTGAAACCAGTAGGTGTCAGCCATTATAGTTAAGTATGCACTTGTCGCCGACCGAATGGTCCCCCCGATGACGCGGTTCATGGATTAACACCTCGCTTCTGCTTCACACTGCACACCAGTCATCATCTATCTCAGTGACAGATACCTGAAGCTTTAGTACAACAATCATTTCCACATACATTTAGCAATATTTCATCATAAAAAGCGGCGGAAGCGATCAGAGCGCTGCAGCTAAATGAGCTGCTAGCTGATGTGTTCACTGCGTGTCAGACATTTCAAAGCATCCAGAATTTCGCCTCGTTTTTGCTTAAAACGGCCTCACTTCTGCTTAACTTGCTTGACTTTAGAAAGATTTCAGAGATTTTACCTTTATCATCTGATGATTAATAATCGCATGAATCCATTTGATTGCTTTGGGTAAAGGGACTCCGTCTCAGACGTGCTGCTGTGGTTCGAAATGACGCATGCGCAGATGCAAAAGGTGGACCGATTTTTAGGGGCAGACCATTCGGTCTGCGACACCTTCACATAACTCTTCTGTAAACTGCCTTTATTTACAAACTACTTACCCATGCATTTGTTTTATCTGCCCATTTGTTCTCCATCTTATCCAGCCTGCGCTGATGTCTTAAAGAGGAAGCGGTTTCACGATTCACAAAGCATTTGGTGGCTTGCCTTCATTTCCCGACACACTGGATAATGTATAGCAGTTTGGAAGCCCTCAACTTAATGTCGGTTCTTTTCATGAAAACTTCACAAGGGACAACGGAGAAACATTGAGTTAATTAGGAGTGTAGCGGATGCCTGAGCTGCAAAGTCTTGGTGGTGTTGACTGAGCCAGCTTTGATCAGCTAAGCCCAGAGCTTAACCATGAAACACTGCACTCTGACATGTGTTGAACAGCACCTAGGCTTTATAGTCTTAATAGTTTACAGATCCTCAAAGGGCCCGGAGGGGTGCATTTACAACAAGAATGTTGCCTGTGTGGGTTTATCATGGTCCAGTGTAAAGGCAGGTCAAAATGGAGAGGTATCTAAAACTCCTCAATCTGAAATGGGTTGATGACACAGGAGATCTTTTTCCAGCAGTTAGAATTCATACATTTAGTCTTCCAATGCAGCTTCTGTGATTCTTCTGAGTATCTCCATAGTGACCTCCTCTGGTCATAATGGATCACTGTGCCATTATGGGATCATGAGCATTAGTTGTGCTCTCGGTTGCACTACAAAACAGTGTATTACATGTTTGAAAAGACAAACCCCTTTAAAGCTGTTGTTACATAAGCAACAAGTCCACCTCAATACAAACCCACAAAACCAATAGTTGGGTGTTAGTGGCATTGGCAGTTTATATGATCATAGATGACAGCGTTTGGTAGGGGCAGGCAGTTGGGGAAGAATGAATGCAGATGTTCATATAGTGGACTTTTCCCCCCTTTATGTTCAGCACTTATGCATTCATTTATTCAGTAGCCAGATGTCTCCATGCCAAGGGATCATAAAACAGCAAAAGTGAATTGATGGCTATTTCGGGAGAGGCGTTTAACTGTAATTAGTATACTATAAATACAACAAACCATATGGATGAGTGTTTGTCTGGCGGGTTGTTTTCTTTTATACTTTGAAATGTTTACTCAGTTTGGTGCTTTTTATTATTTATTTTTTTCCTATTTGTATTTTTCAGTGCTGATTCTTCATTATTATTCAGGCTGATTCTTGATCAGCCTAGCAGGTGTGCAGATACTAAGACAGAGAGCAGCGTTTGCTGTTGTGATGTAATTTCTCTGTCAGAGGATTTAGAAATGTCTCAGAAGCCTTCTTATGGTCATCCAGGTGACCATATTCTTATTTTAAGTGTTCGACATGCTTATTTCTAGATTTAACAATCTTAATTCACGACTTCTTGTCAATTGAAATCATCTGTCTATGCAGCAAGATAATTTCCCTCAGACTTAGTGTTTTTATCTTATTTTTAGACACCCCTTTTTGGCAGTGAACATATTTGTTTTGTCTACAGAATATCCAAAAGGTGTGCCTGCCACATGCTGGAATGTTAATGAATGCTGGATAAATTGTCGAAAACTATGATCAGCTGTGATTGACATTCTCCTGTAGCTTGTCTGTCTCATGAACACTGGGTACCTTGTGTGTTCATTGCTCTGCTCCGCTCAGCTCACAAGCTAGCACCCACTGATGCCAAATAACGCCCACTAGGTGGACAAATTCGGGATGTAATACACAACACAACGGGAAAACGATATGGGAATTAAACAATAGATTCCACATGTGGCTTGCGATGGTGTTAAAGTGCTTTGTCTCTTGCATATTAAAGATGGCTCTCTCAAAACTCTGTTGTGTAAAGCTCCAAAACCTGTATGGAATATTGTTCTAGAGTCTGTATCCAAAGGATGCTGTCAAAATGTCACAACAAATGCTTTGAAACGTTCAAGTTGATTTGCCCCTCCTCTTGTGTAGAAACATACTAAAACACAAGTGAATGGACTAGAATTGTAATATTTTTGAACTTCATATTTAAAGGTTGTGGTCAGTGCAGGGTCTATGTTGCTTATTTGTTAGAGGAGGGGTTAATGATGGATTCACAACATGACACAAAAAGGTGATAAAACTTTAATAATCAATAACAATCAATTTTGTATCCTCCCAAATTTACTTCCATAATTTAAAGGATAAGACTGTGTCCTCCTTGTGTCATGTGACATATAGTACTACATTGCATTCTTAACCATTTGCCAGGTGAATAAAGATGACTTTACATACGTATCGGTCAAAAGAGTAGAACCTCTCTTCTCAGATAGCTCCTGTCCCTTTGATGTCAGCTCACCTGAAGTCACCTCTGAGGTATTAGCAGAACCCACAGAGCCCTGGGGGTCCATTGATGCTTTTCACCAGAAGTGAGCTGTAAAAGACCTTGTGAAGCCGCGCAGACCCTTTGAAAGATTTCTCTGATGGGCAACAGGTGAAAAGTTCCATCCAGTTCTCCACTTCACTGCACTTTGTGACACTCCTGCTTTAGCACCTTATCACATACAATTCTCTCTTTCATCTGCAGCAAATACTCACCGGCTGCTGCAGACACCAACACTGAAGAAAACTGTCAGTTTCTCTTAAATCACGGCTTTCTGAGAATGGAGGAGGACCCAGATAAAATATAGTGATGTTGCATTCTTTGTGTAAATGGTTACAGGAAACGAAATATCTTCTTTTAAAATGCTGCCTGTAGGAAATGTATATTCCTTTGCTCAGGCTGGTACAAAATTCAGCTACACTGTAAAATCTTATGGGGGTGGACTTTATAAATTGCATTAGTGTCTATTAATAATGTCATGTCAGTGTATGAGTAGGAACTGATTCTTTTATTAGAATTCCCAAATGAGCCAGACCAACAAACCACACACTTCTGTTTTCAAGCACAACACATATTTAAAGCCAGTATAGCAAATAATAAATACAGCAATTTAGACGTTCAAGAAGACTCGTATATATGCAATGTAACAGTTAGAATACGGATCTTATCCATCTTTTATGCCTGACTATATTATTTTTCCTTTTTGACGTGAAGAATGACATTTTGGAACATAAAGAAGGCTTTTATGGGAATGCTTTGCTGCACAAAGAAGGCACACTGTCTCACTGAAAAGTTGAAATGTGAAGAAGCCAGAGTCCAGGGTGAAGAATGCTGGGAAATCTCCTTGATCACTTCCTAAGCGTGAACAATCCTTCCTTTGACCAGCATCGACTGGACATCATAAATATCCGTCATAGATTTTAGAACACTTATTGTGTGCATGTGTGCACGCCTGCTGACTGATAACTCACTGGTCATGGATTCCTGCGTGTGGCAGTGAATATCAATGAGTTATGAAAATTCAGCAGTCACAGCTCGCCTCACTCCTTCACCTTAAAGAAAGTCCTCTCTCGGTTTTGCTTACTTAACTCATTCTCTCCTCTCTTACCTTGCTTTTATTTTCCTTGATATAGTCAGTGTTTCTACTTGCAGTTAGTAGCTAATGTCCACCAATAACTTAGAATGAGTGAGTGAGGTGCCATCTTGGGCACGATGTTGCATTGCATCCAGGAGTGTAGGTGGTCCTCCAGTCTACAGATAAGAGTCTACAGTCTCCTTCATGTCGGTTGGTGGTTGCTCCCTTCCATCAAAGGATGGCAAGTGCTACAAAGGAGCAGAGTAAGCCCTGTTCAGGCTTGGAGAACCACCATACCATGGCTTATGGCATAGGTGTCAAACTGATTCCAGAAAGGGCCAAGAGGGTGCAGGTTTTCTTTGTAACCACCAACTCCACCAGGTGATTTCACTGACAAACTCTTCCCATCTGCTCAAAGTGATGTTCATCAGTGAAATCACCTGCTGGAGTTGGTGGTTACAAAGAAACCCTGCACCATCTTGGCCCTTTCTGGAATCAGTTTGACACCTATGGCTTATGGGGTCACTAATTCTGCTCCTGGAGTTCACCTGCCTTCCATGTTTTCCATATGTAGCTTCTGCAACCACAGCTGATTAGCCAGATCTGGTGTTTTCTAAGTCTTGATTGGCCAAGTACACTTAACTTAGAATCTGCAGTGAGTGGATCAGGGAGAGGTGGAAAACATATGCAGGGCAGGTGATGTCCAGGAGCAGGGTTGGTGTTCCCTTTGTAGTGTGAAGCAGATGAGAGTTACAAAGGGAGTGGGGAAAGTGGTTTGCATCGCAATTTCCTTCAAAAGAAGAAACTGGAGCGCCAAGGCTGCTATCTCTGCAGTGCAGTGCGAATAGGTTGTCCGCTGCATAGTAGTAGTACCAAACTTTGAGGTGGACATGCAGGTAGAAAAGTGGAACAATCTTTAGGATTACAGTCTTCCACTGCTATCAAGGGACCTTGTAAAACTCTGCAGTGGCTGCACTGTCTGAGAACCACAGTCTTGAGAGTTGCCAGATCTTACAGGGTGGATATACCTACCTTTGGTTTGGTCACAACAGTGTTTGACATACTGAGGAAGTGACAGTTGCTATGGTGGACTGACTCCTTCTGATTGTATCAGATGACAACCCTCTCAATGGGTGTATTAGGCAATTCTTTGGGTGTTTTATCTGTAAAATATATATCCTATAGCTATACCCTGTATTTGAGTATTATCTTAGTGAGAGTGACTTTTAAATTGCAGCGTCATTCCATGGCTGACAATTACAATTGCCCCTGAGGTGACCCTCCTGTCTTCATGGGTGTTCAGTGCTTCTTCAGTTTTCACAAAGTTGGGGGCTTCAAGTTGCTGGATCCTGGTTTCAGCTTCCAGAGCATCACATGGCACTTAATAGTTGTAGTGTCGCTAACGAGATTCATCTTGTCCTATTAGAAATGCGCTGAAGACTCCTGCAGAACCTCCTGTTCTGTCATTTGAATTTGTGACCACAGACTGTTGTGGCTTCCTAAGGATTCAATTTTGAAGTTCCATTAATTAATTAGAGTCTCTGATGTCTTCCCTGTGAATTTTGGCATTCATCAGGGATATGTTCTAGGTCTTACTCTGTTACAGGTTGTGTGGACTAGATGTTGGGTGAGGTCATGGAGTCCATCGACTTGAACTTCATTGTTGTTGAAGAAAGATTCACTGACTTTGAATTTGTGGATGATGCTGTGATCTTTGTTGAATCAGTGGATGCCTTTTTTGCAGCACTTGTCAAGGTGAGTGAGGAGTCGAGCTGTCTGGTTTTACGATTGTCCTGAATAAAAGATAAAATCCAGGTTTTCATTCATGTCCTGTATTCAGTTATCTGAACTTTATCTGATGAAAAGGTCATATTGTTAAGAGATTCTTTTACTTTGGCAGAGACATCCAGACACATCTGGGAAGAGTTTATGGAGTTATGACTTTGATGCTACTATCCTTGCAGGGAAATCATGGTCCAAATCTTCTGAGGTGTAGTGCTTCCAGTTCTGCTGCATGACCTAAATTAGTGGTTGTCACAAGAACGTCTTTGGTGCTACATCTTACCTTGGGTACTGCTGGAATGACTGGGTTTCAAATGAACGGTTCCTCAGGGAGGCTCAGATGAAGCATATTACTTATATTATGGGGGAACCTCATCAATGACACTATGTCCACGTGGTGCCTCCTTTATCTTGATCCAGTGTGCAGGTACCTCAGTGTTTGGGACCCCAGTAACTGGAATAGGACAAAAGGCTGCCCACATACCACCTGGCTGTGACAGACACAAGAATTACACAGGGGTTAAAATATAAAAATGTTCCAATCATATTGAAAACTATACCACATTATTTGTCTGATCATAAAGATTCCAAAAAGGTACAGTTTGGACTGTCTATGACTGAATGTTATGGGGTAAAAACCTGAAGAATGGTGACAAAGGTCAATTTCAGTTTTTACAGGAGTTAAAGTTCCTCCAATTTTAGTAAATAATGGTGCAGATTGTTGATTGAGCTACTTGGATTAATAAATGGAATAGTTTTGACTGTGCTGAATGTCTGGTCTCTAAAGTAAAGGTCAAATAATGTTGACGTCCATTGACTTCTATGACATGTGACCTGATAACTAAGCATGATACATGGTGCAAACTATTCCTTTTTGAAACCCTATTAACTCAACCAATAATATGTATCACCTTTGAAAAAAAATTTGAGCAACTCTAACTTTTGACCCCTGTACAAACTGAAACTGAACGTTGTCACCATTCTTGTTGTTTTTACGCCATAACTCCATAGAATTCAGTCATAGGTAGTCCAAACTATACCTTTTTGGAATCTTTACAATCAGACAAATAATGTGGTCTAATTTTCAATATGACTGGAGCATTTTTATATTTTGACCTCTATGTAATTCTTCAATTGACCCTACGTGGCCGCCTATTGAAAATTCAAGTGGCCTGTCTGTTTTTTTTTAAGAGTATATTTAAGGTGTACTTTTACCAAATTTGGTGCTTGTATCACCATTTGAAGAATTCCTCTGTAAATATGCTGTTATCTGCTGCACTGTATGTGCTCCTAATCCAAAATACTCACCTGAATTCTGTCGCGCACAAGCGATGTGAGGGTTTCAGTACAGACTATATTTGTCTGCTCCTGCCAAATAACAGGCTGACTTGGCCATCTTTTGTGGATCCTTTCCTGGCTCATTCCCCGTAGACTTCAGTCCCGTCCGTGTAGACACATAAGAGGTTCAAGATCAGACTGTAACACCCTGCGTGTCTTTGATTGATAGAAGTCCAATCCTGAGATGATAGTGGTGCATTTTTTTGTTGTTTTTTTTTAGCAGATCGCTGCATCTGGCACCCACTCGTGCTGCTATTTGCAGCACCTGTGATGGACGACTGTTTTGGGAATTAGTCTTTTATTTTGAGGTCTTTGACCTGATTTGTGTGATGATGTGTATTCACAGGCAGCAGATTATCACTCTGTAAAAAAGCATAAATGCAGTCATCCTGTGCAAAGGATCGGAACTCCTGCTGAGTGTCAGATGATCGTTGCTCAGTATGCATTTCAGGGTGTGTATCCATAGATGGCACTGTGCGTCAGGCTGACATTCACTCTCGCTTGCTTTGTTTCAGTGACAGTTCCAGATCATTTCCCTTCATCCTCCACACCTCCTCTGTTCGTATCTCTGGTCAAAATCTCAGCTGTAGTCAAGAAATTGATCCATCTGATTCAGCTGTGTGTGTTTTTGTGTGTGTGTGGGGGGGGTTCTTAAAGACAGGGAGGGGGTAGCTTTCTTTGGATGTGGTTAGGAAATTATCGCTCCTCTATCTAATCTTTATGTTGTGACTGGGGTTACACATGCAGTCATCTGATAGCAGGATTCTGGTGGGCGGAGGAGAGTTGGGTTACAGGAGGTCATGGCTGGGGTGGAATGGAGGACTGGTGCATGGACAGGCGTGCTGTTTGTTTGCTTTAGGTTTTACGATCCTGAAGTCAGTATTCACTTCCTGTTTTAACATAATTTGTGTTGGGTAATTTTTTCCTCTTTGCTTTAATTCTCTGATATATTTGTTTGTTTTTAAGTAGACCGGTCGAGCGTATTTGCAGAATTTACTGCTGTGACTAAACAATTATCTTCCAGTTTTTGTAAACAGCAGCAGCTAGAAGTGCAGTGATGCCTCATGACATGAAATTTTGTGACAAAAAATGGTGATGATTTGTGTAACGTTGCTGTCTTTCAGTGGACGCTACGATTGGTGTGAGTATATTATGTGACAGTACTTTTCAGAATTCTTAACCAGTGGTGGACACAGCTAACAAAAAGGTTAGTTTCGATAACAGTTAATCTGCTAACTGAAAAGTTAACTTTTATAAAGCTAAATCGATAAACCCCTAAAAAAAAATTTGCGGAAGTTACAGAAAAAACCTAAACCAATAACTTCCAATATTGACTTCAGTAAACTAGCAGCTACTGACACAACAACGAGAAAGCACTTCTGTGTCAGATCAGCCTTCTCACAGCAAGAGAGACCTGGTGACCACAGCGAAAGGAAGAAAGAGAGGAAATAGATAATTTCTCTTCACACCATACAGACTTGCCAGCATATCGCCTGTTATTCACAGGCATACAGTTTTGACTCATGGTTAAAATTGTAAACAAACTAATTCCAGATAAGTTGTTTAAATTAATGTCATGTATGTCGTTTTATAAAGTGAAAATATCAGCTATATGTTTTAGTTTTAAAGTAATGCACTAATTTTGAAGGTTTTAGCGTTTAGAAACATGTCGCAGTGCATTACGGGTAAATTAGTTTCCTGGCATGAGTGATTGACTGCACACACAACTTACTGAAATGTGTGGTGGCTTTTATAAATAAATCTGTATTTGTAAGTATGTCATTTTCTCATTTGTAAAGAAAAAAGCAATTTGAAAACTGAAAATTCTGTTTAAGTGGATTCATCACTTTTACCGAATGTTCATACTGCCATGAACACTGCCATGACAGTGTTCATGGCACATGTTCATGCCACACATCGGCTTGAAGGCTAGAGCTGTACTTCTCATAGATGTTTGTCTTCTACAAAACATGTAGCAGGCAGGCAGGCACTAAAATCTTTGAATCCAGACTTCACAAATGTTTTTAACTGTTAAGCTTTATTCACTATGCCCACAAAAATATATTAGCGGCCTAAAAATTATTGGACCTAAATTTATCGGAAGCTAATTGGTCCACTGATGGTTTTCAAAGTTATCTGAAAAGCTAATCTGTTAATGAAAACATTAGCTTTGATAATTAGCGGTTAGTGTTCCTGTGAAGGCTGTCAGTTGTCCAGGTGGTTTCCATAGTAGAGAAACTTGCTTGACGTGAGGACGTTTCGCTTAAGCGTGGGTTCATGTGTGTTACCAACTGACTCCAGTTTAAACTGTCACCCGTGGACACCATCACTGCGTTGCAGTTAGTAGCTACTTGTGTCATAATAATTAAGACAAGAATGTGAATTGTGTTATTGGCCGAACTTTGTTGTGGTACTAACCTGCCGGCAGTCTTAAAACTGAAAACATCACGTGACACCTGTTCTGTTTCCGTTGTACAACTGTAATTCCCACTTGGGTTCATTGTGACTAACTGGTGTGGAGTTGCACCTCACTGAGAGCATTTTCTTCTCTTTGAGATCGAAATTTGTGCGTAAGAGCATCTCTGTGTGTCTGATGTTCGTCTCGGTCGTAGGTCTCTGTGTACGTGCATATGAGTGAGAGAGGTACCACACGTCTTGCATATATACTCCAAGAGTGAGAGATGACCCTACTCGATTTGGAATACCGAAATGCATTCATGAACATTTAGGTAAATTCTTTCGAAATAAAATTAAGGACCACAATGGAACTAAGTGCTTGCACTTTGTTGTGTTAGCCGTTTATTATAATGTGATTGGATCTTATACACTTTGTCATTGTAATAATAAATAGAGCTAGAACAAATGCATCAAAGATGAATGTCTTAATCAGAAATGGACCTGCTGAGATAATATCTGCAAGATAACTTGTGTACCAGTAATAAGTAGGAAATGTATTTTTTAAATTTGCCAGTACTGACAATAGACCCTATTGGTACGATGGGCTTTAATAATTTAACCCTGATGCTCATTCAATACTGGGTGTCGGTACCCATCACGAGCAGTATCTATGTTTCCCCCATTACATACAAAAATAAAAGGCACTCAGAGAACACATGCCTCTGTCAAGGCCACATATTCCACAACACTAAAATACCCACTTTTACTTACATTTAGCGTCAATCATCAAGCCTCATTACCAAAGAATTTATCTATACGCTCATGAAATTTCATTAAGATCCATTCATTACTTTTTGAGATAAAAGTTGCTATATCACTAACATTTTTCTGTATCCCATATCCAGAATATGTTCCAGACTGACTAAAAAATTGCATAAATGATTTCCTACGACATTATTCATCTTCTCACTAAATGTTATTTTGTTTATTTATACATTTTTTTTAATTAAATGTTCCTGAAAGCTTAAATAAATGGTAAATGGACGGCATTTATATTGTGCTTTTTTATCTGCATCAGATGCTGAAAGCGCTTTACAAATAATGCCTCACATTCACCCCGATGTCAGGGTGCTGCCACACTCACTACACACCGGGAGCAACTAGGGGATTAAAGACCTTGCCCAAGGGCCCTTAGTGATTTTCCAGTCAGGCTGGGATTTGAGGATCTTCTGGTCTCAAGCCCAACACCTTAACCATTAGACCTCCCCCAAAAACCTCTTAACCTAAACCTTAAAACCTCTTCTGGATTAAAAAAAATGTGTTGCAGATTATCTGTCTGCTTATCAAATTTCATCAACGTCCTCTTGCAGCGTTTTGAGTTAAATGTTGCTATACGAGGTCTGTGAGAAAAGTAACGGACCTTATTATTTTTTCAAAAACTATATGGATTTGAATCACGTGTGATTACATCAGACATGCTTGAACCCTCGTGGGCATGCGAGAGTTTTTTCACGCCTGTCGGTTACGTCATTCGCCTGTGGGCAGTCTTTGAGTGAGGAGTGGCCCACCCTCTCGTCGATTTTTTTTTTCATTGTTTAGGAATGGCTCAGACTGCTGCTTTGTTTGATAAAAAAATTTTCAAATCGCAGACCTCGTGTACAAATCATTCTTATGGACAACTTCCAGAATATATTCCAGATCACCAAAATTGAATGATTTATTTCCCAGAACATTATCTGTCTACACACCAAATTTTATAAAAATCTGTCCATTACTTTTGAGTTATTCTGCTAAGAGACAAATGACAGAGAGGTTACCTCCTTGGTAGAGGTAACAACTACACCTACACACTCGAAAGCATACATTTACACCCCAGGTCGAAACAATTATACTATTATTTCAGAGAATCCCATTCTTCCACAGTCATTCCCTGTCAGATTGTTCTTTGTTTCCATTTAAACATATTTGGAGTGTGTATCGCACACTGTCATTAGAAACCAGAGGCGCCTCTTCAGCCACAGACTGCTCCTTCTCAAGTGCAGGACCAACAGACTGAAAAACTCCTTTGTCCCTCAGGCCATCAGACTGTACAACTCCTCACTCAGGGCGAGGAGGAGTAACAGGACGACAGAGGATGGGAAGGAGAGGAAAAGTAGTAGCCAGTAAACCAGTATCGATCAGTATGTCTGGTATTTATATTATGTATTTATATTTATATTGCAAACTGTTTTTCTTTTTCACTTTCAATACTCTGTGTGCTTCTTACCCTGTGTGCTGCTCTACAATGCTGCTGGAACCTCAATTTCCCTGAGGGAGTCTTCCCAAGGGATCATTAAAGTTCTATCTAATAAAATCTAATATCATTTATTCTAATCAAACTGTGAGCCCTCTGTTGTGGGCTGATTACGGTATAGCCAGTGCTGTCCTACTACAAGTACTCAAAGAAGTAGTTATTAAAGCGAATTCACAATGTGTTGCTTACTGTTTTGTTGTTAATCCAGCATGACAAGAACCAGACAAGAATTCACAAACAGTAATTTTCCAAATGGGGCTTTGTGTTCAATGAGACGAGTATGTCAGTGGTTAGTTGTAAAAGTGGACATAGTGAGTAAGTATTTTGCTCGGAGCTTTGGGATTTTCTAATCTTGTCACAGTGTGAGCAGAGGAAACGGAACAGCCAATTAACCTTGACTCCTCAGCGGAGACGGCTGATGAGTTCCACCCCTGTCCCAGATTCATGTGCAGCAGGACCTTCGTTTCACACACGTGAGCTCTCAGCAACAGGAGGGCATAGTTTCACGGGGCTGCACAAACTCTTGATCTGCCTTACTGTTTTTCAAATCTATAATAGTGCAAATAGTGTTTGAGCGCACATTTTAAAAGTTTGCTAAGAGCCTAATTGCTGTGGTTTTCTGCTGTAGTTTACATTCCCAGGGTTGGCTACCAATGTTTTTTACTGGGTGCCTAGAGCCAAGTAGACAACATTTTGGTTTGTCAGACGGAACAGTGCTGCTATCAGTGCGGGGAGCTGCCTGAAACAGTGCGTGTGTGCGTGGATGCGTATCTGTGTGTGAATTTATGTGAGCTACGGAGTGCAGCCAAGCCTGTCCAACTAAGACACCAGCGCCTCTCATCTCTCGTCCCATCCGGAACATGTTAACCCTGCATGCTCTCTCTCTTTCATCCTCTTTTTGCAGTTTCTCTCTCACTCTCTCTCATTTCGCCTGTATCTGCTCTTCGTGTCGGCAGGTCCCACCAGGAAACCGAAATATGTGGAGAGTCCTCGTGTTCCTTCTGATGCCATCGTTTCAGCGCTGAGGAAGGTGGCCGAAAACAAGGACTCCACTCACAATGGTGAGTTTTGCTCTTCAGTTATTTATGCAAATGTGTTCATCGGTGATACAATGCTGTCATTTCAATGTGCAACTTTTGCCTCACGCTGTGATCTGTCTCCATAGCTGGGTGTGCATGAAAGAATGTTACTGTTTTGTGGATGGGATCGGGAAAAGTCTGTGATTTAAGGGTTAACTTCAGCCCCTGCCTGAGTTTTCTATGTAAATCAACACATACAAGCTCCGTTTCAATATGTATGTGGTTTCTATAAACATGCGATTTATATGAAAGTGGTTTGGGTTTTTCCACTGTTAGATCTATTTGTCTGACCAAACCTTGAAGTTTGTTTGATGGGAATGAACTGAGGATTTTTCAAAGCAACGCTGTCCTCTTTTCAGCATTTCTCTGTGTTCCACAACACCATCCATGTTGTTAAATTTTTTTTCTTGTGTTACGAACGTTCCTCTCAGTGCACTCTTCGGAGCTAGAATTCCTCCCGCAGGCTGAAGTGGAGCTGTAATAACTGTATATCGCGCTCACATACACAGACGGCGGTATCCCTGCATGGTTCTGTCACTGTTGACTGTTACATACCGAGGCAAGAGGGTGTGTCTGGCGTTCAACTGGCACAGAGCTGTGCTTCACTTCAGAGGGGGCTGCCGACACATTGTGGACACCGTCTAAATGTTATCATCACAGCTGACAGTGTTTGTTGGCTAAATTAATCCCAGCCTGAACTGTGTGAAACCTGGCTGGGATTTCTTGACTGGAAATAGAACTACATAGAGAATTATTGCTCTGGGACGGTTCATCAAGTGTAAATACTAAGCAGCAATGTCCAGTGCTGCAAAATGAAGCCAATGCGCAAGTCGCACTTCCCAAAGTCGACCATGGAAAAAACACCCTGTGTTCAGTATTTGTCAATAAACGCGTGTGTAATGTTGTGAATGTCACACACATGTACCCAGGGACTGTGGTTGGAAATTAGCTATTTAGCTAAAATCTGGTGCAACTCATCTGTCTCATTGAGCTTAATGATGCTGTACATTGTCCCTTAAATAAACTAATAAACTAAACTAAACCAAAACACTGTCAGCTGCCATGCACCTAATATTTCTTTTACTTCGTTGTGTCTACGCTGCTCTGAGCCTCAGCATTTACAGCATTTTTGTTTTACATTGTGGTGAGCTGCATGGGAGAATGGCAACCGAGCCACAACTTTTGTTGCTTTTGCATGCTGCCTCTACAAGTGCTTTAATTTTTACACACAACAACACAGAGACAGTGGTGGAACTCATCAAACACACTACACTCCTCACTTATGGTACCAGCAAATAACACAAACAAACTCACTCACCTTCAACCACTTACTCCAATTAAGGGTCACGGGGGGCTGGAGCCTATCCAGGGGCCAGAGAGTGTGAGGCAGGGTACACCCTGGACAGGGTGTTGCAGGGCCACACATACACAAACACACTCACACCTACACACAATTTAAAATGTCACATCCACCTAACTTGCATGTCTTTAGACGGAGGACCAAACCGGAGCACCCAGAGCAAACCCACGCAAACACGGGGAGAACATGCAAACTCCACACAGAAAGGCCACTGGTGGGAATCGAACCCATGACCTTGTTGCTGTCAGGCAACAGTGCTAACCATTAAGCCAACATGCTGCCCCACAACCAAACTATTTAAATAAATTGGCATATTCAGATGCAGGCGTGTACAGGGAGGTGTTTGATACTTATGCATGTGCGTTTAATTCCATGTTGATTTGAATGTATAAAAGGAACGTGCTTGGATCCATGCGTATGCACACTTTGATATATGTGAATTTCTTGTGCTTATGCCAGTTTCTGGGTTTTAACGTACGCCATGTTTCAGTAGGAAATCGACGCGTCTTTGTACATGAGGCCCAGGTTTTCAGAGACATCTGAGGCTGAACCAACTGTTGTGAAATCAGACTGTCTAGCCTATGGAGAATTTTGCAATTGCACCATTAGCCTTCCCCTTTTCACCTAACAACCTTGACAGCTGCATGCAACAAGCCAGTGTAATGGATGGAACACATAAAATAGTAATAATTTTTAAATACTTATTTATTTTTTGCTCATAAACCTTACTTATTTATGATTGTACATATGGAGTGCAGGGGTTTTTATCGGAAAATTTAGCAAGGGGGCAACACCAGATGCAAGGGAGCGGAGCGACTATCTTGGGGGGATGGTGCGGAAGGCGGGGTTTTCAAAATTTGAGGTCAAAATGGGGCATTCTGAGGCTTCTTGAAGGACCGGAACAACAATGCCTGTATGCTAGAAATAAGGCTTTTTAAAAATCTGCATTTCTGCAAGGGGGTGTTAGAAAAACCCCTGGAGTGTGAAATTCTCCTTTTTCTTTATTTTTAAAATTTGCCATCCATTTTGTCTTTTGGGGGGGGTGTCATATGACACTTAATTGTTTTGGCTGCAAAGGACACACCTGTTTTCCTTGTATGGATGCTGCATTACAAGGAGCCTTTGAATTGATGCCGCCTCGTCACACCACAATGACATATGCATATGACGAATGCAGGCTGTAATGAAATGGATTATGGGAACTGTAGTTTCTTTTTAGTTGTTGGCATTCTTGGGGCAACTTTTAAAGGTTGACTTCACACAGTGACTGACAACCTGAGTGAGACGAGCAATTTATGATGCGTTTCATCACTTACGCATTTTTGAACTTGCTCACTTCTTATCTTAGCCTAAAGGGTGAAGCACCAACACGCCACACCCAATCTTAAAGCTAGAAAAACGCACATGCTGCATCTGGTCTTAATGGGTTAAAAGGCCTTTGTTGTGGTTGTTTTTTCCCTGAGTGGTTAACTCTACCTCTTCTCCAATTTCATAATAGGCTCAAAACACTCTTGTGGTAAAGCTGGGCCAACATTATTATGTACATTTACACAGAGCTACCATCTTAATTTCCAGAAAATTGTTTTGCTACCTCAGAATATGTGGCGTTTTGCCATCCACCCGCTGGAATGCCAAGAACAGATACTCAACCCCTGAAACCAACAAAAGGAAAACCAACCTAAAACACAATGTAAATTTAACTTGACGTTGTGTTATTCTTATAATGCAGTCTAGATGTGAGAGAGAACAGTGGCAGATCTTGTCCGCTGACACCAAATGAAAAATGACATTGCAATTTCTTGGTCAGTAGCCAGTTTAATTTAGGACTTGTGTAATGGTTCCTATTTAGAACAACACCAAAAATAATTTCCCCCTGAGTTGAGTTTGACATATTGGGAATTTTTGGCTCTGCTTTGTAGCTTTAGATGTGATTTTTATTTTTTTACATGTTTCCAAATGCTGACTCATCTCCCAATGTCTCACAGAATTGCAAAAAAAACTATTTTATTCTATTTTAACAACACACAGTGAGTCTTTTGCGGTATTCATTGCTGTCATGGATAGTTAATCAGTGAATGTCAGCAACTTAGTGATGAGTAACTACTTCCTTCTTCCACAGTCAAGGTTAGCACGTAAAAGATGTCTACTGCTGAGAAATTACACCACCATGAGGAATAAGCCAACTTAATTTCACTAATGGAGTCAAATCATGTACAATTAGGTGCTGTGTAAAAACCAACATAATGATGGCTAATTGTGATAGCAGAATAAGACCCCATGCACAGCTGGCAGTGGATTTTGAATACAAGCACACAATGCATCACCATGGAGCGCATACCACAAAACCTTCTATTTCCAGTCTAATCAGGTCACGCACACTACACTGATGTCAGAGTTTTATACCCCCGCAATCTAAAATTGGGGTGTATATAGGAATCACCCTGTGCATCTGTCCATTGGTACAGAAGACTTGTAAGTGCAACTCCTCCTAAACCCATTGAGTTGAGTGGTTAGAGCTGCATGCTTGTGACTAGATGATCTTCAGTTCGATACCCTGTCGGACAGAAAAATCACTAAAGTCCTTAATCTGCAATTTGCACCCATGTGTGTACGTGTGTCTGGGGGGTGAATGCGACATATTATTGTGAAGTACTTTCAGCATCTGCATCAGTTGGATAGTTGGAAAGCCACTATATAAATGCACTCCATTTCCCAGTTGTCAGTGCACCTATTCCTAAACCCTTTGGCCGATTTCAATAAAACATCAACCAATGGTAGTACACCATACGGGGATGTGCATGGACACAAATACTTGTGGGCTACATTGGCAAGTGGAGATAATTGGAATTTTGTTGTTTATTTGATACATCATATGATACTGGCAGCACGGTGGCTTAATGGTTAGTACTATTCCCTCACAGCAAGAAGGTTGTTGGATTACTTCCCAGCAGGGGCCTTTCTGTGTGGAGTTTGCCTGTTCTCCCCATGTTTGTGTGGGTTCGGGTGTGAATGTGTTTGTCCGTCTATTAGGGATGGGACCGATCCGATCCTGGATCAGTATCGGGTTCCGATACTGACGTAATTCACGTATTTTCTCCGATACTGGAGAAGAGCCGCTGTGAATCCTCTCGACTGCTGTTGTTTGGTCTTTGCTTGTTCACTGCCGAGTGGGAGGAGGAGGGATTTTTCTGAAGCCGGGCTGTTTGAGAGAGCTCTCTTCCACAGTGTTCTAGCTGCGGTTAGCGGCAAAATTCTGCTCAGCTCTCGGCTTCAAATTGTCTGTTCATGGAGCACGGATTTTCCGAAAAATTACCTTAATTGTTGCTGAAAATATGTGCTGAAAAGTTAGCCACTTCACTTTTCTGAAGCTGTAAAACACCAGCTCTGTATGCAGCCGAGGAGGACAGCGAACAGAGATTCTGTCCTCTGAAAGGGAAAAAGTCTCCATTAAAATCCTTTAATCCATTAAAATCGTGAGCAACGATGATGATATTTATTTTACAGTTGAAAGGCTTTGTGTTTACCAAAAGTTCGAAGTTTTACAGCACTTAAACAGCGAGAGAGGAAGAAAAAGAGAGCGATATGGAGGGAGAGAGAAAGCGAGTGAGAGAGAGAAAGAGAGACAGACAGAGGGGGAGCGAAAGGGAGACAGGCAGGGAGAGACAGAGAGGGAGACAGGCAGGGAGAGAGTGCTGCCTTTTCTCTTTAAGTCTATAAAAATAAGGTTATAAAAGTCTATAAAAAATAAAAGTACTTAATTCTTTCACCATAACATCAAATCTAGGCTTTCTGGCAAATTGTAGCTCAACTTTCAGGTCTCTTTTTAAGAAAATCCTTATATAAAATCAACAACAATAATAATAATATTAAAGCAAACAGAGTATCGGATCTGGAAAGTATCGTATCAGCAGATATCCAAAGTCAGGTATCAGGGTCTGATTAGAAGTGAAAAATTGTGGATCGGTGCATCCCTACTGTCTACATGTGGCACTGCGACAGACTGGGCGTCCTGTCCAGGGTGTACCCCTCCTCACACCCTATGACTGCTGGGATAGGCTCCAGCCTCTCCGGGGTCCTTAATTGGAACAAGCGGGTATGAAAAATGGATGGATGTTGATTTAAGAATTTCAACATAAAAGATTTGCTCTTGCATAAGTATTATATATTCAGGCAACTAGTATGGCACATGAGAGGAACTCGGGATTCATTAGCATGGATATGTAAGCGGGTCACATTTCACAAGGATGTATTGAGCACCTTTATGAATTCTCTGAAAGCTGTGTTTCATAATATTCAGAGCTACAATAGTTGGACATCTACTGCTTTTCTTTCATACCAAGTGATTTTTATTTCCTTTTTTCCCTTTTCCTATTCTCAGATATGTTTGAAACCTGATTCTAAACTTTGAATGCATTGATTTATTCCTCTTCTGCTTTGGGTGGATAGCACTCAAACCGTCTGAAGGATATGAAAAGAAATGTGCATTTGACTTGGAGATGTTGTATCTCACGTTGCAGCTTTGAAGAAGGATACAGTTTCTTGTGCATGTGACACATCCGTGCATGCAATATGCACATTCATTTTGTGTGTCTGCATTTGTGGCTCAAGCTCAAGGGTTCGAATATTTCATGAGGTAAAATTTGGAACATAGCATTCAATGAGGCGAAGCTGAGTTGAATGGTATGTTCCAGCTTTCACCGAATTAAATATTTGTTCCATTGAAAGAATGTAAATACATTCATTATTTGTTTTATATAACAGCTAAAATAGATCCTTGTCATTTGATATTTTATTAATTTATAAACAGCAGAAAAGGGACTTACATTTTGGTGTGCCACTGCTGCTAAAGTCCAAAAAGAACTTTAAATAGGAGTCCAAAATTCCAACGATGTAGTCCAGTGATGCTGTGCACTGACTTTGTGTACTTCTTAAAAAAAAGAAAAAAAAAAAGACTTTGTGTAGTTCCTCAGTCCAGTGAAAAATCACGTCAGCGTTTCATCCTAATAACTCTTCATGCCTCCAGAGGGCTTACAGCAGAGTAGAGTTTTTTGTGTGTGTGTTAGAAGAATTAGCACTGTCAATTAGCTCCTTCAAATCGTCGTCCGTCAGCAAAACAAATTCCGTGTTTAGCTAAACGCTGCCCCACTAGTAGGCATGGTTCGCAGTGTGCAATGGTATGTAAACGTAACATATGGAACCAAATTGAACTCTAAATGGAACCAAATCGCACGCTAAATGCAACGCAACACAAATGGGACAAATATTCCATGTCATGTGACATACAAAGCACCAATCAAATGACAAGGATCCACTCAGCCCTTATATAAAATCAAATAACTTGGTTGCATTTCTTACCTCCAGACAAAAGGTGGGACGGTAAGCAATGCATATTATTTTCTTTTTTGAACATTGACCAGAGCAGTGCATAAACAGCGTATCTCTCTGCGGCGAATGTGCGTGGGGTAGCGGAATTTCTGAGCTCGATTAATGACTGAGTGCTTGAGCCAGTCCAAAGATGGACAAGATCGATAAATTGTTTGAACTTTGCCTCAATCGTCCAACCCCTCTTAAAAAGCAAACTACTTCAGTACTGGGTAACGCAATAAATAACACTGGTCAGCGATTTTTTTTTTTTTTTGCATGGACTGATTTGTGTAATTTTGGGGTGCTGAATCCCAATCTGAGCTCAGATTTCTTCTGTCACATTGCATTGTTTTGCAATCTGCATGTTCTGTATTGATGGATTATGCAAAAGTTTGATGCCACCATTCATGCACAAAAGCAGCTTCAATAGCATAGTTTTTATACCAGGTTCACGAAATGTGAACAAGAGCCGTAATATCGTTTATTTATAAAGATGGTGTTTTACAATCAAGACTTACTGTTGTTCAGCCACTAATATTCAGAATTTGTGATTAAATGCAGAAGACTTTCATTCAGGGTACTCATATCCTTGTGACAGCAGAATGGGTTGTAATTATTTTTAGCTGTATCAGAGATAGTTTATTCTGTAGAATTTCATGTCTAGCACTTTGTTTATTTCCTGCTAATCAACAGCCGAAGGCTGAGTCTTTGTATATTTGTCTATTCCTTTGTTTAATGATGAAGCATCATTAATCTGCTGCTCATCTCCTTGGATCTGAACAGAGCAGGTTTTGGGCCCCACAGGGCTGAATTGCTGCATGATCAAGCTTTGTCTCTGCTGGGCAAATTATTAATCAAATGCCATCTGTAACCACATTTTTAATAATAGCAGTAATAACTAGAGTGTTCCTCTGGGACATACCTCAGATGACCCTCCACACATATTTCTGTAGCTACTCGTATTAGAGATAAATATCAGCAGGATTATGCAACAACTATGAAACCGATTTTCTTAAAAATTGATGCATAGGGCATTTCTCAAGAGATAATGCCCAGATCCTTATGAAAAAATTGGCATCGTGTATGACCTTTTGAGAAATTCATAAAAGTATAGACAAATGCCCTATTATTAATGTTAAAGAATTGGGGGTGGGGAGGGGGAGTCCTGGACCCACCCCTTTAATCAGATGCACTCCAAACGTTAATGGTTTCTCCCTTGGTCTATGCACCACCCTTTAACCAACTTTCAAGAAAATCGCTTTTGTAGTTTTGGCGTAATGTTGCTAAAAGGCAAACGGCATTAAAAACATCATCTTCATCACAGAGGTAACTTATATGTGGTGTCATGTTAAGATTGCTGTCAAACTGTGATAAAGACTGTCTTGGCAGTTGTCAGTTCAGCATGCTGTAATGTCTCCGTGGAAAATCCACACGAGACATTTGCGGCTCCAGCTCTGGAATGTACAAAAAGACCTCTCAGATTGCTTCGGGGCGACACGTGACCCATTACCCCGGAACTCAAATTGGGAAGCGGGATGCATGTTCTCATCGCGGCTTCATTAACCAGGCTCTACTATTGTGGTAATAAACCTCCAGCTGCTAATGAGCACCGGCTGGATTGTTTTCTTTGCAGGGAAAATTGAGAGTACTCTATACAGCCAGTCTGTCCATTGTGGTATCTCCCTCCTCTTCCTTCTCCTCCTCATCATCATCATCATGCTCCTTCTACTCCTCTTCCTTCTTTTCATTCTTCATCACTGCACCAGCAGCGCTGCTATTTCACACCTAAAACATTAAAACATGTCACCTGATATGTATACTATAGCCACTCTGGTTGGGCGAAATCTACTTTTACTCCTCAATGTCTGCATTAAAACATGACAATGGATGAAGAAATCGAAGAAGGGAGGGGATATTATTTTCTACATTCATTATTTTATGCTTCATAAATTAAATCATAATAAATTTTTATTTTTTATTTTTTACTAATAAGAATTGACCAATTTACTGTAACAGGCAGTGTAACAGCACGCTTCAACCAATTGCTTCAATCAGCTCTCACTAGGCTTCATTTGGTGCTGCCATGTCCTCCTCACCATCCAACAAAAGTCAGGAAAAGGTGTTTTTTTTTTTTTTTTTTTTTTCCGGAGCTGCAGATCCCGGTGCATCTCCCTGTAACTCGGAGCATGCAAACTCTTTTTTGTCCTTGTCCTCTGGCTCCCCTTTGTGACCATTCCTGGGTTTGGTTCTTTGTGTTGTCACTGTTCTCTTTCTCCTGCACTTCCTGTTTTATTTTGGTGGTCACAGTTTCCTTGTATGTTTTGGTTAATTTTCTTCCTGTGTCTCTTCCCCAGCTGTTTCCAATTAGTGTTTACCCTCACATGTCTCCCATTTGTGTGATTGCCATTAGTGTGTATTTATACCCCTGTGTTCCTTTCATGTGTCACCTGAATGTTGTGCTTTTTGTCTTATTTTTCGCCTCCTTGCTCTTCTCATCTTTCTTCCTTTCTTTTCTCTCTCTTTCTTCCCTTCTCTCTCTTCCCTTCTCTTCTCTTCTTCTTCCTCCCTCTCTCTTTCTTCTTGTTCCCTCCCTTTAACAGCAGGATAACAGGACTCCTGTTATCCTGCTGGAGCATAGTCAGACTGCTCTCCTCTTGTCAGCCCTTGCATGGCTCACGATGACCTGACGCATCTCTGTGTATTTCCAGGCAGGGAAAGTCTTCTGGATATCTTGGATTAATTTTTTTCTGTGTATCGTCAATGTTGGATGCAGAGTGGAGCAGCATAGGCTCTCCCTTGAGACACTCTGCTGGAGCGCACTTCAGCTTCCTCTCATCCTCTCAACTGCCAAGTGAAATCGTGTTGCATTTTAGCCATTTCACACAAATAAAGACTCCCTGTCAGGCTTCATTTGTGCACCCTCTGACTGACACTCCTTAAAGTACATATTGATCAGCGCAAATGTCTGGCACGAACCAAGTGGCAGTCTATGTGTGGTACCTTGACTGGCCACTTGAGGCTGGCTCCAAAACAGCAATTTCCTGTAGGACTCTTTGTTAAAATGTCCAACTTTAGAGCAGAAATTAACATGTTTAAAGTCTGGTACAAAAACCAGTTTTGTTCTCTTTCAACAGTTTCCTCCATGACAACTGTATGGTTTGGGGGAGGTGGTGAAGTTTTTTGAACGTCTTAGTTTAAGCTGCGGCTGCAGTGGCATTGCTTTCTTTTGATAGCCACATTGTATTCATGTGGTTATGTTGTCATTCGGTGTAATGTGGCAGCTGCAGTTCATCCAGTCCGAGGTTTGCTTACACTCACAGTTGTCTGGAGACAGGATCAAACTCATACGCTTGCACTTGTACTCTCCAAATGTGTGTATAGTGATGCCGTGTGCAGACCTGCTATCTGAAGTGCCCCAGTGAAAACAGCCAGCAAACATGAACTTGGAACAAGAGCAGATGTAATCTGTGAGTGCTGTAGGGCAGGACCACAGACTGGGTCAGCAGTTCACTGTTTATAGACAGGTAGACCACTTGCAGTGGAAATGTGGTCCACCACTGATGGCATTAAAAATCATCAAACCAAAGCAGCCTTTTTCAAGAAATAAGTACATCTTGTACTTCCGTCTGTCTTTGGGTATAATGTTTACTCTGTATGTTTGCAGGATTTGGTTTGTATGTGCATCATTATTTCAGCCTTTCTCAGATACTCTTTACAGGGTTTATGGATTGGTCCTTAGAGGAAGGTGGTTTGAAGTGGTTGAGAGAAAATGAGGTGGTCTTATCATGGCTCAAGTGCTGGTTGATGGATTTAAATCAGATTTCTTCCCAAACCACAACCTTGTGCATACACAGAATGAAAGGGTTATAACTTGATATACAAAGTTAAAGAAACAGTCCATTAATTACTTTCACCAGCGAAGTTGGAGGAGGTTCTGTTTTCACCTGTCTGCTTGTGAACAGCCTGTAGCCCACAATTTTTCATACGTTATGCAATTTTTACAGAGGATTCATATCCTGATAGGCAAGAACTGATTCAATTTTCTAGGTCAAAGGTCAAAGTCAGGAAAAATCTTGGTAAATTGGAAAAATCTCTATCCTTTTACATTGAACGAATCCTCAAAAATTCATAACTCTGTCAAAGGAGATTGCATTTCTTTCCTATTTGGTAGCCTTATGTAGGATGGTATCATTTATTCACTGACAAAGTTTGATCTGAATCTGAACCAGATGACAGATTTTGTGGCCGCCATTTAACATTGAAAACCCTGTTTGATGTATATTTTACATTATTTCTTAATCAAACTTGACACAATCACTGTCATATTTGAAAGTGAGGTGCAGACTGGCACTCACTATAGCTTGCCAAAGTTTGATCCTGATCTTATCCGGATTGTGGATTTTGTGGACATTTGAATTTAATATCGAAAAGCCCATTTGATGTACATTTTACATTATATATCAAACAAAAGTGCCTCAATCACTCTCATTTGTGACAGTGAGGTGCAAACTGGTACTCTCAATGAATAGACTAAGTTTGATCTACTGTACATCTGATCCGTATTGTGGATTGAGCAGATATTTGAGTTTAACATTGAAAAGCCCTTTTGATCCATATTTTGTGTTATACAACACCAATTCCAGTGAAGTTGGGACGCTGTGTAAAATGTAAATGAAAACAGAATACAATGATTTGCAAATCCTCTTCAACCTATATTCAGTTGAATACACCACAAAGGCAAGATATTTAATGTTCAAACTGATAAACTTTATTGTTTTTGTGCAAATATTTGCTCATTTTGAAATGGATGCCTGCAACACGTTTCAAAAAAGTTGGGACAGTGTTGTTGTATAATGCTGCATGATCAGAATAATATTTCCAACAAAAAACTGTTTTTAGTGTGTGTGTGTGTGTGTGTGTGTGTGTGTGTGTGTGTGTGTGTGTGTGTGTGTGTGTGTGTGTGTGTGTGTGTGTGTGTGTGTGTGTGTGTGTGGATTGCAGCTTTACAGGCAGGCAATAAATATTTGATATGTCCTATTTGATTCTAGCTTTCCTTTATTTCTATACAATATACAGAAAGGGAATATATATATACTGTTACAAACTTGCCAAAGCAATGAGGCAGATGTTTTAAAAAGGGTAATGTAAACCTTCCGCCCCACCTCAGCTGTGTGTTTAAGATGTTTTAAAGTATAAAAATCTCATCTGGCATTCCCCCCCACACACACACACTGGGTGACGGATGCACGCACATGACTAGCATGTGTGAAGCCACAGTGAAGGCTTCTGCTTTGAACAGAAGCCTTTGCAGGCTTTTGTTTCTAAACTGCTTTTGTGCATGTACCATGAACAGCTTCAAACTGTACAATCAGCTTAGGTTGCATGGGTAAAAGCTACATTTCGCATTTCATCAGAAAGACAGTCAGCTCATTGGTTAAAATGTCTTATAGCAGTAGCAGCTGACAGTAAAACTGTAAGATGATAGCGTTTTTTTCAGACGCTCTGCGGAAGTGTCCTTGAGCAAAGCACTGAATCTAAAGCTGCTTGCAGTCAACAGAAAGGTATCTCACATTGCAGGTCTGCTGCCTTCGTGGTGTGAGTGTCTAATACATAAGACAAGATGATGTAGTGCGATGCACTTTATTGTACCAATATCAGATTATGTCGTCTAAATTTCTGCTATGTGTATCTTTAAATCTGTTCTTAAAGATTCACCTAAAAAGAACTCAGCCATTATTACTGTATTTTCCGGCATATAAGTTGCATTTATTTATTTATTGTTTCACTGGTTTGGAGGTCCTGTGACTTGTACTCTGGTGTGACCTTTATACTTTAAAAAAAAATCAAGTGTTCTTTATTATTAATAATAATTCTAAAAACTATTTAATATTGGCCTTTCCCAGGAACCAAATCACTAAACAAAATAAACTCCACCAATAAAAGAATAAACGCCAGTATTAAAAACTATACAACAGCAATGCAAAACAAAAGATGCAATACAAAAAAGATGCAATTTACACTCCGGTGACACTTTATATTAGAGGTGCACTGATCAGGATTCTTTAGGCCGATCACCGATCACTGAAATTTTGATCGGCCGATACCGATCAAGTACATATTTGGATCATGCGCAAAATAAGAATATAGGTCTAATGTATAGGACTATTTTTTGCATTAAAACTTAATGATGAAAACAAAAAACATGCATTCAAATAAAGATACTAGAATAAACTGCTCTTACTAGGATGCAGCAGTTTTCTAGTTTGGCAGATAGTTCTGGAGAAAATCACTGAAGAAATTAACATATTGAAAATATGGTTTGACCGAAACAAACTGTCCTTAAACTTAAATAAGACAGGGATGAAATGGAGGTGTAAGAGACACTAGGTGTTCACAGGAAACACTTATTTATTTCTGTATGTATGTATTTATTTATTTATTTATGTATGTTCATTGTTAGTTGCTAATATATTTTCTGTTGTGTTTCTATTCAGGTTCTTTTTGTCTCTCTCTAAAATTGTATATAATAAGCATTAGATTATTAATATATAAACAAAAATAAATGTAAGAAATATTACAATTTGAAAACAAATGCACCCGAACCTGATGACAGCTGCAAATGCATAATGCTAACTTTTAACATTGAAAATGCCATAGACATGCTAACACGTTAGCATCTATCAGCTGTTTCAGAAGACCATAACAGGTCGGTTTAACATAGAAAAGGTAAATAATACTCACAGACATATGCTCTTTAGGGTTTTAGTGGGGGAAAATTAAGCGAAAGTAAGTATAGACGAAGCAACAGATCGAAGCATTGCTTCAATCTGCGAACCACTGCTTCGACTGGTTCAAGGTTCAGAGCAAAGCCGCGCTGCAGAAAAGTTGATCACGGACCCGCTGCAGGGTCTGTAATCAATGTAGAGAAATTATCATTTTCCTGACAAACACCCCCCAAAACAACTGTGCACTGTTGTGATCGGTCCTTTTGATCGGCGCATTTTGCCGATCACCGATCAAGGCGTGATCGGCCGATAATGATCAGTGGCCGATCGATCGGTGCACCTCTAATATATATATATATATATATATATATATATATATATATATATATATATATATATATAAAAATATATATATAAATATATATAAATAATGTGCCTCTTTAAGAGGCATTTTTTTTTATGTGCTCCAGACATTACGGTAGTTTTTGCGTCAGTGTGTACAGCTGAGGATGTGTGCATACATCTGTGCAGAAAATACATGAATATGATGTTATGACTGTTTTTGTGCAAACATTTTTGGAATGTCAACATCCAGCATAAAAAAACAAATGATTTTTTTAGAACTACAAGTACATTAGTTGGAAATTCAATTAGGTAACATACAAGAAATGTTGACAACAAACGTTACAACTAGGGATGCACCGATCCACAATATTTCACTTCCAAGCCGATCCCGATACTTGAATTTGGATAACTACCGATACTTTTTCGATCCAATACCAGAGCTCTTTTTGCTTTATTATTATTATTATTATTATTATTATTGATTTTTTAATATAAGGATTTCTTAAAAAAGGAGACCTGAAAGTTGAGCTACAATTTGCCAGAAGGTGCATCGAAGATGAAAGCCTAGATTGATGTTTTGGTGAAAGAATTAAGTACTTTTATTTTTTATAGACTTTTATAGCCTTATTTTTATAGACTTAAAGAGAAAAGACAGCTCTCTCTCTCTCTCTCTCTCGGTTTCTCTCTCTCTCTCCCTCTCTCTCTCTGTCTGTCTCTCGCGTGCTCTCTCTGTTTCTCTCTCTTGTTTGCTTTCTCTCTCCCTCCATCTATCTCTCTTTCTTCCTCTCACTGTTTAACTGCTGCGCAAACTTCAAACTTTTTTGAAACACGAAGCCTTTCAACTGTAAAATAAATGTCATCATCGATACTCACACACAGGATTTTAATGGAGAGTTTTCCCTTTTGCGGACAGAAACTGTTTGGCTCCTCCTCCTCGGCTGCACACTGAGCTGGCGTTTTACAGCATCGAGACAATGAAGCGGCTAACTTTTTAGCACATGTTTTCAACAACAATTCAGTTAATTTTTCAGAAAATCCGTGCTTGACAAACAGACAATTTGAAGCCGAGTGCCAGGCAGAAATTTGCCGCCAGTTGTAGCTAGAACATGAAAGAGAGCTCTCTCAAACAGCCCAGCTCCAGAAAACCTCACCCCACCCACTCGGCAGCAAACAAGCAGAGAGCAAACAACAACAGTTCAGAGGATTCACAGTGGCTCTTCTCTGGTATTGGAAAATGTCGCAGGTTGGATCAGTATTTTCCGATACTTGAATTACGTCTGTATCGGAACCTGATACCGATCCGGAATCGGATCAGTCCCATCTCTAGTTATAATACTAAGCTTTTGCAAGTAGCAAGAAATTAATTGTGCAAAAAATCAACAGACATCACAATTTAATGTTATACTTATGAAATTTTGTACTATACATTCCTGAGCTTGCTGTGGCCAGTAACTCATATCATGTATCTATTGCAAAATCTCTTGAGTAAATGTATACAATGCATGTTGGAAATGTTTCACACCTACAGGATGAAATCGTGTCAGTGCAAGTATCATTTATTAGCCACACGGGAATGTGAAGAGAGACTCCACATCTGTGAATCACTATCTTAATGTTTGTGATTTTTTTCTTTCTCTCTGAAAATCATAACTAAGTGCTGCATTTTCCATCCATGAGATGGCAAATCTTTGCCAGGTATGAATTAGTAGCTGCCACCAAGTCACACACTGAAAGTCTAAATAGTCCAACATATGCTTGCATCAATCAGCAAAGATCACGAAAGAGAAATAAGTCAGTTATTTACTACATGTTGGGGAGGGGTTATAGTTCTCACTCGTTCTTTTGCAATTCCTGCAGTTAATCATCCAACTACTCCTCCTTGAGCTGACCTCACCATGATCTCAGAATTTGTGGCTTGGTTTCTGTCTCATGTTGGAGCTGAAGTTACGGTGATACTGATCTACAATTCCTTGATTACATCCGTGTTTATTATGTATTTAGTTGGGTTCTACAAAGGTTTTATGACATTGCATTAAAATTTGGCCTAAGCTTGCATATAGATTTGTCATGTTCTTTTTCTCCAATACATACAGCAGTTTGTAGTTTAGGATTACTAGCCTCATGTATAGATGCAAAGTATACAGACAGCCAGGCCACCAGATGGTAATTAATCGTAGCTGGTGCTGTATTTGCACAGATCCAGTGTGTCATCTGTATAGTTTCTGGGCTATAAGTCATGCTTTTTTTTAACTTGTATGACTGATCCTGCGACTCATCACAATTACACTGCATTATGATCTACAGTCACAAGATGACAGCATCTGCTTCAGTATACTGATCTGAATGAAATACTGCCTGTTCTACACTCTGGAGCAGAAAGTGGCAGTAATGCACCGTTAAGCTGGATGTCAAGAAGAAGAAGATGAGGAAGAGGAAAGATGAAAAGATGAAACCTCTACCTGTCACTTGACTTGTTTGCACTTTGTGGGTCAGCCACACATGGAACAATAAAGATAACCAGATAGTCATTTAAAAATGTTATTTACATTTAATGAAGTAAACCTGCACTTATTCTGCATTAACCTGTTTTGTGCATCTTGGCACTCCAATTCAGTTTTGTTTGGCTTCTTCTGGCATGTGGTGTTGTGCCCAGTGATGGTGGGGGAGAAAAAGGTCAGCAGAGACAGTGCCAATGTGCTGCAGCACAGTAGCAAAATCCTTACAATCTCTGGTCTTTTGTAAACTATGTAATTGAAGGTGAGCAATGCCACTTTTGGCTTATTTTAATTTATCATGGAAAATAAATTAGGAAAATGCCTACATTAAACAATAAACTGTATTGTATTGTATCATATCTCACAGAAACAAATCGCACAGATTTGAATCATTCTGTATAAAATGTGTTGTTCCTGAATCGTATCGTAGCACATGTATTTTAGATATGTATCAGATCATTTTATGAGAGAGTTGAACACTCCCAAGTAAACCTTGTACTTACGGCGATTATTTGTGCATAAAATGTGGCTGATAACCATTCCACTTAATAATACTTTTATCTGTGCTAGTGCCAATACATTTGTAAGTGTTAGTGCAACATTAGAGAAAAGTAAATTGCACTGGGAAAGTAGTGTAATGAAAAAAAAGAAATGTCAAAACATTGAGTTTTTTATGGAATAAGTGATGGTGAGCTGTGGAGGAAGTCTGAACAGTATTTTAAATGTTTTCTGTAAAGGAACAGCACCTAATTAAGTCGTAACATAATTAGTCAAATGTAAATACACATTTGGCCGCTGTACCAGCACAGTCAAGTGAGCACTTACCACTCTTTTCATTTATGCCTCCTGTACTGCGTGACAGCTTTCCGTTATCAAGTAATTTATCTGATTGTTGTTGCAGATATTACCCTTGAATGATTTATTTTTCCTTCTTCTTCTTTTGTGTTTGCAAAAGATGACTTGTACTGTATGTGGGTGTTTATGTGTCACTGATATATATTGGCATTAACTTAATTTTAACTCTTTATTGAGACTTGGTAGCTCATTGTACCAGTGGATTTGTTTGTATTTAATCAGATTTCCTGCCAACATTATTAATATCTGCAGAAGAACAGGAGAGGCAAGAAAAAAATGAGGATGGAATGAGGAAAAGGTGCTGACAGAGCGCTGCATAATGAGCTTTTTGTACCTTGGAAGGATGCCTCCTCTCTTCTTCGCTCTTTCTTTCCTTTCCTCCTGGTCTCGTCTTCTGGCTTTCTCATCCAGTGTGCCAGTCTGTCATCCTGCAATGTTGTGACCCAACCTTGTTTGCTTCAATTGCCCCCTCTAGATTTGTGACATAACGTAAACTGCATGTGATCTTCCTCCTTCAATTCAGCGATGCAAGTGGCACAATTATGTCACGGTTTAGGTTATTCATGCATTGAAGGAGAATTGTTTTAAGCCAACAATGCAGCAAAAAAGGAGATACTGCATATGAGAGTTTTTGCCTGTATTCTACTCCAACCTTGAAATCGTGGTCTAAACCAGCATTAAGCCTTGAGGATGAAGATTTCAGGGTGTTTGAGTGCTACTGGAGACAGACTATGACCGCTCATTGATATTCAGAGCCTCTGTAAGTGAGAGCTGCAAACAACCAGCAAGCCGAGCAACTGGCGCTTCAGGCTTGTTGCAGGAGGTCTGCACACACACACACACACACACACACACACGCATGCATGCACACACACACACACACACACTCATTCACTGCTTTCTTAACAATGCTGGACATTCACATGTACTTGGACTCTTTTAAAACACCCTCACGCTCCCAATGCGTAAGCCAAAACCCCCACCGCGTGCTCTCTCTCTCTCTCACTTCTGTTCTGTCTCTCCGTCTGTGCTTGCTTCTCCCTTCTGTGGTTCTGCACCACATCAGCAGCAGCTGGAGAGTGCAGCATAGCATTTCAGAGCACATCTGAGGAGGCCAGACAGTGGCTTTGTGTGGGCCATCCATTGCAGAAAGGGATCCTGCCCCCTATCACTGAGCACTTCTCTCTCTCTCTCTCTATCTCTATCTCCTAGAGCTGCAAACAGAGAAACAGCCAAGCTCCTCCTCCTCCCCTGCCACTCAGGAACTGATGACAAGGCTGGGCTTCTTACTGGGAGAAGGGATCCCGGGTACGGCACGCATACCTATGGACGACAAGAATGAAAAGAAGGTATTTCATTTTCTCCCACTCCTCCAAACCCCTCCCTCCTCGTGCAGCAGCTGCCGCTGGTGCAGCGCACAGAGACAGAGGCTAGAGGGACGGGATGACAGACGGGAGTTCTGACAGTGTAAGAGAACTGATTTTTGGAGCTTGACTGTTTTTTTTCACCACCTGTGTGTTTTTATCTTTTATCTTTGGATGGAAATTTAAGCTGCAGTAAACAACGGTAACTCTCTTGGGTTGAGATCTTTAAGTTGTTTTTGGAAGGAAGTGAATGGATGTTTAGGATTGGCTGCGTGCCGTGTATTTTTAGTACCGCCTGTCCGGTGTGGTGTGTAAGTCTGGCGTTAACTTGAGTGCTGTTTCAGTGACTCTTCATAATGTAACAAGAGTGGCTACAGAAATAGTGATGTTAGGTTTGAGCCTCAGTTGGCTCTACTGATTAAGCTGCATCCTTGTAAAGAGCAGAGCAAAACCTGCCATCGTTTGATTCCCTCAATCATCTCAAGCATCTTGCACATGATTTGACACTGAAGCATGAGTTCGAAACCTGTGTTGCAGGCTCTGAATCATTTTTATTAGTTGTAAATGCTAAGGAAACAGGCGGTGCAGCTTTAAGGTGCATTCAGCTTTGAATAGCAAGTTAAGATTCATTTGTGTGCTGTGCTGGAAAAACAGGTGGGACTTGAAACTATTGTAGCTCAGTTTGCAAATACAACACACAGTGCTTGTGCTTGTTGCTTGTGTTATCAATGAACTCATGTTGCCACACCACAAATATAAAATGATAGTTCCATTCATCCATAATCAATCCTGTTTTTATGTGCATTTAGCATACAAATGTTCACGCCTGTGTACTCTGTTCCCATCATTAGGAGGTACAATGTGTACACAGGCTGGGGGTAGTAGAAGCTGCAGCACGCTGGGGTGTGCCCTGCTGCTGGCTGGTGGTGGTGGTGTGGGGACTGTCAGCCACTATACCGGTATGCCCTGCTCTATCCCTATCCTACAGGCTAGCAGCCTCTCACACTAAGTTGCATGGACCTCTCACCTTTGTACTATTACATTTCAATATGAACATAATTTGATTTTGAAGCATAAACATATAGAGTCCGAATTTTGATGCAAATGTAGTTCTCAACAAGTGCTTTCCTATCATATAATTTTCATGAGGAAAAATAGTTGTCTGCAGAATAGAGGCCTGCTGTGGTGCTGACCTATCCTAGTAGCAGCCCCCTCTAACCTCTCACTGCCTAGCAGTTACAGTGAAAGAGATTTAAGAAAAAGGCTACAAAATGGCTGTATTTAAGTTTTCAAATGTCAAAAGTTGAATCAAAATATAGTTATCAAAAGGTGGCTTTCAGAAGATTTCATTTTCATTTACTTTTCAACATTAAGAAAGTCACCTGTAGCTCAGTAGGGCAAAAATGACCTTCTCCAGCCAGCTGACAATTGCACAGTGGCTTCAGAGAGGGGAGCACTCACAGTCTCTGGTCTAAATGAGCCCACAAACACTCAAGTTTCAGTAGCAGTTAATTTTCATTCCACTTAATTCACTGGTGAGTGATCTACTTTGTCCTTGTGACCAAACTGATGCAATCGAGAGAAGAAAAGAACTTTATACAAACTGCATTAAAAAAATGTACAGTATTGCTTTTCTCTGACTACTGTAGAATAAAGGTACATGTTAATTTTGAATCTTGGGTTGTTGATGAGATCTATAATAATAATAATATAATTATAATAATAATAACCACCATAAAACTTTTTTATATTACTCAACCTAGGGAAAAGACTGATCGTCCTGTTTTGGTGAGAACGCAGAATATTGAAGTGAGCCGGAAATCTCAATTCAGCATTTAGAAATAGTACACAAGTGTTCTATTCGGTTCCCTTTTAACAGATTGGTCAATTGCTTCGGATATAAACTAAGAAAAACAATGAAAAATGATAATCAAAATTTCCCAGAAAACAAGGTGACATTTTCCAGTATCTTCTTTCTCTGCCTGACGAATACTCTGGAAGCAGAAAATGATTGGCATTTCTACTTAGTAAATGATTTAATCTCCTCCTCTTTGTAATCCGGGTGATTCAGAAAAAACTAAACATCGCATACTTCTCCAAAAGATTAAAAAAATGATTACATACCATGAGGTCTTATTCTTCATCATCTGTGTTTACACACAGAGCCATGAAGAATTATTGTTCCGCTGTGAGGCGCTATCTTCAGTCCACAGAAATACAGCTCCCCGCATCAGCCTCCTCTTGTCGGCAGTCATCGTCGTTCTGTGATCACAGAGTTGATGGAGCATAAGTGGCTTCCTTGGCGAGACTGGCCAGTGTTGCTGCACGTAGCAATGTTATCTTAGCATGGTGGCGATGCCATGGCACAGTCCACAAACATAGCCCATTTCCACGCTTTCAGGCGAAGAAACAGCTTTAAGAATCCCTCTCAGGACCACACGAAAGGAAAGGATAAAATTCGTGGTTATATCCATCATGTGTTTGAAGACCATTCTCACGCTGTGCCGGGCTTCACTTGTGCTGTTTGTACGAGACATACTATAAAAAAAAACTCTCCACTTTATATAATCTTTGGAAAATCTATCCACTAATAAGCTACACTAGTCATGTGACTACATCCTCGCAAAATACACATTTAACCATTTTGAAATATTCACCATCAAGGCCACAAAAAAACACAGATTTTTTTCCACATCACCATGAGGTGATATCACCAAAATTCTTATTCCTTACAGCTTGAGGTTTCTGATGCAGGTGAAATCATCCCAATTTCCCCATTTTTATGACTAATTTCTCAGAGCTTATAGCACCAAAATAAAAATACATCATTATGTTCATAATTCTTTATTTATTTATGATAGTCATTTTTTATTTCACATTTTATGTACTAGTGTTGCGCACTTAATGTTATGCACTTTCAGTCTTGAATAAAGCTCCATGCTCACGTTTCACGAATATGTATAATGGAAGCTCACTGTCTGTAGCTGTGACTGTCCGTTATGTGCAGTTCACGGTTGCCCACAGGTGTGATAGAGTTTGATGACATATCGTGCTGGACTTGGACCATGTGACATGCAAAAGCATGACAAGCATCGCAACAGCGATCACAACCTTGGTGCTTCCTGGAAGCCTCCCAGTGATATCACAAAATGTACGACAGTGTTACTACCGCCACAAAAATACAAGGGTTTTTAAAGTACTTCATATTTTGTGATTAGACAAAGAAATTTTCAAAGATCTTGAAAATCCCTCCATGGTTACAACAAGACAATGGCACAGTGTTGGAATATCTTGGTTCATCTTGGACCCTTGTCCGAGATATGTGCAGTGTTCCGAACTGTGGGCTTCCAGGTTTAATCGTCAGCCTTTTAGTCTTCTGGTGTTGATGCAGAAATCACCTCATACTGACACACATTCAACACCAAACACACACCAGATTTATTCTGATTACCTCAAGCCAAAATGGGAGCAATCAAAAGAAACTGTGAATGAAGCAAAGTGTAGAATTGGTTCTGTATGTACATAGCCTCGCCGATTATGTTGTGGATCTATTTAAAATCATTATTTCTTCTTACTCTGAGACAAGGATCATTCTCCCCAAACAGGAATTACGCTTTAGGACATTGTTCTGGGGAGATCTGAATAAAGTTAAAGCAGCGGGGTAAACAGGACCATCCCGAGTTTCATTGTTGTCAGTTAGCGCAAACAAAGAGCAGCTGCTGTATGGTTGTCAGAGAGACTTGATCATATGAGAAAAGTAGCTATTGTGTCTGAACAAATTCTTACCCAGTGAAATTATTTTCAGGGTTATTTTGATTCTTCGAGACATACAAGTGTGCAATTTTCAGGCCTTATTCTACTGAGTCATGTGAAAAGCTTCTTTGTTCATGGCAAAAATTGCTGCATTACATTCACATGATCCAGGCCAAAGACATGACCAGGTTGGATCAAGTCTTTATTTATTTTCTGTGTCAAAATAGCCAAGTGGCCTCTGTGTGCGTGTATGGCTTCGATCACACAAAAACCAGGCAGAACTGACATTTGCCATATTGTATACTTACGTATTTTGGGTCACAAACAGAAAGTTGATAAGACAAATATTTTTTAAGAAATTAGCAATTTTAGCTAACGAGTAAACAGTGGACATTGTGCTGCAATGCACCATGAGAGTTCAGGGTTTAGCATTTTAAATGTTGTTGTCGTTCATGTTAGTTTAAGTGTTGTTAGTGTTATTGATTTATTGTGTTTTGTAGTTCAGTTGGTTTAGTTAGTTAAGTGTTATGTTGCTCTTACCATGAGTGAGTTAAGTCTCATGTTGGTACCATGAGTGATGTGTAGTGGTTTTAATGTCTTCTGCGACCGTCTTTCTTTGTCAAATTAAAAGCATCTGCTTACAGCAGCTGTGTGTGCGTGCAACTTCGATCACAAACAAACTGTGGACAGCCGACATTTGCCATTTGGTATGCTTATGTATTTTGGGTCAAGGATGAACGCTGTGAAAACAGAATGTTGATCGGACTAATATTTTTGGAGAAGCTACTGATATTAGCTAACAACACTGAACAATGGATGTTGCTAACTACTTTCTGGACTTGCGCTACTTATTTTATATATTTTAATATATATATTTCAGTATTGATTCCAAATACAGTTAATTTATTTTTTGTATTTATTGTTGCTCATACTGGAAAAAAGTATGTGAACAGGTTGTCAGAGCTGCTGGGTTTATTTTATACTTCATTGACATATTTCATTAATGGAGTGCATGCTTTGTGTTGTATCACCTTTCTCTGCAGTGTTCTGCTGCTAGCCAGGGTATCAGCCCCTGCTCTACACTAACCAGCAGTACAGCATCTCCTAGTGCTGACAGCCCATGTTCCACACTTAACAGCACGACCGGTCGACCCCCACTCAGCTGCTCCAGCCCCTGTGAGACCATCACCAGCCCTAGCTCAACACTTGAGAGCAAAGACAGCGGAATCATAGGTGAGAAATGGAGACTATCAAAGAATCAACGCTGTCATAGTCAGCTGTCTCTCAGTAGTAATGAAGCAGGTTATGTGCCACAGAAGAAGCGGATAACCTCTGGTTTGTCCTTTCTGAAGTTGGCAGCTCTGTCATTGGCATACTGAAACTGACGTACTTAACTTCACAATCTTGAGTGATGAAAAATTAATCAAGTACTACTTTGATTAAATCATTTACTAAGTAGAAATGCCAATCATTTTCTGCTTCCAGAGTATTCGTCAGGCAGAGAAAGAAGATACTGGAAAATGTCACCTTGTTTTCTGGGAAATTTTGATTATCATTTTTCATTGTTTTCTTAGTTTATATCCGAAGCAATTGACCAATCTGTTAAAAGGGAACCGAATAGAAACACTTTGTGTACTATTTCTAAATGCTGAATTGAGATTTCCTGGCTCACTTCAATATTCTGCGTTCTCACCAAAACAGGACGATCAGTCTTTTCCCTAGGTTGAGTAATATAAAAAGTTTTATGGTGGTTATTATTATTATTATTATTATTATTATTATTATTATAGATCTCATCAACAACCCAAGATTCAAAATAACATGTACCTTTATTCTACAGTAGTCAGAGAAAAGCAATACTGTACATTTTTTTAATGCAGTTTGTATAAATGTTTCTTCTTCTCTCGATTGCATCAGTTTGGTCACAAGGACAAAGTAGATCACTCACCAGTGAATTAAGTGGAATGAAAATTAACTGCTACTGAAGCTTGAGTGTTTGTGGGCTCATTTAGACCAGAGACTGTGAGTGCTCCCCTCTCTGAAGCCACTTCAGACAAGCTGTATGAAGTCTCCTTGCACAGCTCACTTATATGTCGTTATTAAGTGCAGTTTGGGTCGATATTATACACATGTAGCTATTCTCTTGTTAGATAATCAGAAGGAACCTCAGTTATCGGATCACTGTCCATAAAATCTGTATCTTTCTAGTACCTTTATTGAATACATTTTTATAGTAAATCTCTCAACAGTGGTAGAGATAATAATTGATGGCTTTATCAACAGAGGTGCCTACTATTGCAATTTCACCATATGAATGGATTCTTGTGTGTATGTATATGTGGTAGTACTGCACACATGGGTAAAAACACTTTCTTATTGAAGTAAATCACTCTAGAGTCAATTTCAGATGAAGACCATCAGCGGACTTTTGCGCTCCACAATCATTTAAATTTTAGCAATTGCTAATTAAACACACAGCCACCTATGATAAACGTTAAGCTGTGTAAAATGTTTTTCATTATGTTTTTCATTCAGGTTTTAACTTTTAATGAGCAGCATTTGAAAATAAAAATAGCATTACTCACAATAATGTAGTGCAAAAACTGTCATGTGTCTGAGGTTCTATTTTAATTATCTCCAACCTCCCACAATTCATTGATTGTTTTCACAGATATTTGTTGAAGACTTCTTTGAGAATTTTATTAAAATATGGATGAGTAGAGTGTTGGAACCATGTGATTGTTATATGGGTGATTCTTAGACTACGGGCACTTATTATGTCCTTTGATCATATTGTATGAAAAACAGAAAAAAGGGGAATTTTCACACTTTTATAGTTACAAACAGTTGCCCCAAGGCGCTTTATATTGTAAGGCAATGGTGTGGTGGAAATTACATTTACAAGGCCAATAGTGCCCGTAGTTAAAGAATCACCCATATATGAATATTTGTTCCAAGCACAGTACCTGGTCCAGGTTTTCTGACTAACAAAGTACACACCATGGCTATGGCATTACTGAAGGGCTGCACTTCTAAATCAGTGACTGCGGTGCTTTGGATCAAATCTAATATGCACTCTAGAAATTGGGATCTTAATGTGCACTTCATGATTTAGACTAAAAGATTATGCCTGCATGTGTGAGTCATTCATTACTCTTTTAAAGCTGCTGATTACTGGATTTTTCTTTTTTTTTTTTTGCGGGGGGGCTGAATGGCTTTGTCACATTACATTCATCTGGGACAGTGTGTCAGTAATTGCATTTGTATCGTGTGGTTCCGGTATCAGAGAGCGTTGGGGTGACAGTCGTCACAGTGTGAGGTTGTACTGTAGCTCCAGTAATAAACCTGTAAGACATTTGGGGATTTGAACAAGCTGACAGGAAGACGACATCGAGTATTAATGTATTAATCTCGCTGCCATTCCTGCTTACAAAGCATTCAGCAGCTGTACAAATGTTAGAAATTCATTTTGAACATTTTTAGTCGGGATTCAAAAGTGATTCATTGCCATGCAGTCATCCTCAGTTAAACAACTAAGGATCACATTTAATGTTCATTCAGGTAACTCATTTGTATTAATGTTTACTCTTCTGGTTGTAGAACATCGTGTGTATCACAGTATCACAGCCAGCTTTTTAATAATTCATACAAACTGATATAGTATATTTGAGAGCATTGACACTGCACTAAACTGCCTCCAAGAGTGAGATGTACAGTCATGTAACATGTATTTGCACCTTTACTTACAGTTTAAGACAACATTAGGTAGTCCAAATACATTTCCTACATGGATAATTCTGTGGTAATTGAATTACAGTGATGGAAAAATCTGGCCATATTTTATCTTGGCATTAACACTTTGCTCTGATTATAATTCTGTTACTATAGAATTGCCCACATGTAATTGCTAATTTATTGGGTGATCGCAGCACTAAACACTAGTTAGCTACCTGACGTGGCTCAGTCTCTCTCTGTGATGGTGTATAGTGGTGAATATCATACATACAAGTTAGTAGTGTCGCATAATCTAATTTTATCCGTTTCTTCTCTCACGAAGTATATGTTCTACAAACAGACAATATAGCATGTAGTGAGTTCTAAGAGAGTACTGACTAGTACAAATGCATGTGAATTTATTTCTTAATAGTAACCATGCTATTTGTGCAACCTACCTTATATGCTGATGGAAGAAGGGGGACATTAAAATGGGTTTGCATGCATCCATCACACCTCTGGTCAAAGTGATAACTCATCACACTTCTGTGTGGCACTTTCATATCACATACCACAGACTTTCTGGACCAAAGTGTTGGATATGTTCTCGTGTGAACATTCTGTGACCTTTGTGACCAAATTAAATGTAGGTCAGGGTCAAATTTCTGTTACTACGATAACCCGTAAACACTCACAGGTATGCTTTCATAGATACAGAAACACAAGGTCAGATACACATGGTCTCTGGACCAAAATGTTGGATAGGTTCACACTGGTGCTCAGAACGTGCCAGTGGTACATTGTGTGGAGGATTGGTATTCCATGTCATCTCCTGTACTTCTTCACCATCATCTTTCTTCTTCTCTTTGAGGTAGTTACCCAGCAGTTTATTCCCCTGGTGGCCGCTTCTTGGTGTACTCCTGAATGTTCTTTGTTTCATCCTGGATAATTGCTTTGACACTACTATCCCCCAGGACCCCCTCTTTACGCTGACCATATCATCTTAGTGTGCTGGGCTTTGGGTGGAGCCCTCCATACATTGTGAGGAGTTTACACATCTTGACCTCTGTGGCATCTATTGCTTCATGTGACCATCTTATTATTCCAGCAGGGTAACTTGATGACATGTTGATGTTCAACATTTATCAGTTAAACATATTTGATTTCATGAATAAGATCAGTTTGTTACGTGGAACATCACAGTTGCGGCAGAAGAGGATATATACTGCTTGCTTCGCCCAAGAAAGTCAGCCCTGCATCCATCATAACCTGCATAGCACTATGATGACACCTCTGTTACTCTCAGTGCCATGCATAGATCAAGGCTAAGTCTCACTGGTGTTGTAAGTTGATGTTTGCATTGGTAAACATCAAGAGTCACAAGGTCTAGGATGAGTTTGAGATATTGATGTTAGCGCTGATGAAATGCATGTCTGTTTGTGAAATCCAGATTTAACAATGTGTGTGGCAAACACAGCCAGCTGGCCACTTGGTCTCAGGGTCCCTGCCGGTATGGCTCATGTTTCTGTGTCTACCTGTTTGTCATTGTGTAGATTTGGCTCATCACTCAGGTGTTATGACTGTATTAGACGGTGGTGTCAGCCTGAGGAGGGATTAAAGGATGTGTTCATATGCCAGAAATGTGGAGGGCTGATTTCAGCACCACTTGTGTTTTTTCTTTTTCTTATTTATTTATAGTGATATGCTTACCAGGTAATAATGATACTGCAACGAATAGTTTTTGCGTTGACTGGTTTTGCACCTTCAGCAGACCAAACTTGATGAACACAGTCGTCTATCTGGTGCTCAGGAAATGAGCACTACAAAATATACCTTGCGACAGCTGCCCAGTTTTTATTTTGTCTGCAGAAAGTGTAGCAGTAAACATTAAATCAGGTGCTGGCAGTGTGTGGGTCAAAAGACCGAGTTGTTCAATGTGTAATGTCTTATAGCTCAGTATCCTCTGAGTCTATTATAGTGTCATGGGTTTACGTCTGTTCTGTTTCAAGATTTAAGATTCAGGATTCAGGTGACTTTCCTGAGCTCGGCATCAGAAAGTGTATCTTTTTGTGGGTGGAAGTGTGGAAGTTGTTAGAGGCATTCACTTTATCTTGGCCGTGACATTATGTGTTTGGGTTCCTCTGCCTTTGAGATTAACATATACCTGGGAAAGAGCTTGTAGAGTCGTGAGGTGGGATGGACCAGAAGTGTTTGGCCATGTGCGATATCAAAGGTGCAAGTCTTAATGGTCTAGTGCTTCCCATCTGAACGTAAGGTAGTAAGACGTTGGATGGCCAACCAGTTGGCGTAAGATGGTGACTTCTTTGGTACTACACAGTAGTGCTGCGCTGTTTAGCCCGGTTTAAACCGTGATTACAACGTAAATTAAGATGTATTTATTTATTTTATTTTTTTTTTTGTGGTTTTTTTGTTGAGTTTTGTAAATAAGGAAAAGCGCCAGTGACTGTCCTGAAAGCGCTTCATGTATTGAGAGTGGGAGTGCCATCTTGTTTTGAAGAGATGAAACTTCAGCTTCTGAACCAACAGTAAATAAATGTTAATTAATTCTTTCACCAAAGCATCAAATCTAGACTCGCATCTTAGATGTACCTTCCGGCAAATGTACCTGTAGTTTTGAGATCTGCACAATAAATGTTTTCAAAATTATATCTGTTTTTGTTTTTTTGTTGTTGTTGTTTTTATTTATTTATTTTGATCTATTTACCTTTGCTTTACATTATGATTTTTACATTTAGGCTTATATCGCGATATATACCGTTACGTGAAGGGATTCAGTTTATACCGTGATATGAATTTTACGCCATATTGCCCACCGTAGGGTTGGGCGATATGGCCCAACCCTATTAGGGTTGGGTGATATGGATCCTCTTGGCTCTGTAGCCAAGAGGACTTTTTGTTAAACATTCAGTTACTTAAGGAGATAAAGAGTAGGAGTATCACTTGTATGCTGAAGGATCGCATACAACATTTTGCATGTTTGGCACGTTTCTCTATGCGTGAGCCAGTGTGCAGGTACCTCAGTGTTGACAACACCAGTGGCCTGGGTGGTTGCCATCCAGGAATTGGGATGGTTCCATGGTGTGATGGATGTGGTAATGCATGATACCCCCTCATTCTCACTGACCTGACCTCTCAGTATTTGGCTGTACTGTATGGTTAAAAGCAGTATCACAGGAAGAATGATTTTTTTTAATGTATAATACAGCAAATGTATATAAAAGTATAAAAAATAAATAAAAAAAATGTTCAGTGACTTGAACTATGTTCCACTCTCATGCAGAGTTTTGTAAAATTAATCACTAGCAGTAGATGTATATTCATATTCACATTCATATTGCAGTACTCTTCTGCTATAAGTTAATATATACTGTGCCTATTTTTCACCCATCCAGGGCCTCTGAGCAAAAAAAGACCATTATTTATGCATTTCACGTCTGTATTTTTCAGAGCATGTCTCATGCTCACTCCTCTCTTCTACCTGGCTCTTTTTTTCCACCTCAGCCACCATTACAAGCTCTTCAGAGAACGATGACCGCAGTGGCTCCAGCCTCGAGTGGAGTAAAGATGGCAGTTTAAGGAGCAGCGGGCGCCATGGCCTGGCACCGGGTGTGCGGGCTGATACCTGCTCTCCTGTGGCAGAAGAAGAGTCCAATAGTGCCACCGCCGCACCACCTGACACCCAGTCCAGGACAGACCAACAGCATCAGTCCAACATATCAACAGCGACAGCAGGGTTGTCACATCCTTCAAGTCAGACGCCTGAGGGGCCAATTTCTTACCCTACACAGACATCTGCTTCCCTCATGATGCAAGACCAATTCTGTTGCAGGTAAAATACATTTGTGTGTGTGTGCGTGCGTGCGTGCGTGTCTGGCATCTTAATGTCTTTAATTTAGAGGGTGCACAGCAATTGAATGGTATACTGTTAATGGGTGACTCTGATTCAGCAGAGTTTAAAACAAATTGATTAAGCATGTTTTTTTAGTCTCAATAACTTTGTTGCCAGTTAAAAACCATTAATTTTTGCAATCACTCTATTGGGATAGGAGTTGGTCTAGAAATATGTCAACCTGGGTTCGATTTCCAATCACGCTACCTGTCTGTCTTTGGACAAAACTCGTGCTCTGCATCGTCTCAGTCCACCCAGCTGAAAATGGGTACCAGTCTTGGCTGGAGACGTAACCTGCATCAGACTGGTGTCCCATGTAGGGGGAGTTGTAGACTCTTATACACTTCATGTTATAAAATCCAGCGATAAACACTGGTACCAGTGGTTTTCAGAGCCTATGAAAGACTTCTTGTATTGCTTTGCCATTTAGCTCACCATTGTAAAGTTGTTCTATGACTTTGGCTGAAATGGACAAGTATGCTTTCCTTCAACTGAATTTGCAGTAGCATGAGCAGCAGCAGTTTAAATTTGGATATTTGTTTCTGCGGAAACAGGTTGTGCTTTTCAACAAGGGGTGAGCCGTAAATGCAAAGGTTGGGGATTAAGCAGCTGTTGCATTTTGTGTCTTGCCCGACCATATCAGAACGAAGCACCAGTAAAGACTGGCTGGTCTGTTCTGCATTCCTGCATGAAACCTCCTTATTGTAACTCAGCTCACCATATCCACACAGCTGTCGCAGTTGTTGACTGCCGTTGCTTCCCCCTTTCCTGACTCTCTTTCTCTGTTCCATTCTTCTCTGCTCCTTGCTAATTTATTTTTCTCTCTCCAACACTACTGACCTCTGTTTCTGATCCTTTCCTTTTTGACCCTGTTTAAGTGTCATGGATTTAAGAGCACCTTTTAAAACATAGATGCTGGGAGAATATATTAAATACCAAGCACATTAAAATCTACATCCAAAGCAGGCTCGGAACAGATTGCTTTACATTTGCCACCTTAATCTGAGCTCAGTCTCAATGGCATTCTTACCCCTGAATTCCACCAGGTGCAGCTGCATCACATCGTAGCTGCACTGCAGCTGCTGGAGCTGATTGCAGCCATTCTAGTCAATGTTTATGAGTCCACCAACTGTGCTATGGTTGGATTCAGGTGCATTGCAAACGTGGTTTTCCGCTCCACAGAGAATACGCGCTAGGTCTATTTTTGATTGATGCTGTTTCTGATACATGTGTGACCGGCCAATCAAATGGTGCAAATGTGATTCATGAATTAATTCCCATTTGTCCTGTCTCACTCAGCCACACAACCACAAGTCTTTGATCTATGGTATTCAGAGCTGGACTTTTACTGCAGGAATTTTGAAGTCTATAGCACAGTAAAGTATTAAATAATGTGACTAAAAGCAAACAAAAACAAATCAAGTACTGACGTTGACAAGTCACCCATGGCAGAAGACAAAAATTCAAGGAAAATTGGCCAAATCAACAAGTAAACAAATACTCTCCATCCAAAAACGCTGTTAGTGGCATGAGAGCAAAACCACATTGTCCGTGCACCATTAAAAAGCTTTGCCTGATGTAATTGAGGTGTTATTCTTCCGGGCCTGTGTTTAAGTTGTTTTCTCTTGTATTGGATGAAGGCAGGGATTATCCACTCAGCATGACAAAACTTTGTGAATGAATTTTGAGCCAGATTTGGATCACAAGTTTGTTCCCTTTCTTGCTTTTACTTCTTTTCTTGAACACTGTGAGATAGGTTGTCTTGTTTTTTGGAACTTGTCCACATGCATTCCCATGTAATACGACTCTTTCTATAAGGACAGATTGTTTCGTTCCGCCCCTTAAGTGCGGGCCGTCAAACAATATAAAACTGTAGTGCTTTTGTTGACCCTTTTCCACATTGTTCGTACAAGCGTGCTATCATGAAATATGCCCCTGACTTTAACAAACATGTTTAGTTGGGTACACTTGGCCTCATGCTGGACAAGCATGTTCAGCGACCGATCAATTGTTCTGAGTCCTTACATATCTCTTCATTATTTTTCCTCTGACATAAACCCGAGCGGAGCAGATTCACACTGGCCCATAATGCTTACAGAGCAGAAAATATCTGTGTGCGGTTTGCAACGAAGCACCAGCGTGCACGGCTCTGTGAGTCTGCATGTGCTCCAAGAGTTTATGAGCTGATGTCATAGTTAAGTGGTGTTGCCCTCTAGGGAACTGAAGAATTCACACCTCAAATATTGCACTGTGTGGCAAAACCCTGGGAGACTCCACCCAGGACAACTTCATTTATGATCTAAACTGATCTCATCTGGTGTCACAAGCAAATCATTCTCCAGAACATACTGGAGGCCTTACATATCTCATCCTTCCTGGGAGCACCTCAGGAAACCGTAGGATGTATTGGAAGGATGTCTGAACAGCCTTCTGCCATCACAAGTCATCAATTTATGTAATGCTTTAACGGATTGGAAAACAACAGCAAAATCTATTGTATCACATTAACACCTGCATAGTTGTCACCTGGACAACAACAAAATCTACTTTTAAGTAGAACTCTAACTTTAACATTGTTATTCTTGTAAAACAACAGTTACGTATATATATATATATATATATATATATATATATATATATATATATATAACATTATCATAAAAACTCAGAGAGTTAGAATAACCTTTGTGTGTTATGATTTTCTGAGTTATTGGGCTCTTATTAGAGTGACATTTGCATTGCCTTGTGCAGTGAATACTTTGAATAGGTTGCTGTGGGAACTGGCGGCATTTTGTGGAGCCTGCATGTGCTGTTGCACGAAAATGTTGGAATGCACCACCTGTCAAAGAGTGTATAGCTGAATTTAAAATATTTCTTAGTTTATATTCATGTCATTGCTTGGTAATGTATACCTGTATTATGCTTAGTTTATTGAGTATATTGTGAATATAGTGTTTTGTTCTGTCAAATCTACTTTATATAGTTAAATATATTTGGCATTTTGTGTTGTCGTACAATTCTAGAACTGTACACATAGAAACTCTACTGCTCTAAACACTGTGTGCCTGAAATGGCTTAATTCATTAAGGTTGCTCGTCATATTGATTTAAGTCACTTGAATGGTGAAATGTGAAACATATTGAAGACTAATAAGTCTATTTGCTGCAGCATAAATTTCTAGATACTATCAACAGAAAATATGTAGGAAACTCTGATCTCAGTGTGCGAAAATACCACATGAGTCCGCGCACTTCCGTAGTGCTAATTGTTGCTCTGGTCATAGGGGTTGTGCATTTAAAATAAGGCAGTGTAAAATGTGTGGAAAATAACCTCTGTTAACTTAATGAACACATTAAGTGAAATGTCGGCAGATGTTGTACAGATTTTGCCGTCTTTATACTCCATTATCATTAGGAAAGAAAATTCTTTTCTTGAATCACCTGATTTTATGCGCTCCACTCAACAAAGTTGTTCAGGGGGCATTACGCCATCTGTCCAAGTGTCTGTAAACTTTTTGTTTCTGCGCAATCACTAAAGAACGCCTTGTGTAATTGAAACCATTTCTTGGTGTGTTGGGGAGGCTACAAAAAGCTTCCTTTTGAAAATGACTGTCATCCATTTTCCAGTGTGGCCACTATAGATGCCATCTTGATTTTTGTTTGTGCTTGAAGCCATTTCTTGTTGATGTATGTGGGGGAGCTAGAGGAAATGCCCTTTTGAAAATGGGGGTCATTTGCTATAAAAATAGACCACATACCATCTTTAAAGCACTAGTCTTGCTGTAGATATCATTTCCAGACTTCATTATCACCTTTACCGTAAAAACCATATATAAACTTCACATCTGAGCAGGAGGCAATATGCCACATGTTGTTTTTTGTTGCCATTGTTGTTGTTGCTGTTGTTTCTAAGGTTTGGATGTTCACTCATACTACTGTTTTTCTTCTTTAAACATGGGGAAAATCAATCAAATTTGAGTTTTATAACAGGAAACGATTAAGATACCAAGGAGAGTATTAATTCTGGCCACTGGAACTTTATGGATTTGAAATATACTGAGGTGTTTGTGGTCATGCAGCATGAAGTCACTGCATTTTAGCAATGACACAGCAATGCATCTGTTAAACTTTCACTTAAGCTCTTGTGTCTCGGGTTGGCAAACGCATAATATGCCATTCACAGCCAAGTCCACAGGCTGTTCACAAGCAACTTCAACATGTTGCTTCTTCGCCATACATAACCTTGGTGCCACACAACTCATATCTTTGCTCATTAGAAATCAGTCCTACACAGGCCATGAAATCCTTTGAGCCTTTGTTTATCCTTGGATACCGTAGCATGAAGTAATGAGGGTCTATGGCCCCCTGCGGGTAGATTACCTCCCAAGCTAGGACTGGTACCCATTTACAGTTTGATGAGATGGGATGACGTAAAAGAAGTCTTGTGTTTAAAGACACAGGTAGCCTGATGCACACACCTGGAATTGAATCAGAATCTATACTCCACAATATTCCAGCAGTCTAACTCTTCTTCCACTGATCCAGTTGTTCTGTTTGATACGACTAAGGTGATTTCCACCTGTTCAATGCTCAGTCCCCAGTGATTTCAAGATGTTTGAGAAGCTCATGCAATGATTCCCTCAAGTGAACAAAAATCACATCCTAAACTGATGCAGTCTTTTTTGTTGTTTTTTTACATTATTTTCTCTAATTTCTGAACTGTCTTGACATGGTGCTGAGGGACATACCTGCAAATTGTCAGTGTTTTGAAATGTCACCATGGAATTCATTATTGCACATCTGCCTCTGGCTATATGTAGACTTTGATCTATTTAGTTAAGAGACAGAAAAGAGTCAGTTTGACAGCAATACTCAATTCACATCCTCTATCTCTGTAAGAAGGTCACTGTCGTGTTTGTTAAATTTCTATTCTCAGAACTGTTGGAGCCTGCTATTCACAGCGGGATACAATAAAGAACAGTTCGATAGATCAGTTCCTTCGCTTGTTGAGATCCATTTAAATTTCTGCTCAGTGGTGCTCATTGACAGGCCAGAACTTGCCACAGTAACGGTCAATGCCCATTATCAAAGACAAAGTGTGCACGTGATCTGCTGTCTGACAGGTTGATTGACAGAAATAAAGTCATATTTGCTGAGTAGATCAGTTCAAATTGACAAACAAATCTTATTGTCTAATTGTAATTTCCATTGCTTTTCACCACTTTCTAATACTTCAGGCATTTTATTTTTAATGTGCACGGTTGTTGTCAGACTTTGTCTGTCGTCTTTTTAAAGTCTTTGTGAAAAGTCAGCTTTCAACAGCAGTCATTTCAGTTCAAGCAGCAGTTCTGACCGCAACCGTGATGTATCCCCACAAAATGCCCCCCATATCCCACAGGCACATTCTGAGGTTCAAAATCTTTAAAGTAGATTGCACACAAACCCAGGCAGAGGGGTCAGATTCACAGTAATGCATTAGAACGCAAGCATTTGAGTGATTTTTATTTATTTATTTGTTTTTTGTATTGTCAAATGCTGGTTCAGGCACCATCCGGTCATGAGCTTTCTGTCCTGATATTTTCACACCATTCTATGAATGAAGACACTTTCTCTGCAAAATATTTATCTACTTCAACTACAGTTCAGTCATTGGCACGATTTTTTTAAAATTACCATTAGATCTTTCCTGCTTGATTTTGTGCTTCTGTGCTGGTGCACATGGGCATAGATTTATGTTTATGTTTGAAGTGCAATGGGTTGGTGACACTTTCCTGCAAAGCACCGTATTAATTTATCAAGTGCCAATTGCTGTGGGTGCTGTAATTGGCTGAGCACTACATAGTGGGCAGCAAAAGCCTCACCTCATCAGCTCCAGGCTGACAGTGTGCCTACAAGCGAGGGCAGAGTTAGACAAGTTGCTTTGGTGGCCTCAGTGAGCTTATCCTCTGGAAGAATCCTCCAAAGATTTAGTTAAAGCTCTTCACCTTGACTACAAGACTATACCAAACTGAGGATGAGCATTGGGCTTAATGTTCCTGCTGTCCTACCTGCCTGTGTTGTTTAACGTGAATAGCTGTAAAGCAGCTTTACTGTCGGATATTCTCTAATGTTGGTGTTAAATTTCACTGTGCTGACTGACTTCAGAGTGCTTGTGTTGTCATTTCCTTTATTTGCTGTCAGATTTTAGTCGTTTTGCAAAAACGCCTATTTCTCGGCAGGTAACGTAGTTATGAGGGTGCTCTTTTACTCACAGTGGCATTAATGGAACCTTTCTCCATTAGTACATCGTCAGCAGATAGGTTTTAATTAGCGGCATATTCCAGAGAGGAAGTTAGTGACCAAATGAGGGAGAGATGAAGTGATGATGAGCATTTGTGATGGCGTCTTTCGGTTCAGCCTGACAAAGTAAAGAAATAAAGCTTTAATTCCTCTCTTTTAGCAGGACTAAGAATGCAAAGTTCTCCATGATGAAGTTGCTGAAAAGTGAGCAAGATGAGATCTGAGGAGAGTTGCCGTAATGCAAGCTCTCTGATTTGTACAGACCGTTGGCTTTGTCTTCCATCCAGCACAAAGGCGTGCAGAGTCCAGTTTCTCCCTGATGCAGTCGTGGTTTCACACCCGGAGCCCATGTCATCTCCTGAAAACACTGAGTACAGTTGTGCTCATTTGTGCACCCACAGGATTGGTTGTCTAAAAATGAAGTGCTGTCGGGCACCGTGCTGGTGCGTTGGTATTGTCTAGCAACAGAACGCAAGTACGCCATAGACAGAACTCGTGGTCTAATGTTGAGCTCAGTTTGTTTGTGCTCTTTGAAGAGTGCACCACTGATGATGCATGTACACCTTGCTTGTGGTGCAGTCCTGGGAATGACAGGTGACACTGATTTATTTCATATTATTCCCAAAACATCCCTATGACTAATTAAGAGGTCAAATCCAACCCCTTTGTGCACAGTACCCAATTTTGTGCACAGATTACATGTAATCCATAAATCAGACCTTCCTCAGATTGTGACCATGTGGCATGATGCTTCACATAGGTACGGTGCATCCAGAAAGTATTCACAGCACTTCACTTTTCCCACATTTTATGTTACAACCTTATTCCAAAATGAATGGAATTCAAATTTTTCCCTCAAAATTCTACACACACTACTCCATGACTGCATGAAAAAAAAGTTTTTTTTGAGATTTTTGCGAATGTATTAAATATTAAAAAAAAACTAAGAAATCACATGTACATGAGTATCCACAGCCTTTGCCATGAAGCTCAAAATTGATCTCAGGTGCATCCTGTTTCCACTGACCATCCTTGAGATGTTTCTACAGCTTAATTGCTGTCCACCTGGGGTAAATGCAATTGATTGGACATGATTTGGTAAGGCACACGTCTGTCTACATATAAGGTCCCACAATTGACAGTGCTTGTCAGAGGATGAACCAAGCATGAAGTCAAAGGAATTGTTGGAGGCACAAATGTGGGGAAGGGTACAGAAACATTTCTGCTGCTTTGAAGGTCCCAGTGAGCACAGTGGCCTCCATCGTTCATAAATGGAAGAAGTTCGCATCCATCAGGACTCATCCTAGAGCTGGCCATCCGTCTGGATTGACCGATCGGGGGAGAAGAGCCTTAGTCAGGGAGGTGACCAAGAACCTAATGGACACTCTGTCAGAGTTCCAGCATTCCTCTGTGGAGAGAGGAGAACCTTCCAGAAGGACAACCATCTCTGCAGCATTCCACCAATCAGGCATGTATGGTAGAGTGGCCAGACAGAACCCACTGCTTAGCAAAAAAGGCGCATGGCAGCCTTCATGGAGTTTGTCAAAAGGCACCTGTAGGACTCTCAGACCATGAGAAACAAAATTCTCTGGTCTGATGAGACAAAGATTGAATCATGGTGGTGGGAGCATCATGCTGTGGGGATGTGGGATAATTCTTTAGCGGCAAGACAAAATCTAATATGATCCAAGTCATGCATCATGTTGTGGGCTATATATGCTTTCCTTTAGGGGAGTAGAATATTTGTTTCACAGTTTGAGTTTATGTTTTGTTAGATGGCTGAGTTGTCAAAGTGCATCGTGACAAATTTATTTCTTAACAGATTAATTGTTTTAAGGCAGGAAAAAGGTATCATAATAAGTTCCTGTATCATATTGGACATGAAAAGGCAGATGGTGTGAAGTGCGGCACCAGCACATGCTGCCAGATCTGACCACAAATGAATTTGCGCTATGCGTTTCAATACCGTGTGCCATAAACTGTGGAGAAACAGTGCACAGTTTTCTGTGGTAATGTTGCTGAACAGCAGGATGAGATCTTAAAACTGTAGTTGTTGAAGTAATGCATAGCTCTCTTTATTTTTACAGAACATGTCTCATACGTCAGACTATAAGGTGAATTGCTGGTGCATTAAGTTATTCATTGGTAGAGCTTTGTGCTGGACTGGGCCTACCAGCATGTGTTTTTAATCGAACACTGTAACATTATTGTGGCAACAGGTATAAATATACTTTGTTCATTCATTGCTGCATTGTGTGTAGCTGTCAGCTCAAATCAGTGGAAATGCAGTACTTCCATACTGGCTGAGGGATGCTGGTGTTCACTCTGCTGCGATATACTGATGCCTACTCTCTGCAGTTCGTAAAAATGTCAGCGCACCGTATCTTTCCACTCTGTGCAACAAAACTGAGTGACAATCTTTAGTATTGTGTTTTTGTCACGTTTACACTCCACAGTAGTTACAACAGATAAGATACAAGATGTTCTGAAGTGTCTGCATCCCTTTTTGTGTATTTTTGTGTTTAGCGACCAGTTCCACAAAGCTGGAAGACCTTAGCTTTTTTGATGAACAGCGCAACACACCCTTGCGGACATCTATTCGCCTGCCCTGGCATAATACAGGAGGAAGGCCGCCTCAGGACTGTAAAGGTGAACATGCTTATGCATTACTTATTTAAGTTCATGTGGAATACCTCAGGCAAAGCTGGAAAACAGCATCAGCAGGGTACAGACTCTCTGCCCTTGTTCAGCTTTCCCGCTAAGTCCAATGTTTTTTGATATTGTGACATTGTTTTCCCAAACATACATTTCATACTTAGTAAGTCAGATCGTCAAAATACAGAGAGTGAATGGGTGAATAAATATTTTGCTATGTGTGCTGTACTATAAAACTACTAGTATGGGTGATCAAACTCAGCTTTTGTGTGTGTTTGTGGCAGTCCTTTAGCTTCTCGTTATGCTTTTCTTCATATCTCACAGTGAAAAATCAGAGTAAATATTTGATGAGAACATGAATAATTGAATATGTTAACATTAGATACACAATCTGTTTTACCGTCTCTTGAAAATCTCACCATCTTTTTTCCACACCTTCTTAAAGATGAGGTTGAAATATAAGCATCATTCTGATGGTCAAATTTTGAACCTTTTGTTTGGAAAAGTTAGGCAGCTGAAAAGTTTTCACTTCCTGTTATACAACCCCCGGCAATAATTATGGAATCACTGGCCTCGGAGGATGTTCATTCAGTTGTTTAATTTTGTAGAAAAAAAGCAGATCACAGACATGACGCAAAACTAAAGTCATGGATGCATTTGGTGCAGTGACCCTGAACGCAAACAAGTGAGCATCCAAAGGGACTTACTGTTTTTTTTTTTTTGTTGTTGTTGTTGTTACATTTACCCTTACAAATCTAGTTTGCCTGAACCATGGTAATTAAGTAACAGTAATTCAAATTTATCATGTTGACCCAACAAATTTATATTTAGGTCACTCAGCAAAATTGTTTCTGGCTACATTAATGCGTTTTACTTGGGTAGAAATACCTTCCATAATTTTATTATGTTCACTGAGCAAGTTAGATTTTAAGTTGTTGCATGTTATGTTAAAACTACATGATTCGAATGTGTTCACCCATAAAATTTGATTTATATCGTAGAAGCTACATGTTAGACTTAGGTTCATGTAACAAAAAACCCAACAACACAGATGTTGCTTTTTTTGAGCGAATGAAGCAAACTCATGAGCAAGTTCTGGCAGACAACTCAAGCTACATACTACACATACACTAACATATGCCTCGTTAACATAATTACCACATATCTCCTACTGAAACACATTGTGTACATGAGCCTCTAAATCACTCCCTCTAAATTGGGCAGGCTATTAAGATGCAAAAATTTCCCAGCACCTCCTCTGCCCGTCAAAGCCTGCTGCTTCGCCACTGCTGTGTTCCGCCCCAGCATCCACCTGTGGGCTTTGATCAGGGAGAGGAAAAAATGTGTACTGTATGTCTATCATCACTACCTCATATCTCTAGTAAAGTATCAGAGGGAAGTGATGATAATCAGAGCCCATCCACCAAACTAAAAAAAACAAACTGTATGTTGCTGTTGCCGACATGTAAGTTGACTGACTGAACTAATGCAACCAGTACAAAATAGCTCCTGGTTTCCACACAGACACACATACACAAACACAATTTTATTTAAACAATGGCCCCACATTATTTTCACTGATCAAACTATATCAGGAGAGATTTTATTAAATAAAAAGAGCAACAGAATCACACCACAGTGTGCATGGTTTGTTCCCGCCTTCAGAACAGACTCCACAGCAGTTCATGCAGGTTAATAACCACAACTCATTAGGGTCCAAGTACCCAACAAACGTGCAGAAACTTTTGAGGAGTCAAGGCTGAAAAGTTTGTACTATTTACAGTGGTCCCTCGTTTATCGCGGGAGTTAAGTTCTAAACTTAACCCCAATAGGTGAAATCCGTGAAGTAGTCAGCGTTTTTTTTTTTTACAATTATTATAGATGTTTTAAGTCTGTAAAACCCCTCACTACACACTTTATACACTTTTCTCAAAGAGGCATTAACATTTTCTCACTTTTCAAACCTTAGTAGAAAAGTAAGTTCAGTATTATAGAATGAAACCAAAGATCAAAACTTGTTTTCAGGCCCAAACATTTGTTTGAGAAATAAAAATATAACGTTTTCCTATAAATAATTATAATGGCTTTTAGAACTAACGAATTTAATTTTAACGATCAACCTAAAAGGTTGGACACATAAGAAATTATTAATAGTGACTGACCAGTATTTCACAGTTCCTCTGACCGCGCCACTTCACCTTGGTGCCGATCCGCTGTAGCGTCTTTTTCCACTGAGTGGCACCTCGGTGCAGTGTCTTCTTCCGAGTGAAGAACATAGTTATGGGTGGTTGTTGGCGCTCTTTTTTTCTTCTTGGCAAGAAGATTCTTATAAACAAATTTGGCAAGCTGACCGCAATCTGTACTATACAGGAGACACGGCATGGAGGAGACTGATTGACAATGGTGTACAGTCCCTTAGTCAATCAGGACGCAGAACACAATGCGTGTGCTCTCCCTTAGCCAATTGCGGTGATGCCGACCAGTGCCATGACCAGCCCGCCTGATGAGAACGCAGAACACAATGCGCTGTAAAAAAAAAACATGCAAAATTGCACTAAAAAAATCCATGAAACTGCGAGGCCGCGAAAGGTGAAGTGCGTTATAGCAAGGGACAACTGTATTGTACTACTGCCATTTCTCTCTCATTGTGCTTTACTTAGCATTATTTTCAAATAAGGGCATTTTCTTTCTTTTTTTCAAAAGCAAGAGTTGTTCTTCAGAAACTATTATTCCAAAAAAAAAAATGTCGGGATTGGGGGGTTAGAGTCTGTGTTAAAATCAGGGCTGTCTTGTATTTGGAACACTTCACTATCAGTAATGATGCTATAAAAGCACAATCCCTGGTAATAATTATGGAATCACCGGCCTCGGAGGATGTTCATTCAGTTGTTTAATTTGTAGAAAAAAAGCAGATCACAGACATGACACAAAACTAAAGTCATTTCAAATGGCAACTTTCTGGCTTTAAGAAACACTATAAGAAATCAAGAAAAAAAATTGTGGCAGTCAGTAACGGTTACTTTTTTAGACCAAACAGAGGGGAAAAAAATATGGACTCACTCAATTCTGAGGAATAAATTATGGAATCACCCTGTAAATTTTCATCCCCAAAACTAACACCTGCATCAAATCAGATCTGCTCGTTAGTCTGCATCTAAAAAGGAGTGATCACACCTTGGAGAGCTGTTGCACCAAGTGGACTGACATGAATCATGGCTCCAACACGAGAGATGTCAATTGAAACAAAGGAGAGGATTATCAAACTCTTAAGAGGGTAAATCATCACGCAATGTTGCAAAGATGTTGGTTGTTCACAGTCAGCTGTGTCTAAACTCTGGACCAATACAAACATGGGAAGGTTGTGAAAGGCAAACATACTGGTAGACCAAGGAAGACATCAAAGCGTCAAGACAGAAAACTTAAAGCAATATGTCTCAAAAATCGAAAATGCACAACAAAACAAATGAGGAACGAATGGGAGGAAACTGGAGTCAACGTCTGTGACTGAACTGTAAGAAACCGCCTAAAGGAAATGGGATTTACATACAGAAAAGCTAAACAAAAAAACATCATTAACACCTAAACAGAAAAAAACAAGGTTACAATGGGCTAAGGAAAAGCAATTGTGGACTGTGGATGACTGGATGAAAGTCATATTCAGTGATGAATCTCGAATCTGCATTGGGCAAGGTGATGATGCTGGAACTTTTGCTTGGTGCCGTTCCAATGAGATTTATAAAGATGACTGCCTGAAGAGAACATGTGGGGCTGCATGTCAGGTAAAGGCACTGGGGAGATGGCTGTCATTACATCATCAATAAATGCACAAGTTTATGTTGATATTTTGGACGCTTTTCTTATCCCATCAATTGAAAGGATGTTTGGGGATGATGAAATCATTTTTCAAGATGATAATGCATCTTGCCATAGAGCAAAAACTGTGAAAACATTCCTTGCAAAAAGACACATAGGGTCAATGTCATGGCCTGCAAATAGTCTGGATCTTAATCCAATTGATAATCTTTGGTGGAAGTTGAAGAAAATGGTCCATGACAAGGCTCCAACCTGCAAAGCTGATCTGGCAACAGCAATCAGAGAAAGTTGGAGCCAGATTGATGAAGAGTACTGTTTGTCACTCATTAAGTCCATGCCTCAGAGACTGCAAACTGTTATAAAAGCCAGAGGTGGTGCAACAAAATACTAGTGATGTGTTGGAGCGTTCTTTTGTTTTTCATGATTCCATAATTTTTTTCCTCAGAATTGAGTGATTCCATATTTTTTTTTCCCTCTGCTTGGTCTAAAAAAGTACCGTTACTGACTGCCACAATTTTTTTCCTGATTTCTTATAGTGTTTCTTAAAGCCAGAAAGTTGCCATTTGAAATGACTTTAGTTTTGTGTCATGTCTGTGATCTGTTTTTTTTTCTACAAAATTAAACAATTGAATGAACATCCTCCAAGGCCGGTGATTCCATAATTTTTGCCAGGGGTTGTAGTAGCAGCTGCAGCAATGCCGTACTGTCAGTAGAAAAGGTAGATTAGTATTTCTGCGGTAGGGTTAGGAGGGGAGGTTGGGTCTGAGCCTTAAAGAATTGAGGTAACAAAAAAAAAAGAACCTGTCTGAGATCTCATTAGAGCTGGAGTGGATCTGAAGGAGAGCAGGGTCTTTCAAGTCCTCTTACCTTGTGATCACAAAGAGTGCTGAGGCAATTTGCAGCTGTTTTACATTTTGGGTCATTTAAGAACTAATCACACACATGTGCACACACACACAATGAGAATCACTGCTGGACAATCCTAAAGTGACTTCAGTTGTCCAGACATTGTTAGAGAGTACTTCAGCTCCTGCTTGACCTTGAGCAACTTCGTTGACTCACTTATCTAAGCTGAAGCATGTAAAGAGGGGAGAATACTTTTTTATTGAATATGTGCAAACATGAAAAAAAATTGCCTAATAAACATTTGCGGAGGTATTTTTGAACACTCAGCACCACGTGATTTGCATGTAAAAATATAATGGCACACTTTGTACAATAACATGCTTAATCGTTCTTTTCCTCAGCTCGCTTTGCTCCCTACAAACCTGTGGACATCATGCTGAAGCCCTTGTTGTTTGAGGTGCCCAGCATCACAACTGACTCTGTGTTTGTGGGACGGGATTGGCTGTTTCAGCAGCTGGAAGACATCCTGATGGCCAGAGAATCCACTGAAAATCGTGGTGCTGTTGTTGTGGGCAGCGTGGGTTATGGGAAAACTGCTATCATCTCCCGGCTAGTAGCGTTGAGTTGCCATGGAGGGCGCATGCGTCAGATTGCCTCCAACAGTCCTAGTGCCTCCCCAAAAGGTAACCACATTGGCTCAGTAACAAGAAGAACTGCATCTGTAACCCTTGATGAGACTAATCTGCTCTTTTTTGGTCATGATGTTGTCGACGGTCTCAGTGGATTTCTCGCTATCTTTCTGTCTCTGCCAGGTGCAGGGGGAACAAATGCTGAGCTTCCTCTCAGCCAGCCTCCACAGCGAACTCCACCTTCCAGTGCTGCCAACACGCTGAGGACAAACAGCTGTCCAGGGACCCCTGAGATGCAGCGGCGCAGGGAGGAAGCCGTCAAACGGTTGGCTACAAAGGCAAGACTTGATTCATGACCCCAGCACTGAAGAGTAATTGACCATTTGGCGATCAACCAATTTGTGATTACTGTTGATATATATACAGTCCAGCATGGTCTGCTATTCTGAGACAAAACCAGCTTTGGACCTACTTAATAAACCTGGTGTTCTTTGCTTAAGATGGTAAAACAACATGGTTAAATGCTAATGTTGAAGTACATGTGACATAGATTCTTGCTATGAATATGTACCCACAGGCTACAGTTGGCAGTGCAGTAGTGAGCATCAGACTGTTTAAAATATCACAGTGGGACATTTTTTGTCTCACTTTAAAAGATCACCACCTCTTGCAAAATGTTCTACATCATATTTACAACACCTACAAACCCTTGAAATAATTTTGGCTGGAGCCATTTGTTACAACTCTTGTGAATTATGACACTTGAATTATGACACAGAGTTGCCAGAGGACCTGCTTTTTTTTTTTAATGAACTACAGTGCGTAAAGGATAATGTGAGAATAAATGAGTTTGTTAAACTTGCTTGAAACACATCCACGTCTAATATATAGTCCTTCAGCAGTGACATGCAGCAGTGTTTTTATTTCTTTTGCCTTAGTGAGGAGTATAGTGTCTCCTTGACATTGTAAATCTTATGTCACCTATAATAATCTCTAAACACTGGAAAACATTATATTTTCTGGCTGGTATTTCACTACATTGGATGCTGGCGACTAAAATGCATTCAAAAGACCCCATTGTGTTGGTACTAAACATTGTCGGTGTGTTGGTGTTTGGTTGCTGTGAGGACGGAGGTCTGACTTCCTGTCTGTAGGTTGAGTGCGCTGTCAGAAATTAATGAAATCAGATTCAGCCATTTGTCCTTGAAGGTGGCCCTCAAACATACCTTATTTTCTGGACTGTGTCGCAGTGGAATATTCTTCGCATCTAAAATAAAATAAAATAAAACAGAGTTCTTTATGTCACAAGTTCTTTTGAGATGAGCAGCAGTGAGCTGAGACCTTGAATATCAAGTTGAGTGTAGAAGTTGTGACTGTGAGAATGTGAATTGGAAGAACACTTTATTTCAGGTGTCTGATGTGCCCTGTGGACTCCCCAATGGAAGCCATTTCATTGTGTAAGGTGAAGACGACTAGATGGCCGTTATCTGTGTTGCCATGGGAACGCAATAAAGAGCACAGACTGAATAACCTCAAGGTCGAATGTTCTTAATAGTACTGATATTATATAAGAAACTTCATCAAATAAGAGAAATTAAAGGAATGTTTAACCGGATGGGTACTAAATGTATAAGAAGTCTTAAATGAATATAAAAAGAAAGTCAGACTCATAAAATAAAATGTGCTACTGATTACAATGCTGCAAAGGTGTAAATGTCTTCAGGTCCACAGAAACACAAATAGGGCCAAACCATTTTCTCCATTTAAATATGCAAGATTTCATCTCCAACTTTAGGATGTCATTAATGCTGCTTTGTTCTCTTTTTAAAAATTCAAAATGATACTTTGTCTCTTTTATGTTTTGTTCTTCGTTTAAGATCAGTGACCATCCCATTTTCAAGGAGTTTATCCCGATACAGGATATAATACAATTTACACCATAATCCTACTCTATCTTTGTATTTGTAGTCATGGCTTCTTCCTTTCCAGTCCAATGGTGCATGACAGAAGTGCTGTCAGCTTCCCTCTGCCATTGAGGATACTATAGTATTTGCCAAGACATCTCCCTTTTAATCACTGAAGCAATCTAAATATTCCCTCAGACCAGTTATTCTGTAAAGTGTTTCCAACAGGCTCATCTCTCAACGGGACTCTCTTCCTGTGATGTGATGTCACTTGTTATTGTTTATCACAGTGTTGTTAGTTTGCTTATGGATGGATAGATTTGTGGTCATTGTTTTTCACCGAGCTTGTTGTTGGCCCTGTGGGTTGAAAGCTGTTAATGTTTTACTGCGGAATGTTGCATCCTGTTTTCAGATTCCTGTGGCTCATTCAGCCTGTAGCTTTGCTGTCTGGGTCATCTCCACAGTGACTGTGCATGGATACAAATGAGAAATGGTAGCCCCAGCTGGTCACTTAATTTACTGTATTTACTCAGCATAATGTCATATCTTCCATCTGTTAGTGAGTTATTACAGTTTGCCAAAATGCATTGGGTTTGTCTGGCACGTAAGATGGCTCCAGAGAAACCGTTATGTGTCCTCTGTTCTTTCTTGAAATATAAAATAGCATTCCTTGTGCGAATGCAAACTGCAGATGCTGTTTGGTGTATTATCCATTGATTAACCTTTTCCCAATGGATCCTTTTTCAGAGTGATTGAGCATCTATTTAGCAACTCAAACATATGGCTTGTTGCATTGTGCATATGATCTTTAGATCACATCCATACAGGGTTGTGAACGCAAGGTGCAAGACTCTTCGCTCCAACCCCAAACATAGGGCAGGTCAATGCCCCACCCATGATTTCCCACTGGAGCATTACCAAGTAATGCCCCAAAACACCTCTGCACACCTCAAAGAAAAAGCCATTACCCTGGAGCCAAAGGGGGGGCACCCCCCAGTTGCAGATCTTGGGTACGCACTCATGTCATTGAAGGTACCAGCCATCGAGAGAGTGAGTCACACCGCCCAGGAAGAACATCCGCCATCCCCCCAGCATGCCATCCCCACTGCTCATGTTCCTCTCCTACCTTATGACACGTTTTAACTCAGCATTCTATAACTTCTCAACAAGAATGAAGTGCCTTGCTGAGGGGCATCATTTTATTTACAGCCCAAGTACTTTCCGTGCTTTAGTTAGTCAAAGCGGTTTATATTTTCTCCTTTACCACAGATCACTTTCAGATGTCAACATGGTATGACTGAAAAAAACAATGACAAAAAAGCAAGTTGCATCCAGAATTTTTAAAAGCACCTTGCTTTTTTCAAAATGCTATGGGAGCGTTTCCATGTCTGATGAATAAAAGTCAACTTTTGGTTGTATATAATGACATTTACAGAAGCTGTTCTTTAGTGTTGCTGGAACAGCAACTTTGGAGCCAGTAGTTGAACTCGCCACCTGCCCTGGAAGTATGTCAGCTCATCCAGGTTGGACTGTAATTAGAACAGAGTCATGAGTCTGTCGGGCATTTCTGTTTCCTTCCTTTTCCTTGCAGTCCCCTTTTGGCTTCTTAACCACATGTCTGTGAAATAATGTCTTTGCATTCTCAGAAGATCCTACTTATAGAACTCGGGCTGGACTGAACAATTCTAACGACATGTTAAATCTATCATAAACATAATTTACAGGTACTCATAAGAAGGAATGAAAATGTAACTGTTTTACCAAGCCATTATAATATAAATATAACAAATAATTATGTTTTAGACGATTCCAAATGCATTCTCCATGTCATGGAGCGCGCGAGAGAGAGAGAAAAAAGCTGCAGCTGTAGAAAATTCCTCTGTGATTCCGGAAGTGATTAGAGTTGTTTTCAGCAGCCAAACTCTGAGAGCAAATGATTAATCCACTATAAAATAATTATTTTATATTCAGCGTCCAGCGGCATAAAGCACAGCATCCAGCGTGGCACACATCGGGTGGCATTGGCACAACGAATTGCACTGCAGTGTGTGGGTTAAATCCATGCAAGTGTCAAGGCACCTTTAGAAATCACATGTACTTGTGATGTCAGTTTTGCTTAAAGTCAAAGAAAAGGTGAAAATATGCAAAAGAAAATAAAAATACAATACACATTAAGCAGTTATTACTTTAATATACAGTGGCTTTGAGGGGGATTTTGTTTCGAAAATAGTAATCAAAAAACCCTCCAGAAAACATTCCTGGACATCAAAAACCCAAAATTTTTGTGGGGCCTTGAGCTTCCCCCAGACCCCCCTGCCTACAAAGGTCCACTTTCACCCCATTTCAGATCCTGGCTACAGGCCTGAGATTTTAATTGGTATTCAAGTAAAAGCTCTGAAAAACTGTCCCCTTAAATGTGTTTATCCTCACTCAGCTATCTTCAAACACTCATCCAGAATCGGGTTGCGGGGCAACAGCTCTAGCAGGGGACCCCAGACTTCCCTTTCCCGGGCCACATTGACCACCTCTGACTGGGGGATCCCGAGGTGTTCCCAGGCCAGTGTGGAGATATAATCTCTCCACCTAGCAACAAAGATTGACCAGTAGATCGAGAGCTTTGCCTTTTGGCTCAGCTCCCTTTTTGTCACAACAGTACGGTAGAGCGAATGCAATACCACTCCCGCCACGCCAGTTCCCCGGCTAATCTCACGCCTCATTGTCCCCTCAATCGTGAACAGACCCCAAGGTACTTGGGGCAAGACCACATTCCCTACCTGGAGTAGGCAGTCCATTGGTTTCCTGCTGAGAACCATGGCCTCAGATTTAGAGGTGCTCATCCTCATCCCAGCCGCTTCACACTTCGCTGTGAACTGATCCAGTGAGCCAATGAAGCCAACAGGACCACATCACCTGCAATAAGCAGTGATAAGATCCTGAGCCCACCAAACTGAAAACCCTCCTCCCCCCGACTACGCATTGATATCCTGTCCATGAATATCACAAACGGGATTGGTGACAAGGCGCAGCCTTGGCAAAGGCTAACCCCCACTGGAAATGAGTCCAACTTACTGCCGAGCACCCGAACACAGCTCTCACTCCATACTCCCGCAACATCTCCCACAGTATCTCCCGGGGTACCCGATCATACGCCTTCTCCAAGTCAACAAAACACATGTAGACTGGGTGGGCATACTCCCAGGCACCCTCCAGGATCCTTGTGAGAGTGAAGAGCTGGTCGGTTGTTCCACGACCAGGATAGAACCCTCATTGTTCCTCTTCAATCCTCCTTCTCTCATTTAATTCACACAAAATTGGTTCTGCTGGGTTGTGTGGATTTTATTTGAGTTTTAGAATGCCACTGCCTTGAAACAGTCAGAAACTACAGTTTTAATTCTGTGATTTAGTACAGTTTTTCTGTGGAAAGAGTCTGTATTACGAATGACAACACCTGCTCCTAACCTATCATCCATCTAACATCCATTAAGCGTGCAGCAGGTGGCAGTGTTCAGCATGAGTTTGTCCTCATTATTTGCCCTTTTAGTGTGGTGACAAACCCAATGAAAGCATTTACTGTTTTTGCATTATTGAGTTAAAACCTGGAGAGGATTGACTCGTACATTTATGTCTTTATGTCTCACGCGGCCACATTTCCATGGACGTCTGATTAATATGACAAAAGAGACACAGTAAAAAGGAGGATGAAAAAAGCTTTTCCAAAGCCTAGACATCTACTCTGTAAAAATTGAGGCTTTTCAAAAGCCTTTTATGTCTATGTTTGCTTAATAGGTCTAAGACTGTATCTCCTTTCTGTCCTCCCCTTTGTTTTCCAGGTGGTGGCATATCACTACTGCCAGGCGGGATAACACATATACTTGCTTGGTACCCGAGTTTGTACATAGTATTGCTGCGCTGTTGTGCAGAGCACACCAGCTCAGTGCATATCGGGAGCTGCTGCTGAAGGAACCTCACCTCCAGAGCATGCTTAGCCTGCGCTCCTGCGTCCAAGATCCCATGGCAGCTTCCGGAGAGGCGTGCTCGAACCATTGACCAGCCCTTCGTAAAGGTGAAACGCTTCTCTGTAATCTCCCAGCATTTCCCCTCTGTCAGCTGTCTCAGTTTAGCCATCTGCCAGTGTTTCATTTAACATTTAAACATGACACCACAACAGTCCAGAAGCTACACAGTTTACTGACAGGCACCCAAATTCTTTATTTTTTAAAACAAAGTTGAGAGTACATTTTATTGTCAACAAGAGCAATCAGAGATTTCTGACCTCTGCCAATCCGGATCTGGATCACCTCCAAAATGCAGTGGAGTCTTCCATGCCCTAATGTCAATCTGGTGCAAATTTGGTGAGAATCTGTCAAGTAGTTTGGATGTAACACTTCAAGTGAGATCTTGACCCAGAATCCAGATCCAGATCACCTAAAAAAAATTCAGTGGAGTCTTTCATGCCCTAATTTCTATCTGTGGTGAAAATTTGGTGAGAATCCATGAAGTCGTTTTGAAATAATCCTTCAAAGCCTCTATAAGGGGAAATCTTGATCCAGAGTCTGGATCCAGATCCAGATCACCTCCAAAATGATTGAAGTCTTCCATGCCCTAATATCTAGCTGTGGTGCAAATTTGGTGAGCATCCATGAAGTTGTTTTGATGTAATCCTTCAAAGTGTGTATAAAGTGACAGCTTGATCCAGAATCCAGATCTGGATCTGGATCACCTCCAAAATTTAATGGAGTCTTCCATGGTCTAATATGTGTCCGTGTTCAAAATTTGGTGAGAATCAGTGAAGTAGGTTTGACATAATCCCTCAAAGCCTATGTAAAGTGAAACTTGATCCAGAATCCGGATCCGATCACCTCCAAAATTTCATGGAGTCTTCCATGGCCTAATATGTATCTGTGTCAAAAATTTTGTCAAAATTTATGTAGTAGTTTTGACATAATTCTGCTAACAGTAATCCTTCAAAGCCTATATAAAGTGAAATCTTGATCCAGAATCCAGATTCAGATCCAGATCACCTCCAAAATGTAATGTCATCTTACATGGCCTAATATCTGTCTGTGATGAAAATTTCGTCAAAATCCGTGCAGTAGTTTTGACGTAATCCTGCTAACAGACAGATAAATGCAGGTGATTTTATTACGTGTTTGGCGGACGTAATAAGTTAGGAATGAAAGGGGATTTTAACTGGACATCTTTTTGTTGGGGGGTGGGGAGGGTGGGATGACTACTGGCTTGCAGAAATACTTTTGCACTACACAAATACTGTATGTTTTATTTATTTATTTTCAAATGGAAACAGAAAATATTGACCTCCAGCTGCACGAGTGTTAGTCTGAGACAGTAAATAAATGTGGAGACCTGTTGCTGCGCTCACAGCAGAAAGCATTTTCTCCACCTCACTGCACATCTGTTTATGTGCTTATGTTTCCAGAGCGGAAGATTCCAGAAGATGATCATATCATCTTGATAGATGGGCTGAATGAAGCAGAGTTCCACAAACCTGACTACGGAGACACTATTGCCTCCTTCATCACCAAATCATCACCAAGTTTCCTCCGTGGCTGAAACTGGTGGTTACTGTCCGCGTCAATTTGCTGGTAAGTAAAAGTACATTCATAAATAGCTGGTCTCATTTTAAAGTGTTCAGGGAGTGTTTCTCATGGGCTTGTTTGTTAAGTAGCCCTTTCAGTACATGTGTAGAATGTCAGTATACCAAATAAAAAATAACAAATCAATTTTTGCTGCTTACTGACATCAAACTCCAGAGTTTGACAGATGTCAAAGGTTTTCTACGAGCTGTTCTCTCCTCATTACAGTGTCATTTCTGTCAAATGTGTAATGACATATTTGAGAATGATATGAAGTATCTATGACCTGGAAACCAAGCCTGCATGACGGGGAAAGAGATGTGAAGCGCAGAGGAACTGACACACGGTCGACCAGTTATATTTCCTTGAGCTCAAAGCCCATTTTGACCTAGTTGGTGCCACATAAGAGGACCTAAACGACACTTACAATCCAGCCTCAGTGTACCATGACCTACCCATAACCGTATGGTGGAAATTCCACGGTAGTAGTTGTAGCCAATGAAGAATTACACCTCATATTGAGAAGAATATCACATTATTTGTCTGATTATGAAGAGTCCAAAAGGTATAGATTAGACTATCTACGACTGAATGTTATCTGGTTATGTGGTTAATAACAACAAAAAATGATGCCAAGTTATCAGTTGAGCTAATGGGATTAATCAGTGGAATAGTTTTGACCATGTTGAATGGTTATTGGTCATAAGGATCATTGGATTCCTTGACATATGTTACCCTGTAACATAACTATGCATAACAGGTGGTACAGACTATTCCTTTTTAAATCCCTATTAACTAAATAATGTGGTAAAATTTTCAATATGATTGGAGCATTTTTAAATGTTGACCTCTTCATAATCCTTGATTGATCCCCCATCTGGCTACAGCTACCACTCTGTGATGGCCACAATACGTTTTTCTGTCAGCCATGGTATACTAATGGTGGAGTGTAGTTGGAGTGTAGTAAACTGTTGTTGGCTTTCTTAAGTGTTACAGAAATCTACATCTACTTGGCCCATGGGACTGTTGAGGAGATGGTCAGAAACTGTGCTGAGCCTGCTGAGGCTTTGAAAAGCCTGAGCTCCAGGTTAATAACGTGACAGCTGACTGACTGACATCCACAGCTCCGGCTGCTCAGAGAGAATGCAGTTGTAGACTGCAGTCCTTCAGTGTGCGTTACACTGCAGACAGAGTGCCGCTCCTTTGTTTATTCTGCAACTTTGCTACAATTAAAATTCTGCTCATGACAAGCTTCTCAGGATGTGCTGAATCTAGATAGCAACATACTCACATTTTTGGATTCAGCTCTTATGTACTTGCTGCTGTTAATTCCTCAGGATTTGTTTATGCCATGTAGGCCTGCAACAACGAATCGATAAAATTCGATAACAACAGTCGTTGGCAACACATTGCGTCGTCGATGCGTTGTGTCGAGCGATTATGACGCCAGTAGCAACCAGTGCACAAAGCAGATCAGACGCTGTTTTGTAGAACTACACAGTTAGAATATGGCAGATGCAAGTAGACAAAGAAAGTTAAGACTTCAAAGTGTGGGAGCACTTTACGTTAAACACTGCAAAGACGCTTGTTAACGGCAACATTTGCAAGTTGGACCTCGCATGGCACAGGAGTACGACGGTAATGATGCAGCATCTCAAACAAAAGCATATCAGAGTCATCAACGAGGAAGGGGAGAGTCACTGTCTGGGTAAGTTAACAAATGTTTGTTTAGTTTTGTGTAAGCAGTCGTAACGTCTCAGTATGACAAGTCAGGCAGTAATATGAAGCCTGACGGTTGGATCTAGTCAGGCTCAGGCTGTCTGCGCGTCTCCCAGAGCAGTGAGGTGAGGGGCAGAGAGTGAGAGAAAAAGAAAAAGAACAGTAACAGCACCGACAGTTTTTTTTTTTTATTAATGTTGTCAAAGTCCTACCATCAACTTTAATGCTTGTCCGATTGTCCGGGACAAGTGTAAAATCGGACAAGTAATAGCTCTAAATCGTTGTCCGACCGGACAAGTGGCATTTATTTTATTATTTTTTTTGGTTTAAAACGTTCAAATTCTTCTCGCACCTCACGAGAAAGCGCCTTCGGTTTTTCCTGCCACACTCCACGCAGCGGACAATCGGAAAACATGATAACACAGGGTTCTCCCCAGACAATGGAACAACGACGCCGCGCCACAGTGTTCTGACAGCGCCGTCACAGGTAGTTTGGTAGTGCTATCAGGTAGTTTTTCTAAAATCCAGCCAGGCTGTGCAGAACTGGCCGCTCACCCTCCCCCACAGACTGAGAGCTGAGCAGCGCTGCAGCGGAAAAAAACTCTGTCAAAGTCTTCACATAAAAAAAGCTGCTTCTGCTTATATAGCTCCACAAATTCATTTATAGGCTTTATTTTACAGTTGAAAGCCTTCATGTTTCCAAAGTTTGCTCAAATACGGTATGAGTGAAGAGTCTCTCGTTCCCTCACACACAGACAGACAGACAGACAGACAGACAGAGAGACAGACAGAGATGTGGGATGAGTCACGTGTGTCATTGTGAAATGACCACATAGTTTACAAGTTATACAGAGAATGTTGCACATATAATGAGTCAGGCTAAAGTTTTTGATTTAGGTTTTATGGTTAACTGGTTATGCTAATTGCTCATTTGCAGCAATAAAAATACCTCTTTTTTTCACCATATATTTTATAACATTTATATGTTTCAATGTTGTTTTATGGCAACTCAGCCTTTGATAAAGCAATGCCATTTGAAATAATTATTTTTGTTCTTTATTATAAACTGTTTTATTGTTTATTATTTTATATTTCAACAGCCAAGGGACATTTGACAATTTGTTGATTTTCAAGTATTTTAAGTTTTCAAATAATGCTCTGTTGTTAAATAAACTGATGGAAGGAGAGAAAAATTGTTTCCCTGGCACATTTTTTTAAAATTCCCCGCTAATCCGATTAATCGTGTCGAAACCCCATCAGATTAATCGATTACCCAAATAATCGTTTGTTGCTGCCCTAATGCCATGTTGAGATCTTGGGGATCTCTGAGTCAGCAGTGCATGATCCAGTTTCAGTACCAGGAAAAAAAATCAGAAGTGATTTGCACCTCTGTCAGAAAGCTAAAACTAACGAGTTATTTTTCACTTATCATGACGTCTGTGTAATGTATATCGGTGAGGCTGTGCAGTATTCTTCCTACAAAGGAATTTTTACAAACCCCAACTCAGTTGTGTGCACATGAGTATTGCAGAGAGCATGGAGGGGAGATAGTGTTGTTCTGCAGACAAACTGGATCCAGCAAGGAGGAAAGGTTCATGATATTGGCATATGCTTACTAGCCTAGTATTTGGTGTATCTGTCAGGTGCTGCTGCACCTTGCTATCTCTTGGATTAAGATCAGTGCGTTTCACTGAGTTTGTGCATGTGTGCAGACACATTTGTTTGTGTTTGTCTGTCCGTTGCCGCTTGTCATGATGTGGGAGAGAATGTGTTATCACACTGAGGCAGTGTTCTCCAGTCTCAGACAGCCAGAGGATTGGAGGATTAAGGTGCATTGATTTCTCCAACCCCTAGGACGAAGATTGAAATGTGAGATCTGGCTTAGACTTCGGTCATCCCTTTCTCCATCCCCTGCATCTTAATTCTCAATTTCTCAGCCCTGATTTCCTCACAGCCACATTTCGGCATTAGAGACTATCTGCCTTGGGCTGATAGCGCAGCATGTTAGCACCCATGTTGCTCTGGTAGTAAATGCCCAACCTTGGAATTTTTTTACAGATCAAGTCTGAAAGTAACACATTTAGTTTAAAATATTTTATTTATTTAAAGTAGGTGCAAGGAATAAAATATATTTGGCTGGAAAGTAACTTGTCATTATTTATTTGCAACGTAACACTGTGTTAACAGCAGACACTAATGGGGTAATTAATGTTATTCTGCAAGGTGCAGAGAACTCAGAAGTAAACTGCTTTTCTCACCACTGAACAGGAAAGACATCAAGAAGGAGCTAAACATGGCATGTTTACCTCATTGAATGAAAATAAACATAAAAACAGCTGTACATTTTTAAAACATAATAGTTAGTCTCCTGTAGCATAGCCATCTCCTTGTTGCAATTCCAGCTGTCCAGCAAACAAGTTGAGTGCAGAGTAATATTAAGGTTAGTTCATATATACGAGGTCTGTCCATAAAGTATCGTACATTTTTATTTTTTAAACTATATGGATTTGATTCATATGTTTTCAACGTCAGACAAGCTTGAACCCTTATGCGCATGCGTGAGTTTTTCCACGCCTGTCGGTGACGTCATTCGCCTGTGAGCACGCCTTGTGGAAGGAGTGGTCCCGCCCTGTCGTCGGATTTTCATTGTCAGGAAATGGCGGAATGATTTGGGGTTTTTTTCCTCAGAATTTTTTCAGAAGCTGTTAGAGACTGGCACCTGGAAAACTATTCGAAAAATTTATCTGGCTTTCGGTGAAAATTTTACGGGTTTCACAAGAGAATAAGGTCTGTTAGTACAGCTTTAAGGACGCTCGGCGCACCGCGCTCCAAGCTGCAACGACGCGGCACAAGCCACCAGACCATTTCTAAACGGATGGCTCTGTGGATACGAGACCATCGTGTGCTCTTTCTCTGGTTATCACAAGAGCTGGACATCAGCCATTTTCCGGCAGATTTCACTTTTAACAAGAGATTTTGTCATGGAAAGCCACGCGGAGGCTTCGCGCGTCACGACCGATTCGCTTTGGAAGCGAGACAAAGGAACACTCCGTTTCGGCGTGTCAGAGGACAAGTTTGGACATGCCTATCTCGGCTTTCAATGCTTACCAGTCGAGTGAGTTATAAGAGAAATTGTGGAGAGCTGGGCATGTCCGAACTTGTCCTCTGGCACGCCGAAACGGAGGCGTTCTTTGTCTCGCTTGACAGCGAATCGGTTGTGACGCACAAAGCCTCCGCACGGCTTTCCACGACAAAATCTCTTGTTAAAAGTGAAATCTGCCAGAAAATGGTTGATATCCAGCTCTTGTGATAACCAGAGAAAGTGCACACGACAGTCCCAGATCCACACAGCCATCCATTTAGAAATTATCCGGTGGTTCCTGCCTGTTGTCGCGGCTCGGAGCGCGGTGCGCTGAGCACCATTGTGGGCCATCCTTAAAGCTGTAGTAATAGTCCTTATTCTCTGTGAAGCCTGTAAAATTTTCACCGAAAGCCAGATAAATTTTTCGAATGGTTTCCAGGTGCCAGTCTCTAACAGCTTCTGAAAAAATTCTGATGGAAAAAAACCCCCAAATCATTCCGCCATTTCCTGACAATGAAAATCCGACGACGGGGCGGGACCACTCCTTCCACAAGGCGTGCTCACAGGCGAATGACGTCACCGACAGGCGTGGAAAAACTCACACATGCGCACGAGGGTTCAAGCTTGTCTGACGGTGAGAACATATGAATCAAATCCATATAGTTTAAAAAAAAAATAAAAGGTACGATACTTTATGGACAGACCTCGTATATATTCAAGAGAGTGGGCTTTCTGTTTGAGAGCATGATTTATTAATTTCACTCATTCTCTAAGACCCAGCACATCTTCCTGATTCAGATCATCTTCTTAAGGGTATAGCTTAATGGTGCATTACTGCTACCTTCTGCTCTGGAGTGTGTATCGGACTATTCCATTCCAGTCAGTGTACATACAGCTTTCAGTTATCACATGTGTGCACAGTGCCATCCTGTGGTTGTAGATGATAATGCATTATTTTTGCTTGTAAATACAAGTCACAGGACCAGCCAAAGAAGTTAAACAGAAAAGCATGACTTATTGTCTGGAGAAGGAGTACGTTCAAGTGTTGGGGATGAACCGGTTGTCAGCTTGGGTAGTTCCATCCACGATACAAGCAGCTCCATTGTGTGGCAGATGCTGCAACACATAGCACTAGCACATGCTCTTAGACCTGACCTTACACTTAATTTTTAAATTGGGTTCTTATTTGGGTGCATTTTCTCATTAATTCTGGTTTATAGCAATAAGGATTCTGTGTGGTTTTATCTTGTTTCCCTGTAGGAGATCACCAGTCTGCTCCCCTTCTCCAAGATCTCCTTGGATGACATCACTGACAACCAAGACATAAACAATGACCTCAATGCCTACATCCAGTACCGCATCAATGGCAGCAAGGATATCATGAACAACATTAGGCCTGAATGGAAAGGCCGACCCCGTTACAGTTGGCAAACTGGGCAGCCATCTGATCTCACGCAGTCAAGGTTCCTACTTGTATCTCAAGCTCACACTGGATCTGTTTGAGAGAGGCCACCTGGTGATCAAGAGTGCCAGCTACAAGGTTGTGCCCGTCTCACTGACTGAGCTCTACCAATTACAATGCAACATGAAGTTCATGACCAATTCTGCATTTGAACGCTCACTGCCCATCTTCAATGTGGCACTTGCCTCGTTGCACCCCATGACTGATGAACAGCTTTTCCAGGCCATCAATTCTGGTAGCATCCAAGGGGAGCTGCAGTGGGAGGACTTCCAACAGCGCATGGAGCTTCTCTCATGTTTCCTCATCAAACGGCGTGACAAGACACTGTTTTGTCATCCTTCCTTCAGAGAGTGGCTCGTGTGGAGAGGTGATGGAGAGAGCACGGACTTCCTCTGTGACCCCAGGTTAGACCTCTGCTTTGTAAGCAAATGTGCTTTGAAATGTAGGCTACTAATACAAACATAATATGTCATTCACGTTTTATGTTCCAGTGCATCACAGACACACCTCAAACAATCCTGAAGGAAAAATAAAATTCAAACATAGGGCATAATTATATGCCAGTGGTCTATGTAATTAAAAAAAAAAAGTCCACAATCAGCCATGATTAGTCTCATCTGAACTTGATCAAAGCTTGGCCATCTGTTAGACATCTGAAAAAAATGAAGGCTTTTAATCACAGTATCTTCACAGTAAATGGAGGATGTGACAGGAAGAGCTGCTTGAAATTCTGCCCTGTGAGTACAATAATAATAATAAAAGAGCACGCCAGGCAGCACTTGGGCATTTGAGAAATGGCCACATTGTTTGTCCATGAATTCTCGATTTGTCGGTGTTGTTCTGATCTGTAAATAATAATTGAAGTCACAACCACCATTTTACTTGAAAATAAAAAGACAGGAATCTGTTTCCAATTTGTGCAGAAACGGAGCGCGTTCTAATCAATAAGCACAGCATGACTTATTTCTCTCAAAGTGGAAATTGAGGTTGAGACATCCCAGGTATTTGTTGGCATCATAAAAAGTTATTTACAGTCAAATTCAAACACTAATGTATTAGCGCTTCCTTTATTTGTAGTGAACCACTCAAACGTCCACTACACTTAGATCCTGAGCTACAAACAGGAGCCCTGAATAATTGTTTTGATAAACAATGGCTGACAAGTAATATTTATTCTTTAATCTGCGGCTGCGTTTGCAGGAACACACAGAGCCTTACCATAAATGCTGGCATATCATTTTATGAGGTGAGCTTCAGTACACAAACTGATTTAAACAACTGAACTTTAAAAATATATTGTTTTCACTTTGCAAAATTAAATAGCTTTGTGATATATGACTGTTTACTTTATATATAAATACACACACACATACACATACATATAATTATAGAAACGAAGTACCTTTTTTAAATAGCGCTAAGGGAAAATAACACTGTTAGCATTTCCACAGCACATGGATTATCTTTGTGTTGTTCTCTGAATAGAAGAGCCTCGTTATGTAGGTGAAATACCGGTTAAATAGTTTTCATACTGAAGTACAACCTCAATTCCAATGAAGTTGGGACATTGTGTAAATGTAAATAAAAACAGAATACAATGATTTGCAAATCCTCTTCAGCCTATATTGAATTGAATGCACCACAAAGACAAGATATTTAATGTTCAGACTGATTAACTTTATTATTTTTGTGCAAATATTGCTAATTTTGAAATGGATGCCTGCAACACGTTTCAAAAAAGCTGGGACAGTGGTATGTTTACCACTGTGTTACATCACCTTTCCTTCTAACAACACTCATAAGCATTTGGGAACTGAGGACACTAATTGTTGAAGCTTTGCAGCTGGAATTCTTTCCCATTCTTGCTTGATGTACATCCTCAGTTATTCAACAGTCCGGGGTCTCCATTGTTGTATTTTGCGCTTCATAATGCGCCACACATTTTCAGTGGGTGACAGGTTTGGACTGCAGGCAGGCCAATCTAGTACCCGCACTCTTACTACAAAGCCACACTGTTGTAACACGTGCAGAATGTGGCTTGGCATTGTTTGCTGAAATAAGCAGGGACGTCCCTGAAAAAGACCTTGCTTAGATGGCAGCATGTGTTGCTCCAAACCTGGATGTACCTTTCAGGATTGATGGTGCCATCGCAGATGTGTAAGTTGCCCATGCCATGGGCACTAACACACCCCCATACCATCACAGATGCTGGCTTTTGAACTTTGCGCTGGTAACAATCTGGATGGCATTTTTCCTCTTTTGTCCGGAGGACACGACGTCCATGATTTCCAAACACAATTTGAAATGTGGACTCATCAGACCACAGCACACTTTTCCACTTTGCGTCTGTCCATTTCAGATGAGCTCGGGCCCAGAGAAAGTGGCGGTGTTCCTGGATGTTGTTGTTTGTCTTTCGCCTTGCATGGTAGAGTTTTAACTTGCACTTGTAGATGTAGCGACGAACTGTGTTAACTGACAAGGGTTTTCTGAAGTGTTTCTGAGCCCACACGGTAAGATCCTTTACACAGTGATGTTGGTTTTTAATGCAGTGCCGCCTGACGGATCGAAGGTCACGGGCATTCAGTGTTGGTTTTTGGCCTTGCTGCTTACGTGTGGAAAGTTCTCAAGATTATTATGGACTGTAGATGATGGAATCCCTAAATTCCTTGCAACTGAACGTTGAGAAATTGTTCTTAAACTGTTGGACTATTTTTTCATGCAGTTGTTCACAAAGTGGTGAACCTCGCCCCATCTTTGCTTGTGATCGGCTGAGACTTTTGGGGATGCTCCTTTTGTACCCAATCATGACACTCACCTTTTTCCAAACAGGTGTTCTTTGAGCATTCATCAACTTTCCCAGTCTTTTGTTGCCCCATCACAACTTTTTTGAAACATGTTGCAGACATCCATTTCAAAATGAGCAAATATTTGCACAAAAACAATAAAGTTTATCAGTATGAACATTAAATATCTTGTTTTTGTGGTGTATTCAATTGAATATAGGTTGAAGAGGATTTGCAAATTATTGTATTCTGTTTTTATCTACATTTTCACAATGTCCCAACATCATTGGAATTGTGGTTGTAATTTGTTTTAATAATGCTCAGATATATCTCAAATTTGGGGAGTTTGTGTGTAAATTGACATTTTGCAGTGAAACGCTGGTTCAGCTTTAAAGATCATTAATTACACAACCACTTGGAGCTCTTAAAGGTTTAAAACAGTGAAAAAAAATGCTTCATTGTCATGCTTTCATCCAGATTTTAATGTTCAATGGGCAGATTTAAAAATGAAATAGTCTTTGATCCAATAAGATAATTAGTTCAAGGGGTCATATTGTGCCACATCACTTTTTTTATCTGTCTTCTACAGTTTCATGTGTTGTTTAATGTTATCCTCTCCTCTTGTTTTTGCATTTCGGAGAGCCTAATATGCTGTATGTGCTTTGTGATTTGAGGGGTGATATTTAAAAAATAAAATAAAATGCATGTAATTAAAAGCGTTTAATTTAGATGAATTAATGGCAAAGCTTGTAATGAATTTTATGTATGATAGCAACGGCTCTTGTTTTGTTTTGTCCATATCGCTACAAATGAGAGCAACAAAGCAGTTGGTGTTCATCACTTGATGGGTGTTCTCGGGGCATGGGCAGCTTGTGGTTATAAGTTGTTTGAATAGTATTTTGTTACATTTAGTCAGATGAAATTAACATATTTTGCTTGAATTATACAAATTTCTGGACAACATGACAATCACTTCAGGTCTGTGCCCTGTGAGACGTGCTTATTGATTTTAGCACTATCACCTAATTCTAATGTCTGAGCCCTGTCACCCACATTTGACACTTCAGTCTTTCTCATTTAATAAACTCGATGATATCATTGTATGTTGTCTTTGTCGTCCCCATTGGCCTCATACATCGGTATCTCTAAACGGACCGGCTCCGAAATTCATATTCTGGTCTTTCACAGCCTTCCAGCTCCATCAGCAAATACAAAAGCTCAGAGTCTGGCACAGAGAATGCAGTTGTAGACAAAAGCTTCTGATTCACCTCTTTGTTTTTGCTCAAGCATGAATAGAGAGAATTCCAACTCCATCAAAGTGATCTCCAATCATGCATGTCCTTTAACAAACTTGGTATTAATTAATACAAGAGCGTGCCCAGTGTCATATAAAAAGAGAACCGAAGGGTTTGTAGTCTCCACATTTCGAGTTCATGCATTGATGTGAGTTTATTCACACCAGCAATGAATAGAAGGATTCTCTGTAATGATTCCAAAATGCTCTTCATGACCAGAATAAATATTTGTCTGGACTGTCTTTAGCTGTGAAAGCTTCAGTAGTTTGATGTTGGCACTGCCATTGCTGCTGGCTCGGTGGGCGGTGAGATGAGCGGCACCAGTTGCATCAGTGTGTTTATATTTGGCAGTAAATTACCGTTAAACATTTATCCTGAGGCTGAAGACCAGAAGAGAACATCATGAAACTTTGTGTTATACTCGCTGAGCAAAAACTTGTCTCCTACTCCTGTTGTTCTCCACTTGATTATTTATTTTCATAAGCAGCTGAATATTCTCTGTTTCCTAACTCAGAACTGGCCATGCCCTTATGGCCTTCATGCTGTCACGCCAAGAGGGCAAACTGAACCGCCAGCAGACCATGGAGCTGGGACACCACATTCTGAAGCACCATCTTTAAGGTATAGCCAAACCTCCATGTTCTCTACATCTCTTACACTCCATCCATTGTAGGAATTTATACAGTTTTTAATGCGAAATTGGCACAGCATTATTATATGTTTTCACCCCACCCCATCTTGGGCATCCATAGGTAAATTTTTTGCCTCCACACAATAACTAAAGAGCATTTTCTGATTGAAATCATTCCTTGAGGGTGAATAGGAGAGGCTACAGGAAGGTTCTTTATGAAATAGGGGTCATCCATCATCCAATAAGGCTGCTACAGGCGCCATCTGATTTTCGTTCCTCTGAAATAACTAAGAAACACCTTGTCTGATTGAAACCATTTGTTGGTGGTGAATTGGACAATGACAGAGGAAGTTTCGTTTAAAAAATGGGGGTCATTCAATATGGCCGCCACCTTGATTTTCATTTTCGCGCCTCATCTGATTGAAGCCATGTCTTGGCAGTGTACTTGGGAAGGCTAGAGGAAGGTTCCTTTTGAAAATGGGCGTTGTCTGTTTGCCAATACTGCCATTACAGATGCCATCTTAATTTTGTTTTCCACTCGATAAGTAAAGAATACTTCGTCTGATTAAAACCATTTCTTGGTGGTGCTTGAGGAGGCAGAAGAAGTATCCTTTTGAAAATGGGGGTCAGTACACTACACACCAGTTGTAAATGTGTGGTGTGTATATATATATATATATATTATATATATATATATATATATATATATGAACCGCTTAGTCCAATGAAGGGTCGCGGGGGGCTGGAGCCTGTCCCAGCAGTCATAGAGAGCGAGTCAGGGTACACCCAGAACAGGATGCCAGTCCATCACAAAAGTTGGTATGTATACACACGCCAACTTTAAAGCACCAGTCTTTCGCGAGAGAACTAATTTCAGGACTTAGTTATTACCTGTACTATTAAACCATACACCAAATTAACATACAAGCAAGAGTGTATGCCATATTTTGTATTGCTCATGTTTTCAAGTATATTGCATAGCTCAGGTCGATGGATGTTTCTTTGTCTTTGCACACTGAATTTTACTTCTGCATGTTTGTGCCTGCAGGGCCTGAGTAAGAAAACAGGTGTGTCATCCAGCGTGCTGCAGGCTTTGTGGATCAGCTGTAGCGCTGACGGTCTTTCTGCAGCTTTGGCTTCCCTGAGGAACCTGTACACACCCAACGTAAAGGTGAGACAAGGGGAGAGCCAAAATCATGTGATGATTACTGATGAGAGTTTTGAAATCAACATAAGGTGTTTTAGCAGTAGGTCTTTGATGTTACTTTTTAATGGTCAGTAATTCAAGCAGTACAGTTTATAGACCTCATTCATTTCTAATGGTGAGCATCTTTCACAGATTTTACACTTGGAAGGATCCACAAAATGTACATGGTGACATTGCATTTACTGTTTAAATGGCTTTTCCTCAAGGCTCTACAATGACATTCCATTATCATTACCAAATAGTGTACAGAACCATTGACCTTCAAAAACCTACTTTTAAATTTTGCAATTGCTGGTAAATTTGTGCATCAAAATAAATGGAGGCCCATCTTTTTAGACTCATTTAGTGCGTCAAGTGTACTGCTAAACTGTTGTGTGATGGAAAGCACCATGAAAACGCTCCAGTGATCAGACTGATGAATGTCGATAATAAACTCTGATGAGTCAGAACTATAACTGAACACATAAATACTTCAATGAGTGGAAGAAAAAGGCAACCAAGTTTTTGCTGTCACCTCACAGTTTTAATCATTTAAGGTCTATCCATTTCCCGTTGCAAAACACATTTTTCCCTTACATTTTCTGTCAACATTGCAGTAATTCCTGTATTTATTAGCCATTTTTCTTGTTACTTGTGTGATAATGACAACAGTTTACAATATGTATCTGGGACTATAATTGATTAAGTGTGTATGCATCATTCAAGTCTTGGTCCTGTTCTTGATGTTGAATTGTATGTGGGACTGTGTGTGGCCCTCCAGCCTGTAGATCCCTCCTTCTTGGGAGTTGGTGGTAGGATTGGCACTCCAATACTTCACAAAGCTCAGGACGGGATAAAAAAATCTCTTCTTTCTGTGCTCCATGGGAATAACTGCTGCTGCCTTTCATTGATGCACAGCGTGTTATGAAAGGGAATTGGGAAAGTTGATTGGATCCTCATCCCTAAAAATCATCAAACCACCTGAGAACACTTGTCTCTGGAGGGGTTGTCCACTCCAGGGTTTCCAAGTCCATATTGAGGTGGCCCATATGAGTGTGCACTTGGAACATCTTCAGCAAGGATGGCAAAGTTCCACTGTTCTCAAAGGAGTGTGCGCTTCGCATTGCAGTATCAGTGCTGGGAGTTCTGGGATCTCAGAGGATGGATGCACTTGCTTTTGGTCTGATCACTCCCATGGTCGTACCAAGGGAGTATCAGTAATTGTGGTGAACCAGCTCCTTGTCAATGAGCATATTAGTCCCAGACTTAGACAATCTCAGAGTTAAACAGTGATATTTTTTTCAGCTTCCCTCTATGATTGGATTCCAGGGATAAGCACCGGTGCCAATGGGCCTCGGGCCCTATGGAGGACTTGCTTCTTTTTATTCACTGTATGATTAACGACTGTTCCAAAAGTGACACTTGATGCTGAGAGGGCTGGTTAATAATACTGCAGTGGTCTACATTAATCTTTATTTAACAAGGTTAGGCCCATTGAGATCGAGACCTCTTTTGCAAGGGAGACCTGGACAATTATAAAGTTTCCAGTTCACCTAATCTGCATGTCTTTAAATGTGGAGAAGAAACCGGAGCACCCAGAGGAAACCCATGCAAACACAGGAAGAACATGCAAACTCAATACAGAAAGACCACAGGTGGGAATCGAATCCATGACCTTCTAGCTGTGAGGCAACAGTAGTAACTACTAAGCGACCGTGCTGCCTAATGAACCTGGTAACTGTAGTTCAGTGCTTGACTTTGCAAAACTTTGGGGCTGCTGGATCCTGGTTACAGCATCCAGAGCAGTACAACTGGGTGTGGTTGTCCAATACTGGTGGTGTAGCTAATTGGATTGATCAGCAGAAATGCAGGGTCTACTGAAGTACTCAGTCTGTGAACTCTTATCACAGGGGTTTGCACACTATCTGGGTGGAGGAATTACAAACAAGGATCCCCCCCCCCCCCCAAAAAAAATTACCAAAATCAAATGTAAGAGTTTTTTTCGACAAGACCCTTAAACTTGCAAGGGATTACAGTTGGTGTTGTCAGTGTTCACATGAGGAGGTGTGTCATCTGTGAGAGCACTCTGAATATCATCCAGAGTAGTCGTAGTGCAAGGCTTGTTGGACATTCACGCTGTATAAGCAGCTGAGACTGTGTCCTAATTCTGTGAGTACTCACTGACAACAAGCTTCTTTACAGCCTATGTTGATTGGTGGAAAGTATTTGTTTTGGTTGATTGGGCTGCTTTATAGGAAGCACATCCTGAGAATGTTTGGGATTCTTTCCAGTGAATTCTGGCATTTGTCAAGGATGTGTTTAGTGAATCATCTGCTGATCTTTCTAGAGTCGACAGATGCCCTGATTGCAGGACTTTGAAGAAGCTGAGTGAGGAGTCGGAATATACTTTTGTAGTGAATCTGTACATGGGGAAGGTCTAAGTCTTCAGGGTCTTGGCACTTCCAGTTTACTTTGTATAGTTGTTGAGACTTGAAGTCCAACCAAGAACCTAAAGCAATGACTGGATGTCTTTGGTACTCGGTCTGTCAAAGTGCTAGGTCCTAGGTTGGACAATCTTTGAGTACCACTGGAATGACTTTGTGTCAAATTAGCTGTTGCTCAGATGAGGCATACTGTTGTCACTGGTAAGGGAATATCAAATACAGCATTATAGCCATGTGTCATACAGTGCTGCGGCAGATAGATGGCAGTTTTTGAAGAGGTTGGGCTGGACCAGTGGTCTGCCTGGGTGGTTGCTAATGAGGAATGCGGTTGGTTCCATAGTGTGGCGGATGCAGCGACCAGCACATGCCCTCAGACCTGACCTTTTCTCTAGATAGAATACAATATGTATTAGATGCTTTTGTGACATTTATTGCCTGTTTATCATACAGGGAACATAAACTGATGCCTTGTGCAGTACTGACAAAGCGGTTTTGAAAAGCAGTATTAATTTGATAAATAAAGGCCAGGGTTGTGTTAATGCGGGATCTAAAAGCCTTTTCATTATTTGAATTAAGACATCTTCCTGTGTACTACTCCTATTTTATTTTGACATGAGAAAATACTGACCTTTCTCGGAAAGATTATTTTATGAGAGTGATAGCTTTTTGCTTTTTTTTTTTTTTTTTTTTTCCTTAGCTTTAGCATTTCAGTGGGTTCACTCATTTGCTGGC